>NC_141136.1:55834135-56166635 GCF_053477565.2 Lygodium microphyllum | reverse complement strand
GATCTCTGATCCATATTAGTCATACATCCCTGAAGTGAGCTGCTCAGTGTGTATCTAGATCTCAACTCTGAGTATACCGGGCATCTGAGAACAAAATGCTCCTCACTCTCCACCTTTGATCTGCAAAGGGGGCATATCCTCTCCTCTCGTGGGATGCCACTGGCTCTGCCACTCTCAATCATAAGCTGATGTGATGATACCCTGAGCTGTCCAATAAGAACTCTCAATCGATGTGGCATATAGATCTGCATATATCTCGGAATCTCTATGATAGACTCCCACCTCTTCTATATGATACTCAGGCTCCCACTTACACCCTCTCTCTCTCTGAGAGGAACAGAGTCATCAGACACGAGATATGGCATATTTATATACAGAGGACATGGGTCAGCCCTGCACAGCCACTGCCATCGAAGATGGCACATTATTATACATAGTTCTTGAGCATATCAGAACATCAATGTCCAGCCCATGTCTGTCAAACCAAGCTCTAGTCTGTGCATACCATGATGTGGTATCCCTCGCTCGAGCCATCTCCTAAGATGCCATATATGCTCTGTATGCAATGCGATCTCTGTCCATATCCTGAAATCTGTGTAGGAAGCAGACTATCTGAAATAATGCCTCGACTAGCATGGGCGGTGTGGCAACCTCTGCTCGCACAATGTCATGTGGGACTGAGGCCTTGCTGCGAATCAATCTAGATATCATGATCAGCTGAGGTCTCTCCATCAATGTCCATACATAGTCGGCAAGGCCTAGCCCCCATATAGCTGCTCCATACATCAGTACTGGAGTGACTAGAGTATCAAAGAGCCACCCCTTGGTGCAGGGCTCCTGGAAATGTGCCTGATGACACTGTCGCTCCATAAGAGCCAATGCTGAGTATCCTCTAGTGAGGCGGTCAGAGCTGCCTGTGTCATCGAGAAAGTCCCTGAAGCTGCTGTAAAGGTGACTCCCAAATATACATATGATCCAGTGACCTCAATACTCCCTCCTGCTGCCATGAAAATACTCTGTCTGCGTATCTGAGCTGATGTATGGAATATAAGAACCTTGGTTTTACCAAGGTTCACTGTCATGCCTCTCTGTATGCAAAAATCATCCAATGCTAATAAATGCTGCTCTAATCCCTGAGCTGAATCTGAGACCAACACAATGTCATCTGCATATAGTAAGATATGAACTGTGGCTCCACTGAGATCTATACCTCCACCGGCTCGCTGTTGAATAAACTTTGCTATCTCATCAATGTATAGCCCAAATAGAGTCGGTGAGTGTGGGCATCCTTGTTTCACACCAATGGTGCTCACAAGGGGATCTGATATACCTCCCGGACATCTGACTCTGCCAGTAACCCACTCATATAGTGCATAAATACCCCACATCATGTCATCATCCATCCCCAGATCAAGTAGGCGTCTGAAAAGCCTCTCTCTCGGAACCATGTCAAAGGCTTTGCGGAAATCCACAAAGCAACAATACAATCTCTGTTTCTTCACTCGTGTTTGGTCGATTAGACAACGGAGAGTGAAGATGTGGTCTATGGTAGAAAATTCCCGTCTGAACCCTGCCTGTCCAGGTGTGCGCATGCACTCTCTCTCTGCCACCGTGTTGAGCTCCTCCTCCATCACCGTGCCATAAAGTTTGGCCAAAACTGGCCCCATCATGATGGTCCTATATGTGTTAGGATCCATAGGATCCCCTGACTTGTGGATAGGTACAATGGTGTGCTCTGTCCACAAGTCAGGGAACCCCTCAGACAATGCACGGTTGAAGAGGTGAGCAATGAGTGGAGCCAATGTGTCTCTGCCATATATAATATGCTCTGTCTAAAGATCAAACTAGTCTCGGGCGCGGCCATGCTATAACCGTGAGATAGCATGCTTCACCATACTAGTGGTGAAAAAGGATGAAATACCCGGTCTCGGTGTACATGGTGTGGGTATCAGCGGCTGTGCGGGTACATGATATAAACTCTGTGCGTATCCATGCCATACTGCAGGGTCATGTATCGGTGTGGGTGAGCGTGGTTCTCTAATCTGCCTCCATGCCTCTGCACAATCTCTGCTCATAAGAAGGTGGTATATATCCCAATATCTCTCCTCCTCCCATTCCCGCTTTTTACGGCGGGTCAAGCGGTGCATGCGTCCCTGTGCCTGTCTGTGTGTGATCTCTCCTCTGGCCTCCAAATCGCGTAGCTGTCGACGTAGATCTCTGCACTCATCATCATACCACCTGTTCTGTGGCATGGTACCGGTCCGAGGGGGGTGCGTGTATGTGTGATGTGGAAAACTGAGTGTAGCAGAATCATGCAGAATGCGTGTGATATCAGTGGTCAGTGTATCAAGGGGCGCGTATGGATCAAGTGACGTGATGTGCTCCTCCAGATGCTGTGAGTAAACATGTGAGAGCTCATGAGTGAAGTGTATAGTAGTATGCATGTGGGGTATGATATCTGCAGGTGGTGATGGTAATGAGGTGAGGAGTGAGAAACTGAGAAAGGTGTGATCGACACCGAGTGGAAGTCTCCCAAGGCCGAAGGACTCGATAGTATGTATCCCATCGATCGGTCCGAGCAGATAATCTACAGTACTCTCGCCCCCCCATGTGGGAAGAGAGAGAGAGAGAGAGAGAGAGAGAGAGAGAGAGAGAGAGAGAGAGAGAGAGAGAGAGAGAGAGAGAGAGAGAGAGAGAGAGAGAGAGAGAGAGAGAGAGAGAGAGAGAGAAAGGAAAAATGGGGGGAGAGAGAGGGAACAGAAAGAGGAGAGAGAAAATAAAGGGGAGAGAGAGGGAAGGGGGGAGGGAGGGGGAAATTTTGTGAGAGAGAGAGAGAGGGGGCAAAAGAGAAGAGAGAAAAGAAAAGAAAAGAAAGGCAGGGGGGAAAAGAGAAGAGAAAAAATAATAGAAAAGAAAAGTAAGGAAAATGTGAAGAGAGAGAGAAAAGGAACAAAGAAAGGGGGAGAGAGGGAGAGGAAAAAGAAGAGAGAAGAAAAGAAAAGAGAGAAAGTGAGAGGAAATATGAGAGACAATAGAGTATAAAAGAAGAGAAAGGGAAGAGAGAGAGAGAGAGAGAAAGAGAGAATATAGAATAAAAAGAAAAACAGAGAGAGAAGGCGTGGAAAGAGGAGAGAGAAAAGAAAAGAGAGAGAGGGGGACAAAAAGAGAAGAGAGCAAAGAAAAGAAAAGAAAGAGGAGAGAGAAATGAAAATAAAAGAAAAAGAGGACAAAGAGAGAGAAGAAAACATAAAAGAGAGAGAAGGAAAAATGAAGGGGGAAGAGAGAGAGAGAGAGAGAGAGGGAGGGAGGGAGGGAATGTGAGAGAGAAAGAGGAAAAAGAGGAGAGAAGAAAAGAAAAGAAAAGCGAAAGAAATTTGAGATAATGAGAAAAAGGAAATATAGTGTTAGAGGAAGAAGTGACGGAGGTGAAGTTGCTTTGTGATAGGGAAGCCAAGTTGTTGTGCTTCCTTCACAACACCGCTTCATAATAGCGAATCGACATAGTGTTCTGCATGTGTGAAGCACGCAAGGGACACTAGGATGTTTTACACAATGTCATAAGATAGAGAACAATCTCAATGGAAGGTAGTCCTTTGAATCACACAAAGAGAGCACAATATCAAGAGAAAAGGAACACTAGGTACAATATCTATGCAATCAAGGATAGAGAAATTGGTGACAATTGATTATACCAAATGCCATGTGGTGCAATGAGATCACCACTATTGAAGACGAGGAAGGAATCGCTAAATACCTACCATTTGAAGAGAACTATAAGTTTGAGTAATTGTATACATGTGCTAACACAATACACCAATTCAAAATAGCTATTCTTGAAAGACATAAGATAGCTAGAGAAGTCATTTATAATGTTTTGCAAGGCCATCTAGCATACTTGTGCATGGAAAAACTCTTAGCATATTCAATCTAAGACCAAACACCCATTTTGGGACAAAACATATTAACAACCATCATGAGTTACCAAAAAGAACCATCCAAAGGCCTCGAATCACAAATTGCTTGCTAGTCGAACACATTTGTTTTAAGGGCTACATATGAATAACTCTTTACTAGCGAGGGTGCTTGGATGTTGCTTGCATTTCTTTTAAGGTTATATATGAAGAACTCCTTGCTAAGTGAGGAACATTTAAAAATAAAGAGAAATAACTCTTTACTAAGTGAGGGCGCTTGCATGTTGCTTGCTTTTCTTTTAAGGCTACATATGAAGAACTCTTACTTATGAAAAATTATTTGCCAACGTGGGTGCTTACAAGCAATCTAGTTTACTCTTAATGCTACATATGGAGATTCTTTCGACAGTGAGGAAGATATTCATATGTAATATTTTTGCAATCCTTGCTCTTTTGCAAACTTCCACACTATATTTGAAGCCCACATACAATTGTGTTTCAATTCTCTTGCAATTCTTCAAATTAGCATTCAATGGTTCCATTCTATAGTGTAAAGTAAGAGATTGAGGCGGCTTTTCATTAGCCTAGATGGGACAACAATGGTTTCTAATTGACTAGTACTTGCACTTCACCTAATCCTTCTTTTAACCCACATTGAGATGCTTTTGGGCTAGCTTGGTCAAGATGGAACCTTCACTAAAATAAAAGGTGGATGGTTTTCATTGTAGAAATATATTTCCAATCTAAATGGCTAAAGACATGTTCCTCTAGATTTTTTGGTTGATGCTTCTTGATATTAGGAGACTTTTCACATCATAATGTAGGTTGGTTTTTTTAATAAGCTTTTTGTAAATTTAGATGAATAACTTAGATCCTTTTTAGTCATGCTTGCAATATAGATCCATGCGTGAAACTTTGTAATGTTGTTTTAAATGACACATTGGTAACCCTTACATGAGGGCTTCAACAAACTGAATGTGGCCTATTGTATGCAAGGTTGAGCGAGATCACTTGAAAGTTATAGAGAAGAAAGCAATCGAGGCTAAATGGAAACTGTATATGTCCTAAGCATGTCCTTTGAGAGTTTTATAACAAATGAGGATTTTGTAAGAAAGTCACATTTCTATCCTAAGAATATTAAGTTCTAAATCGGCCATCTTTGAGCATGGAATGAAACCTAGTATAACATGTGACTTTGTAATGTTGTTTTAAATGACACATTGGTAACCCTTACATGAGGGCTTCAACAAACTGAATGTGGCCTATTGTATGCAAGGTTGAGCGAGATCACTTGAAAGTTATAGAGAAGAAAGCAATCGAGGCTAAATGGAAACTGTATATGTCCTAAGCATGTCCTTTGAGAGTTTTATAACAAATGAGGATTTTGTAAGAAAGTCACATTTCTATCCTAAGAAAATTAAGTTCTAAATCGGCCATCTTTGAGCATGGAATGAAACCTAGTATAACATGTGACTCTTTGATCCAATATGTTTGATCTCAAAAAGAGTTCATATGATAATAGCAAACTAATATTTGCTAAACAAGACATTCAATCCTATGGGAAACATGCACTTCTTAAAAGGATATACAGTTTGCATCAAAGCTCAATTTCCCATTCCACCTTAAACCACTTCAAACATGAGGTTGGCAACTAGGCTAACCATTATGAGTTTATAATGATATTTTCAATTCCCATACTATCATTGAATTATCTTATTTTGTAAATGTTTTTTCCCCAATCATGTAAAATAAAGAGAAAGTAATGTGAATTTAACATCCACACAATAGTTTATTGACTTTGATGTGCATATTTATGAAATGAACACCCAACTTTCAAGCAATTCATGTAATAATAACCAAGTTTTGAGAAGCATCTTAAATGCCATAATGCTAAACATGTTTACCAATTATTTGGTGTAGGTGTCTCTCTTCAATGAGACATGATATGCACATGATTTCAATATTTTGGTTTGTCATTCAAGTGCACTTTATTGCATTGATGAATAGTAGAATGTTAGAGTAGCTTGAGAGTGTCATAATCACTAAAGAGTATATAAGAGGGCTTTCTCATTAAGATTTTGGAATAATAAAAAGGAGTTTGAAATTATGAAAAGTATAGTTAAAGGCACTTTAAATTCTTCAAGCATCCATATCTTACCAAATGGACGATGATAGTGCCTCTAATCAAGATTATGCGATTAATGTCTTGAAGACTATCTCAAGGATCTTATACCATTATATTGGTTCATTTATCGAATTTGATAATGTTGTATTACCTTATCTACATTTGGAGCATGCATATGGCACAATCTCCTACATGAGTAAGAGAACTTTGCCTAGGCATTTCTTGCTTCAAAGACTATCAAATCAAGAAAGGTTCTATACATGACCACTTTCAATTATTGCTTCTCTCTCTCTCTCTCTCTCCACCCATTATTATGATGTACATTACATCCATAGGTATGTATTTATAGAGACATGCGCATATATGCATGTGTTCATAGATGCATATCTACATGAAAAGATGTATGCATGTATGGAGGTATGTTTATATCCTTTCATGCATGCATGTACTTGTGTATATAAGTCATCTATACATTTATTTATGTGTTTAGAAAGGTGTATATGGTGTGCCTTATGGACAACTCTGTGTGTGTGTGTTTTTATTTGTATGGATACACATATTGTAAAGACATGTGTATTTTCCTAGATATAGATACCCTATTATATGCAAGTTACATTACCTCTGATAATTGGACAAAATAGTTGTGTCACCAACAAAATATCATGATGCACGTTATCATTTAAGTAAGGCCTACATAGCACAAAAAGGCAACATGATACTAGGTTTGAAGGTGCATCAATAAGCCTTTTCATCTAGTGCCTTCCATTTCAAACATAGCTTCTAACCTTTGGGTTGGTCGGTGATTCATTCTTTACTTCCTATCTCACCTCCTTATACTTGATAGTCTGAATCTAAGGCATATGAAAACATGTATCAATTTTGTACCTAGATGAAAACCATTCCAAACCATCAAGTTCACTAATAGATTGCATGTCATATTGTCCACAACCTTAGGATGTAAAACCTCTACTTTTTTATGTCCAAAGAGATTTCAACCTAGAAACATCCTTACTATGAATAAATTTATAATTGGAAAATAACTGTAGTAGATATATTCAATCCACAAAATCCAAAAGTGGATAACAATTATTGTATTTTTTCTAATAATTGATTATTGATGAATCATTAATCTCATCAAGGATACTTTCCTTGTAGAAAAAACTATTTCTATCAAAAGGATAATAAAATGTAGAAGAAAAGAGCTTATCTAAAAAGTAGGCTCCATTCTAAGATCTAGCTATTTAAGCTACCAAGATTCCTTACCTATTTGTCACGTGCACAACATGTGACAATGTTTACAAATCAATCCACCATGTGCAAGCATTCACCATCTTAAAGTGCATATGTGATTGGGATTAGCGTTAAAAACAATGATGATGAATTAGCCACTTTCAAGTCCTTAGCTATGCCATTTCCAAAGGCATGTATGTCCACATCTACGAACTCTAGCTATAATAGTGCTCAAATAAGAAACAAATGTGCACGTACATGCTTATGCATGAGAACACACAATTGACAATACAATTATGTGCTCTTGCAAATCATTATGACAAAAAGGTTTTAATGTTGAACATTCCTTCGAAAGAACAAAATTTTGCACGTTTGGCATTTTAGTATATGTAGTTTTAGCATGATTTTTATATGGGTAACAAAGATAATGTGATAATCTCTAGCAAAAAATTTCGATCCCATATTTTAAATTGTTTAATACTATGTGTATATTATTCTTATGGTCAATTGTTTATATTTGTTTCTCTTTTCAAATCTTAGTAAACCCTCTTAGCCTTTACGTGGAGCCAATAGCCCAACTCATGATGGAGGTCGCTATATGGCACTCTTAAACCTCCCATGGATCTAATTCATTAGCTCATAGTGGATGTTGCTATTGTACAAATTGAGGAAAAGGGGTTGCCAAGGTGGAGGTTTTGAGGAGTAAAAATCTTGAGCTAAGGGAGATACATAGAGAGCCATATGGACCTACCATCACATGTGATTTATGCAACATTATCCCTCTTTCATAAGGGCTTTGATGTGGCCAGACAATTAATGTTTTTGTTGGGTGCTTGGTTGCTTCTCCACACATTGATACACTATAAAAAGGAATGGCACAATTTAGAGGTGTTAGTTAATTGGCTTGGCATCTTATCTGGGGTTATGGTATGAGTGACTTGTTTTTCTTAATTTTGGTAGGGTGTAGAGGAAGATGGCAAAGAGGTTGTGTAACAATTGTGAACGTGAACAATGAAGGGAACTAAGTAGATGGCATGCAAGAGTCTCTTTCCAAGTTCAAAATTTTATTCATGTGCATTTTTTAGTTCCCTTTCCATTTTGGATTTAGTCTTAATGGTCCAATGGCCTCAATTTCCTTAGGATAATGGCATTGATGGCCTTATTGTGATGACCTCACTTGCCTTGTGAGATGACCTAATTGAGATTGTCTTGTTGACCTTAATTTCTAATGGACTTAGCAAGTATCCTATTGTATCTTATTGGAATTTGACATCTCCTTAAGAAGAAAAAGTGTTGATTTCATGCTTAGTGAACCCATTCAAGCTTCTCATCTAAACAAGGAAATGTGAATGTCTGAAGCTTCTTAGATAATAAACTAACACAACAATATCTTTATGTGTTCCACACAAGAAAACCAAGTATTTTGAATCAACATTACGACTGACCATATATTGATACTTCAAGTGGCTTCAACCATTGTAGTAGCCTCCGTTATGGGAAATGGAAAAGTGAAGAGATCTTCAAAGCTCTCAAAAAATTGCATGAAATGGTGCCACAAAATTCATTGTGATTGTTGGAAAAATGAATGATCATGTAGCCTTCCATGAGGATCCTTGAAAAATGAAACATTTATTTTCTTTGGTTCATGTCTTTTGTGTTACTTGAATATGGTATGGAAAAGGATCAAATACAAAAAGTTCACATCAAATGTCAAAATCTAAGATCAAAGGTTAAAGTGCAAGCTGTGAGGAATGTAAAGATGCAAATTGCCAACTATACTAGATTTGACAATAGCATTTGGCAAATATAATAGCATCTAAAAATTAGCAATATAAGGGTGGCAAGCTAGAAAATAACCTTTAAAAACCATGGAATCAGTGAAATACTTACAAAATATTACTTATTGGAGTTATTTTAGGTTTCCATGGTACTAAAAATAGGATTTTAGACTAAAATATTAATCTTAGTACTAGAGATAGATTTGAGAATCTAGTGGAGAAAGTAGTGCAAAATGTATGCATTTGCAAAGTAAAATTATTATCCCATATGTAAATGATGAAGTCTACATATTTTGACTTAATCCACATGTAAGTTTTTTAAATGTCAAGACAATTGTGTAATCGAATTAAATGTCTAGTAGGAAAAGTTGCAAAGGTTCAGTTGTTGGGACATAGTCGAATTGGTTAAAGCTCATTGCTATGAGTAAGGGTGTGTGAATTCGATACCAACCTTGCACACAAAGGGACCATCCTCATATGCCATGAGGCAATCTAAACATATTTATCTATTTAAAAAAGTTGCAAAGGTTTAGAAGCATTGCATAGGTAGAAGATAGGAGAAAAAGTTAAGGGTGCCTTCTATATAACCATATTTATAAAAGCTTCATAATAAACGGACTAGTTCATTAATGTGTGTGCAAATTTTGAGGGTTTCTCTTTTCTTATCTTCCCCTCCTCCTCCTCCTCCTCCTCCTCCTCCTTCTCCTTCTCCCTCCCCTTGCCCCTCCCCCTTCCGCCCCCAAACACACACACACACACACACACATAAACACACAAAGATTCTTCCTTGTATCTTATAGCTCCCCTCTTTTCTTCTTTTTCTCTTCATATGCACACACATAGAAGATAGATTGAAGGTGTTTGGATTCAAGGGGAGCTTCTATACTTTGAGCAAGTGCAAAAGCATATCTTTCAATGCATAGACTTCTACAAGGGAGAAAGTGGTAATGGTGAATCTATCTCATATTTCTTTCTTTCTTTCTAATGAAATTGTGCTTTCATGGGTAGGAGAGAAGTAGGTAGGGTTGAGAGGAAGAGAGGAAAGTAGAGATGTCTATATGAGAGAAAAATGACCTATTTATGCTTTGAGTTCTTGGGAGAACAAGAGCACATCCTTCAATGTCCCATTGCTGAGCTAACATCGCCTTCAACATTTTGTGGTTTCATTGTGTTGAGTGTTGAAATGACTTGTTTTTTGGCTGATTTTTGTTGTTTTTGAGAGCTGAATGGTTGATCTTATGGGATGATTGGTTGATTTAGAAGTGGATTGAGAGTGTTTTGGATGATATTGATTGTGTTTTGGAAGTTCATGATGTTTGTTGATGATTCTGTGATGTTCTGATAGGTTCTGTATACCTTCTGTTTTGTTCTTTGGTCTGTTTTGTTCTGATTGTCTTCTGTAAGGAGGGATGGAGTATTGATTGATGAAGAATGAGATATTGTGAAAGCTTAGTGAATGGTTTGTGAGAGTTTGAAATGGGTTGAGAACGAGTGATGTGGTTTTGATGACCTTCTGTAACCTTCAGTAGGTCTTCTGTAGAGCTTCTGCTTCTGTTCTGTCTCTGTTCTGTTCTGTACTGTAGCTGTTCTGGTACTGTTCTGTAGACTGTTCTGTATGCTTCTATAAGTGTTCTGTGGAATGTATGTGTGACTTTGGGGAAAGTTTTCTAGCCTTGGAAAGAGGTGAATACAAGTGCAAAAGAGCTGAAAGAAGTGGAAGAAGTAGCTGCTGAAGACTCAAGTGAAGACTAGAGTGAAGTGACAGTAGTGAGCTGTGAAGAGACACTGTAGTGGCTCTGGTGACTCTTCATATCAGACATACCTCTTGGGAGGGGTATCCACGACCTAAGAGTGATTATTGAGAGTGATTTTGAGAGATTGTAGTGAGGATATGATGTATTATTGATGGAGTGAGAGAGAGAGAGTCAGAGATAGCCAATTCTACTCAAACAGAGTGATTGTATATGAGAGATTGAGAGAGAAGACTATGAAGATATTGAAGATGAATAATATGTGATGTATTTCCATTCAAAGATGGTGTACTTCTTTGCTTTCTTTGTTCCATTGATGGATTTTATGAGGATGTTGAAGAATATGGTTGATTCTATTAAAAAAACCGTGGGAGATTTACATGATGCTGCATGAAGATTTGTTGTGCCTGGTGTTCTTTTCTTCATTGTGATCATATGAAATATGAAAAACAAGCTTGTTGATGTTACAAGATAGATTTTCTTGCAAGATAATTCCTTTTTCCTTGGTGTTCCTCTCGGGGCTCCATGTTTTTGGTGCGCAGCCGGGGAAACTTGCCATCAACAAGCACCAAAAGAGGTTGAAAATGAAGGAATTGGCATTGCCAAGAAGAGAAGAATTCAATGGATGTTTGTAAAGTTCCTTCTTCTACTGAAGAATTGGAATTCCTCATAATCAAAGCCACTTTCCATAAGAAGTTCATCCCACAATGGCGGAAACACATCACCATCATGATGCATGCTCTATGTGGTGGACAGTTTCCTCTTCCTATTGAAGCAGCAGAAACTTGCATCTTGGTGGCAAACTGTTTGGGAACAAACTGAAGAGCAGAAACAGAGAGAATGAACATCCATGGAAGATTTGGCATTCATTGAGAAGTTTCCAGACAACATCAAGTGGGAGATTGTGAAGAAGCTTCAGGAGTCTTGGTCTGTAGAGGTTCACAAAGACAAGAAGGAAAAGAGTTGGAATTTGTTCGTGGATGCTCAACAGCAAGATACATGGGATGCTTGGTGTACTGATAATCTTCTGTTTGTTCAATTAGCAACCCACTGGAAGCTGGTAGACAGAGTGTTTTTCACAACATACACTGTTGAAACCATCAGAAGCTGGCATTACTATGATGATGGCACCACCACAATGCTCAGACATATGCATTTTGACACCTTCAGAACCGAATACCTTCCTCTGTGCAGTGGCATGAAAGCAGAATTTAGGGACGTTGAAAAGAAAGAAGTAGAAGAAATGTTGGCAATAGAGTCCTCCAGAGACTGAAGCCTTCTGTTAACCCTCTGTGGAGCACTAACAACATAGTGGAGTCAACCCCCTGATGAATGACGCAATAAAAAGGCAAGCATTAGAACGAGTCCAGAGGTACGTGAGAAGAGAGAAAGCAAGAATCAGAGCCGAGAGCGAGCTCGCAGCAAAAGCCGCCTTTGACGCCCTTGCGGAACTCTTTACCGAAGTCCCAATGGCACATCAAGCCCTTCCTCCTCCTGCTGGAGGCCCACTTCCAAGCCAGATCCGTCCTGGAAATATTGATGACAGACCAGCGAACGTAGTCCCATTGCCAGTTTTTAAGGGAGAGTACAATGAAGACCCCGATCTTCATGTAGCAGAGTTTATGGTAGCGTGTGTGGCTAACAATGCCAGAACCCCTGAGTATTGGTTGGCAATATTCCCCGCCACTTTCAAGGGCGCGGCGTTTCAGTGGTATGAGAGACAAGCAGCAGGAACTTTTGGCACATGGGACGACCTGAAGTTGGCCTTCCTCACTAAATTCAGGCGTGAAGGTTTTGAAGAGCGGATGAGAGAGGAATTTATGAACCTAAGTCAGTCCTCTGGAGAAAGAGTGGAAGCCTATGTCTCGCGAATGGAATCCATCCTGAAGAGATGGACTAACCATAATCTAGATGATGGCATTCAGAAGGGAGTGTTTCTCAGAGGATTACAACCAGAAGTCCGTAAGTTTGTGGAGCTGCAAAGACTAGCCACACTGCAAGCTGCAACAGAAGGTGCAAGACTGTACGATGAAGTGGAAGCTTGATTAGCGATGAATTCAGGAAGAGGAGTCCTACCTCCTTTGATGCCAGGAATGATGTATCCACCAAATGCAGTCCCAGGGACTATTCCCTATCCCTACCAACAGATGCCCCCAGTATCACAGTATAGTGCACCAAATCCACAGTGGCCACAATCCATGCCTCAAATGATGGTTCAACCACAACAACAATGGTCCCAACCAATTTCTTCATTATCAAATTAGCAGCAACAGTGGAACCCTACCAACTGGAGTCAACAGCCAACAGTTCAAACAGGAGCTCTGAATCAGAACCAGAACAGAGACCCCTCTGTACCAGCCCAACCCGTTTATGCAGTGATTATAGAAACTCCTCAAAACCCTCCTGCCAGTACGTCAGGAGGAGAAAGCTTGAAGGACTACTTATCCAACTCAGTTGCAAACATTAAGAAGGAGTTGATGGATGTGATTACAGAACAACTACAGACGTTGAAAGTGAATACCGCAAGCATATCCAACGTTGCAGGAGCAGGAAGAGATGTGATGAGGTCAAATACTTGGTGTGGTAAGTGTCATCAAGCAGGCCATTTAGCCACTGAATGTACACGAAAACCAACTATCCCTGGAGCCTTTTGTTCCTACTGTTTGCGGAAGAACCATACAGAGGACATTTGCTCTCTGAAGGAGATGCATGATAGGAGAAGGAAGGAAGAAGACGCAAGATTCAACCTGCTGGAATCCAAAATGACCACACAAGATATTGGACCCAAGCCTAGAGAGTTTGGTCCTAATTTCGGACCCAGAAGATTTCCCTCTCAAAGTTACAGAGGAAGACAGTCTGGCGGTGGTCAGAGATCAGAAGTGGAGTGTTACAGATGCGGAGAAAAGGGCCATATCTCACCAAATTGTCCAAATCCTCGAAGGTCAGTGGATTACAAGCCCTTATGCAGTCGATGCAAAGGAGAAGGCCACACTGCAAAAGACTGTCCAAGCCCAGCCCCAGTGAAAAACAGTGCTACTGATAGTCCGTCCAAGGCCCAAGAGCCTACCTCCAATTTAGTGGAATTGGAAGTTGCTGCCATCACGCGTGCAAAGCAGAAGGAACCACCTATCCAGAAAGAAAATAACCCTCCTGCCAGAACAGTGAAGTTCAATCTTCCACCAGAAGAACAGAACAGAACAGAGCCTAACAGTGCCGTACAGAGCACTACAGTGCCACAGAGAGTTACAGAGACAGTTACAGAGGCAGGACCAGAGGTCCAGGATACAGAAGAGGAGGAAGTGCCACAAGTGGCAGAAGAAGCTCCTGTAATTCCTTTGATGGAAGAAAGAGGGAAAATGAAAGTGGGTGTTGCCCCATTCCCTAATCGGTTAGAGAAGCCAGTGGATCCTATTAAGGAATACGATCTGGTTAGAGACCTAGATACCTTTAAACCAAACCTCACATTCCGACAATTATTGATGTTGTCTCCCAGTTGCCGGAAAAGGTTCAAAAGTATACTGACAAAAAGACGTGGCTTAAGGATTGCTCCCTCAACAGTAACAAAGTCCAACAAGGCTCCAGAGCCTGTAAAAGAAGTGGATGTGGCTAACGCTTTCCTAGATCCAGGTACTCCAGAGACTGGCGCGTGGATAGAAGGCTGCTTCATTGCAAATGCACTAATTGATGGTGGTTCATCAGTGAACATTATGACGGATGTGACAATGAAGGATCTAGGCCTACAAGGTGTGCAACCCACCCAATGGCTCATCAGATTGGCGGATCAGAGTAGAATCAAGCCTTTGGGCATTCTTCCATATGTGAAGATTACTGTGGCTGGAAAAGATTATTGGCTAACCTATCTGGTGGTGAAGCCAAACTCTTATGGCACATCCTATCCTCTGTTACTGGGCAGACCATGGCTTTTTGAAGCCTGAGCAAGGACGGATTGGTTCAAAGGAACTTTGACCTTGGGTAGAGGACCCAACAAAGTGGTGCTGAAACTGTATGGTTCTCAAAAAGGACATGGATCCACCTCCTTGGAATTATCTTCTGATTCCCCTAACGAGGCTACAGATGGAACATCAGCAGACGAAGATGCTGTCAAACAGATCCTTCCCAAGAAAACAGTGGCACATTCTTTAACAGTGGATACTGTAAGCCGACTTCCAAAAGATGCAAAGCCATTATCAATGGGTGAATACTTCCTGCCTGAATCAGGAATGCCTTCTGAAATCACTTCTGACAGTGAGATAGAAGCATGGATGTACTGCTCTCCCTGTTACATGGTCACAGTAGAAGCAGAACCAGAGACAGAGGCATGAGAGGAAACAGAGAATCTGTTCTTCTGTTACAGAGCTCCTACAGAGACAGAAGCAGAAACAGAGACAGAAGCAGAGACAGAAACAGAAGCAGACGCAGAGACAGAGACAGAGACAGAAGAGGATGGATATGATATGGACGAAGAAGGTGATGGGAGTGAAACGGAAGAGTCTATCTCACCTGAAGAGGATACATTTGACGAAGAAGTTCCAGAAGCATCAGAAGCTGATGAGCTCATGCTATGGGACAGAATGGCAATGGTACCATTTGGTTTGGTAAATGGATCTTCTCATATGCAAAACCTTTATAAGAAATGGATTAAGAAGAGCAAGCCGTCTTTTGAGAGTGGCTCCTGCCGTCCTAACCCATTTTTGCCGAAGAAAGATGATGATGATGCACCGTGCCAACAAGCACCAGTCCCACCAATCCAACAGGCATCAGTAGGTCCCTGTTATGTGACGTTCTTGGATGTGTCATTATCAGAAGATGAGTCCTCAAGCCAAGAGGTAATTAATCTTGAAACCAAACCCGAAACGGCTCTTATCCCATTCCAACGTCTCAAGGAGCAACCTAAGTCTCCACCAAAAGAAGAAGTTGGTTCTAGTGGGACATCAGAAGAGGACATCACTCCCTTGAAGGAGTCGGATCTGTATCCAGAAGCAGTCCGTGGAACCTTCATCCGTGAAGTAGAAGGTGAAAGACAGTTAACCTTTGTGGATGCTGAAGGCACTGAACGCCACTTGAAGGTGGGTAGCAGTCTCCCAGAAGAGGAGTTGTCAACCTTGTACAACTTGTTGAAAGAAAATTTGGACGTGTTTGCGTGGTCCTACAAAGACCTAAAGGGGATTGATCCCACAATATGTCAACATCATATTGACTTGGAGCCTGATGCCAAGCCAGTACGGCAACGACAGAGGCGAATGAACCCGAATTATTCCACATTGGTGAAAGCGGAGCTGCTGAAGCTTCTGGAAGCTGAGTTCATTTATCCAGTGGCAAATAGTGAATGGGTTTCACCCATCGTGGTTGTACCCAAGAAGAATGGCAAATTGCGAATATGTGTGGATTTTCGAAAACCTAATTCCAAGACAAAGAAGGATCACTTTTCAATCCCTTTCACAGACCAACTGTTGGACACAGTGGCAGGACATGAGCTTTATTCTCTTCTGGATGGATTCAGCGGATACAACCAAGTCCAAATCGCAGAAGAAGACCAATCCAAAACAACCTTCACCACAGAATGGGGGACCTACGCTTACCGAGTGATGCCATTTGGGCTCTGCAATGCCCCTGCTACTTTCCAATGAGTCATGATGGCCGCATTTCAAAATCATCTGCACGACTTCATTGAGGTATATTTGGATGACTTCTGTGTCTATAGTTTGATCAGTGAACATTGGGGACATTTGGAACAATGTTTTGACCGATGCCGGGAGTATGGGATTTCCCTCAACCCCGACAAATGCATCTTTGGGGTCTCTTCTGGAGTTCTGTTGGGCCACATTGTCTTAGCACAAGGGATATCAACAGACCCTGCAAAGATCGAAAAGATCGCAGCTCTGACAGCACCCACCAACCTCAAACAGTTGAGGGGATTCCTAGGCCATGTGGGTTACTACAGAAGGTTCATAGCTCATTTTGCAACAAAGGCAACTTCCTTGCACAAGCTTCTGAGAAAAGATGCAGAGTTTACTTGGACGGAAGAATGTGACAAAGCCTTCCACACTCTGAAGCAGTGTCTGATTGAGGCACCCATTCTGCAACCTCCTGATTGGACGAAAGAGTTCCACGTACACACTGATGCATCTATTGAAGGCTTAGGCGCAGTCCTCTGCCAAAAGGGCTCCTCGAAGCTGGATCAACCGATCTATTATGCAAGCCGAAAAGTCACTGATAGGGAACGGAACTATACAGTGACAGAGCTGGAGTGCTTGGCAATGGTGTTTGCCCTGGAGAAGTTCCGCCATTACCTCCTATCTACCCACTTTAAATTTTATGTGGATCATGAGGCCCTGTCCTTCTTAATGAACAAAGCAGATGTGAAAGGACGAATGATGAGATGGCTCCTTTTATTCCAGGAGTTCGACTTTGAGGTGATTACTAAGCCTGGTCGTTCCCATGTTCTAGCTGATCATCTGTCGCGTATCCCACAAACTGCAGACGAGGAGCGGGATGATCCAGACCTCCCTGATGCTTCCCTATTCTTGGTAGAAACTGTCACTCCCTGGTATGCGGACATTGCCAATCTTCTGGCAACCCAACAGTACCCTCCTGGTATTTCTAGTCGGGAAAGGAAGAAGCTCATGCTAGAATCAGCCCCATACACCCTGCTAGGCGGTGCACTGTACAAGAAAGGCAAAGATGAAGTACTCAGAAGATGTGTTGCAGGAGATGAGATTGGGATTGTTCTGAAGGCTTGCCACGACGAGCCATGTGGAGGTCACTTTGCAGGAGAAGCTACAGCCAGGAAGGCTCTGCTAGCAGGATATTGGTGGCCTATCATCCACAAAGATTCCTATGATTACTGTAAAAGATGTGATGCTTGTCAAAGAATGGGGAAACCCACCAGGACAAGTGCCATGCCATTGCAACCTATCCTTCCTTTGAAGACGTTTGAGAAGTGGGGCATTGACTTCTAGGTCCGATCGACCCTCCTACCGGAAGGAAATAGAACAGATACATCCTCGTATGTACGGATTATGTCACAAAGTGGTGTGAAGCTAAAGCCCTAAAGCGGGACGATGGTAACAGCGTGGCCCTGTTCATGTACGAGAATATCATCACCCGTTTTGACAGTCCCTTAGAGCTGGTAAGTGACAAAGGCACTCATTTCCTTAACAAAGTCATGGAAGAGTTGACAGAGTTGTATAAGATCCGCCATCGCAAGTCCACTCCTTATAACCCCAGAGCCAACGGCCAAGTCGAAGTCACGAATCGCATCCTCTGCTCGATTCTGACAAGAACAATTGCCGCACATCGTCATGATTGGGACGATCGACTTACAGAGGTCCTCTGGGCATACAGAACTTCCCATAAAGCAGCAACAGGACAAACACCCTTCCAGTTGGTGTATGGTATAGAAGCTGTGTTTCCTGTTAAATTGGAATTACCCTCTTTGAGAGTGGCTATCAAAGAGCGTTTGGGGGATGATGATTCACTGCAACGCCGTCTCCTGCATTTGGAATGTTTGGACGAAATTCGTCGGATGGCTCTACAGTGCATGGAAGCTACGCAAGCTCGACGTAAGGTTTACCATGACAGCTTCATCAAGCACAAAGAGTTCAAAGAAGGTGATTTGGTCCTAGCCTATGATTCATGCTTTGGCAAGTTTCCTGGCAAGCTCCAGTAGCGGTGGATGGGCCCCTATAAGGTACTTGCAGTCAACCCTAATGGTTCTGTCCAAGTGCAGACCGTTGATGCCTCTGATGATCCCTTTCTGATCAATGGATATCGCCTGAAGAAGTACTTTCCTCCTTGGGGATCTTGACAATTACGGACACTTGATCCTTTCCCTCGTTGGTGCGGCACTGTTCTTGTTATGATGCTACTTTTGATAGCCGTTCTTCAATCACTTCTGATGAAGAGGACGCAACCCTCTGTCCCCTCAAACCCCCCTTCCAGCCTTGATCTCTTATCCTCTATTTTCCACCAGCGACAGTGGCGAGGTTGGTCTTGACACATGGTCTTTCTACCATTCCCTTGTTCAATTTGAAGAAAAGAGAAAAAGAGAAAAAAAAAAACAAAACATATCGGTCATGGGAGAAAAGGACTTAGGTCCCTGTCATGCCGACCTATTCTTCGAGAAAAGGTGGAAACACCCTCGGGAATAGGGAAAAACAAGAAAAAACAAAGAAGAAGGAAAAAAAAAACAAACAAATCTGTTATGAGAGAAAAGGAAGCAATTCCCTGTCATAGCAGGCCTCGTTCCAAGAAAAGGTGATAAACACCCTTGGGCGAGGAGCTGGCTGTGGAAAAGGTGGTAACACCCAGCAATCCAGAAAGTGGATTCACTAATTGATATCCCTAGGATTCAATTCCGAAGCTGCCTCCCTTGGTACGCTGCGTCCTGGGTCTCTCTGCAAAGTGTCTAACTGTCCTCTAGCAGATGACATGTCCTATTCAACACAATATTCGATTTGATGGCTACCTCCCTGGGTACACCTCTTCAACAACTGATGACGCGATCTTCATCGACAACCCCTTGAGTGATGTGAGCTTTCATCCTAACCGGATGGGGAAGTGAGTAAGGCTGCCCTCCTGTATCTATCAATAGAGCATGAGACAGAGGGTGGGTTGAGTGTGACTGGAGTTTCTTCAATCAATTACAGAGAGGTGAGATTGAGGGACGTTACGAATCTCCACGCGCCTCGGTCGTGTCCCCGAAACCCGTACCGTCTTTCCCGTGCCATTTCAATCCCGTCACGGCAAATTTTTTTACCCCGCCCCGCGCACGTGCGCGGGACGGGGATACGCACCCATTTCCCCCTGCCTGCCCCTACCCTACCCTCCCCTTGTCCATGCCCATCTCCTCCTTTGGGTGCCCCACCCTTCGGGCACCCCCCATCCCATGGGCTTTGCCCATAACCACCCTCCCTTTTCCACCCCCCCCCCCCCCCCCCCACACCCTTCCCTAACCTACCCCTACCCCTTCCCCTACCCGCCCACTACCCCTTCCCCTTCCCCTACCCGCTCACTATCCTGCCCGCCCGACCCTCCCCACCCTAACCACCTCTTTCCTTTCCTCTTCCCTCTCCCTGCGTTGTCCTCCCTCTCCTCCACCTTCTCCTTCCCCTCTCCTATCCTCCTTCTCTCCTCCCTCATGCTGCCCTCCTTCCCCTCCTACTCCTTTCTTCTCCCTCCATCCTCTCCAGCCATTTCTGCTCCCCTCCCGTAACGTCCTGTCGCCTCCTTGCCGTTGTGGCCCCGCTGGACGCCTTGCCCCTGCCTCTGCCGCCGTGGAGCACTCCCCGTGCCGGTGCGACGCCCGCGCTGCCTCCGTGGACGCCATCCTCCTCGCCGACGTGCCGCCTGCTCCAGCTGCGCCCCGCCCTCGTCGCCTGCGCCCCGCCCTCGTCGCCTGCGCCACGCCTCCCGCCTTCCCACCTTTTCAAACCCCCCTTCCCACCAACCCACCACTAACCCCCATTCCCCCCCACTGTAACCCACCACACCCACCCCCCCCTAACCCCCCCTTCCCACCCACTAACCTCACCCCTACCTAAGCCCCTTTTCCCCCCTCGGGACATTCACACACACCCTGCAGAACACCCCCCTCATACGCCTCAACCCCCTCCTAAACCCCTGTTTTTCCCTCCAGCAGACCCGCTGAACTTCACCCCACCCGTGTCACCTGCAGAAGATCCCCTTTACGCCCCCTTTCATCCGCCGACACCAGCCGCACCCGCCGCCCTTCACGAACCACGTGGAAACCCGCCGATTCCTTTTCTCCGCCCTTGACGCACGCGCATGTGGGTGCTTGTTCGTGTTTGATCGTGTGATTGTGCGGGATCGAGTGCGGAAGATCATCAGTTGGTTGCTGACCACGCAGCTGCCACGCAGCCTTTTGCTGGGTATTTTTCCCACATTTTTCATTACCACACCCGTAACTCTTTTTTTTTCCCTTTAAATAACACAAAAAAACACACACAAACATTGCAAAATATAAATAAATCATTAAAAAAATCACTTTATATTCTGAAAAATTACAGAAACTCTAGAAACCTTTCCTTTTATTTTTTGCAATCCATGGCCCTCTTTTTCTCCACCTGTAAATTTCAGCAAAAAAATATTTTTACCTATTTTAAAATTCTAAAATCTTTCAAAATACCCAAAAATATGCTAAAAATTCATTAAAAATACTAAAAAATTCCCAATTAATTTCTGAAAAATTCATAATCCTTTCCTTCCCATTTTTATTTATTTTTGGCATATTTTTCTCAGTTGTTATAATATTTTCTTTCACACCTAAATTCTTTCACATTAAATCACACAAATTCATAACATACACAAATAAATAAACACACCCATTAACCCAAAATAAATCAATCTCTTTTTCCTCCAACACCCCAACTAACCGTCTCGAAAACCCAATCCAGATATTTTTGGATTGCGAAGTGCGCATTCCTGCATTACATACACACCCCTTCCAGGTATTTATTTTATGTGCTTTATTTTTATTTTCCCCCTTAATCACAAATTAATTGTTAAAATGAACCCTTTAATTCACCCACCGTTTCCACGCGCCTTCGCGCTAAACACACATACTTTTTAAATTAAAATCAACCAACCGTTCACTTAGCACGCGCTACGTGCGCTACAGAGGCACTCTAAAATTTTAAATTAAAATCAACCAGCCGTCACATGAGCACGCGCTGGCAAAAAAGCGCTCCACATCACCTTAATTTATAATCAATGAATTGCATTTAGAGACCCAGTCAGGAATCGAAGTCCGGGAATCGCATAACTGCACCGTTTAACCTAATAATTGGTAATTAAATTTATAATAAGGAACCGCCGTTTTCTTATTAAGGTTTATCACCTAATAAAAATTCACCCATTCTTAATAATTTATTAAAATGAACCCTTCATTAAATTAATTTCCCCCTCACTGCACTTAATCCCCTTTTCAATGAACCGTTTCGTGGGATGGGTATACGCAGTTATTAGTGTTATTTTCCATGGTCCAGTCTTGGTTCTATCACAGATTTAGTTTTGATTTGTGTCGGATATGGTATGGTTTTGGTTTCATGTCTTAGTTACGGTTACGGGTACGGTATGCAGTTTTTTTTCTTTTATTGCCTGATACGGGGTTCAGGGTGTTTGTTTGCTGCATCGCATGAAGCTTTCGGTCGCATTTGTCTCAAGGTCATGTCAAATTTTTTCTAGGATGTGGTTTGCTTGGGGTTAGTAGGTCGGGTCACGTTTTGATTGGTAATTCTCTTATCCTTGGTTTTTTGTCTGTTGGTTTGCAGGTATTCTCTTTGATTGTCTGTGTTTGTGGTGTGTGTGTAACCATCTGAATGGCGCCTTCTCATGCTCCTTCCCCTATCCAGTACGTCCCACTAGTTAGTAGGGATTACTCGTCCCTACTTACTTTTGAGCCCCTCACGAAGGCGGGACTTGCTGCTTTTGTGGCCACTCCTTTTCCATTACTTCCAGAGAGTTCCTGGCCTTTTACAGCAAGAAGACAGGCGTAGTCCAAGGAATGTCTATGACATTGACGTCTCGCGGCTTAGGGAAGGCTCTGTCTTTACCCTTCAAAGGCGAACCTTTTGTGACCACTCGTCAGCTCTTCTCTAATGAAGAGATTCTCAAGCTGTTGCAGAAGCAGACAAGGGAAGTCCTTGATGTTAAGAAAGTGATAAACTCTTCAGGAGTTTCGTTTTCTATGATCACTGATCCCGTATGGAAGACGATGTGCCAGTTCCTTCAGGACAGGTTCATGCCTGCCAAAACGCCATCCCATTATTTGTCCAAAGAGCTTTTCACAGCTTCCAGGATGGTGCTAAAAGGAGTTGCTATTGATTGGAGCACATACCTCCTTACTAAAATGGATCAGCATTTTGTTAAAGTCACCAGGGGTAATGTTACCAATGTTACCTACGGATCATATTTGTCTGCCTTCTTGACCTATTCAGGTTTATAGAAGACTGTGCCTCCACCTCCTCCATCCGATCCAGTACCTCCTCCTCCACCTTCAGAAGAGTCAGCACCCATTGACATTGAGGATGATGATTCTCCGCCTCCCCTGGTCATACAGCGCAAACGCTTGAAGAGGGTAGCGGATAAAGCCCCTGCTGTACTTCCCTCAGTGTCTATCCCTGCTACTTCTGGCAGTGAACTCCCTGGGTATCTCACTTGCAATAACCTGTTCAGAGCACATCGAGAAGGATCCTTGGAGATCTCAGTTCCCTCCCTGAACAGTCTCGTCTCAGGAGATGCCATTCCTTTCCTCTGCAAGGATATTCAAAGTTCCATTGAGTTGTCAGTGACAGCCTGTGTTCAACAGCTGTACGCATCTTTCTATGAAGAGCTCATGCAGTCCAAAGACCAGTTGCATAAGGCAACATCTGAGTTAGCTTCTGCTAAGGATACCCTAGCAGATCTATTTAAGCAAATGGAACAGCAAACCCAACTGCTTGCCACTCAAAGTGATGAGATTGCTTCATTGAAGACCCAGTTATTCGAGGCTTAGTCACAGGTTACTAGCCTTTTAGCAGAGAAGGAGAGGATGTCCAGAGAAGCGAAAGAATTCCAAGTTCTCTTAGATGACAAGCTTTCAGCTTTACAGACTGCTAATGACATAGTGGCCAACCAAGCCTCCCAAATCCAGCAGTTGCAAGATCAGCTTGCAAAGTCCCGCTCTGTTCCTCCAAGCCCTCCTGTTTCATTAATTCCTTCTCTTTCACAGCAGGATTTGGCTGCCCTACAGAGACAGGCTACTTTGTGCCCTCTATTCCAAGACAAAGTGGAAAGATTGCAGTCCAGAATGGACTTGTTATGGTCTACCTTTGAACAATTTCAGGACTTTGTCCTACCAGACCATCCTTTCTTTGTCCACTACCACTTACAGAAGTTGGTCTTCTATATGAAGCTTTCCACGATGGATTTACCTTTTCCAGAGGATGGCTGGAGTGGGGCTTGGTCTGCTGAGTTGTTGACAGAGGTAGTCAGAATGGTCTTTGAAGATTCTGTCATGCCAGACACCATGTTGATGTCATACATGTATCTCCGAGGAGATTTGTTAATTCCAGATGAGGTAGATATGGCATGGTATGTGGGGGATGTGGTCTTACAGGCTGTTCTATATGTCAATCATTTGGAGTTGCGCATAGCTGATATGTTTCAGAGTTATTCCTCCAAAGTGGCTGATTGTCAGGATAGTTCGTGGCATTCCATGATTGATTCGGTGGTCCTAAATCAAAGACAAAACACAGCTCCTACCTTTAACCAGAGTACTAACCAACTGAGGATGGATCTCTTAACCTATCTTTCCAAACATAATCCATTTGATGCTACCTTCTTTGATGCCTATCATAGACGATCTCTCTTAGGACCTTCTGTTCCTACCCTCCTCTATTACCAACAATTGGCTCACCGCTATGCTATATATTTTTCCCTTTGTCAAACTAATTCCACAGTAATTTTACCACTTCTTTTCCAACCTTCCAATTTCCCTCAAATTCCTATTTTCACTTACTGTTCCTTTATTGAGGATAGGGTATTTTCCCCTTCTCCACCTTGTCCTTCACCCCTCATAAATGTACCCTCCACATTTCCTATTTATCAGTTAACACCGTTCCTTAGTGATTCCTTACAAATTTCTGCCACTCCCTCCTTCTTTAACCTTTTCTTCCTTTTATGATTTTTCCTATCCTTCCCTACATCCACTTTCCCTTATTCCATTACCCTCTCCTAACACTTCCATATCTCAACCACCTCAGTTGGTTAGTGACTGTGACGGTTTTGATACTCAGATTTCCAGAAGAAGGGGATGGAGTTCGGATGATTGCCTTACCGGACCGCAGATTAATTGGCCAGTAATTCCAGGGGAATGGACAGCTTCAAGTCAAGCTTATCAAAACTATGTTCATTTTGCCCAACAATATTCACAGTCTGCAGATCCCTCAGTGAGATTAACTGCTCACTTTGCTTGGTACCTGGCGTATATGCATAGGCACTCTCATACTGATTCAAAGCCTATTCCAAAGTTGTGCATGAATGTCAATGTAAACATTGATTCCCAACAGCTGGAGATACTGTATTTTCATGCCCTTTGTTTGCCTAGCAGATACCTGGTCCTGTTGGAAAGGATGTGCTGTCTCCAATTTTTCCAAAATCCTCCTAAAAACTTTGTAGATGAATCCTTATCTATGGATCGATTCCGACAACATCAATCTTTTAAGAGGGATCATCTTCATTGATGCCTTTCCAATGTATAGTGAAAGCTTTTTAATGAACAACTCTCTTTTTTGAAGAAGTCATTCAGATGGTTGTGTTGTGTATTAGTGTTTGTGTTGTGAGTTCATGTATGCCAAACGAACGTGGTGGTTTCCTATTGGTTTTTGTGTACGAGCTATGTTTTGGAGATTTGTAGAGATGGGGTCGTGGTTGGAGAGTTGAAGCTGATGCTGAAGAAGAAGAAGAAAACTCTTATATCCTTTACAAATTTGTTGTGATTTTTAGTTTGATAAGAGGTGTTAATTTCAAAAGAGTTTTCCTTTCTTTGTATTTTTATATCAGAAAGAGGTTATAAGATGGGGTCGTGTTGGATGGATTCTTTTTGCAAAGATATTGAAGATCAAAGTGAAGCTTTTTCTTGAACTTGTATTCCTTTTTCCTGGGTCGCGAGGACGCTTCCTTATTAAGTGTGGGGATATGTTGAGTGTTGAAATGACTTGTTTTTTGACTGATTTTTGTTGTTTTTGAGAGCTGAATGGTTGATCTTATGGGATGATTGGTTGATTTAGAAGTGGATTGAGAGTGTTTTGGATGATATTGATTGTGTTTTGGAAGTTCATGATGTTTGTTGATGATTCTGTGATGTTCTGATAGGTTCTGTATACCTTCTGTTTTGTTCTGTTTTGGTCTGTTTTGTTCTGATTGTCTTCTGTAAGGAGGGATGGAGTATTGATTGATGAAGAATGAGATATTGTGAAAGCTTAGTGAATGGTTTGTGAGAGTTTGAAATGGGTTGAGAACGAGTGATGTGGTTTTGATGACCTTCTGTAACCTTCAGTAGGTCTTCTGTAGAGCTTCTGCTTCTGTTCTGTCTCTGTTCTGTTCTGTACTGTAGCTGTTCTGGTACTGTTCTGTAGACTGTTCTGTATGCTTCTATAAGTGTTCTGTGGAATGTATGTGTGACTTTGGGGAAAGTTTTCTAGCCTTGGAAAGAGGTGAATACAAGTGCAAAAGAGCTGAAAGAAGTGGAAGAAGTAGCTGCTGAAGACTCAAGTGAAGACTAGAGTGAAGTGACAGTAGTGAGCTGTGAAGAGACACTGTAGTGGCTTTGGTGACTCTTCATATCAGACATACCTCTTGGGAGGGGTATCCACGACCTAAGAGTGATTATTGAGAGTGTTTTTGAGAGATTGTAGTGAGGATATGATGTATTATTGATGGAGTGAGAGAGAGAGAGTCAGAGATAGCCAATTCTACTCAAACAGAGTGATTGTATATGAGAGATTGAGAGAGAAGACTATGAAGATATTGAAGATGAATAATATGTGATGCATTTCCATTCAAAGATGGTGTACTTCTTTGCTTTCTTTGTTCCATTGATGGATTTTATGAGGATGTTGAAGAATATGGTTGATTCTATTAAAAAAACCGTGGGAGATTTACATGATGCTGCATGAAGATTTGTTGTGCCTGGTGTTCTTTTCTTCATTGTGATCATATGAAATATGAAAAACAAGCTTGTTGATGTTACAAGATAAATTTTCTTGCAAGAGAATTCCTTTTTCCTTGGTGTTCCTCTCGGGGCTCCACATTGCTAGAAATAAAAAATTACCATGTGTGCATAGGTTGACACTATATCCTAACTAGATGTGGAATATAGTATTTTTTATCACTTTGAAGAATTGAATAGTGCTTTGTTCTCTTTCTTGGAAGGGATAGCTTTGAAAAAGAAATATGGCTAGTGTAAGAAAGCCATATTGAGAGAAATAGATTTGATACAATAGCCGTGGATTAGAAGAAGAGATTGGTAGGACTACGAATAGAGAAAACTTAGTAAAACCCATTCAAAAACATAAAGTCTCTACATCTTGTATGGGAATCAATTGCACGAGCTCTATGATAGTCTCATGTGCATAATGTGCACATTGGACATGATAGAGTCGCACAGATGCATCAAAATTAGAAATTTTAGAAAGTACCTACTACATCACCCTATTTTGGAGTTTGGACTAGGTTTGATAATTTAGGAATCTTTAGGTTTGTATCATGCATGCTAGATTCAAACTATGTCTAAACTGCAACTTTAACTACAACTAGTTGATTTGTTGGTCTTTTAGTTTCTTGGATAGAGCTAGGATCACATGAACTTTGGGCCCTAAAGTGAACTTAAAACATGAAGAATTCACAATACATAAGAAGCATCAAACTTGAATTGGGAAGCATATTCATCATATGGATATTACTAGAGTTCCATGACTCACACTGTTGGTCCAAAGGGGGGATGGGTATTTCAAAACGCACATATTTACGCATGCAATTTCATGCTCTTCCTATTCATGCATGCTTGTGGAAATGAATAGGAAGCATTCAATACACATTGCTGGGTTGCAAAGTACTCAAAGAGTAACTCAACGAATTGATGCTCCTCTTGCATGCTTTTATTTCCAATCTTATATAGCAAAATGCCTCCTATAATGTACACTCTAAGTCAAGACATACATAATACATGATTGTTATGGTAAATTGCCATGTTAAATAGGTCCTAAATGATTAAGTCTTCACTATTATACTATCATCATATTGGCCCTAGTTTGCAATTCGGGTCTAAAAGACTTGTAATTGTGACTTAACATATACCTTTTCCTCATTTCTATCACAATTTTTGTAGTTAAATCTCTCATTCCCTCACGTTGTTTGTCAAGCCACCAAGACAACCAAATGTGTAGTAACTCTGTATGCATAGGTGAACTTTTTGAAATGCGGCTTTAATTGGCAAGATGCATTTTTTGATATATTTATGATTAATGATTTGTAATATACTACTTTTTCTCAATGACAATGATTCACTTCTTTGTTTTTGAACTTCCAATGCTTTCTTTTCATCAAGTTAGATGTGTGATATGATAGTCTATTCGATATGTTTGGAATTTTCTTTATCGTGTGTCAAGTATGGTGTGGCAATATAAGGTCATTTTTTATACTACTTATACTTGAGTACCCTTGGAGAACACAATGATATTTTCCTCAACTATGAGTATGCATGTGTGTGTGATCTCAAGGTCTATCATCTCTGCTACTTATACTCTAATCTTTGGCTTATGATTCAAGTGTGAGCAGTAGCATCCAATGTCACTAGAGTGAGTGTCACCTATGGGGTCTTCTAGTTGTGATCGTTGCACTTTGGACTCTTATGGTTTTTCTGGGAGGTTGTGGCCTCTCCTATCACACTTGTAACCTCCCATTTTTGCAAGGTGGATTTGGAACAATCAGTTGCCCTTTTTACACCATTAATTCTTCTCCATTAGTTGTTTCCATCCTTTATTTTGATAGTGCTTTTGCCTATTCCACACTCAGCATACCCCTTTCTTCTTTTTCTCTAATGGCCATGGCACACGTTCCTTTTCCTAAATTTTATAGTAATATGGAGTGAGATCTAGATACTCACATCCACTAGTTTGAGGTGGCTTATGGGCTTAATTATTTGGGTGATCAGTATGTTGTTAGTTTGAAATCATCATGTAGAAGGATGTCACTACACGGTTGGTAAAAGAACAAGGATGGAATACCTATGTGGATGCTAAGATGACTTTTATGAGTCAGTTTTAGCAAGATCATATAAACCCTTAAAAACACTAGCAACTACAAAACTTGAAACAAGGGGATCATGATGTTCAAATCATAAAGCTTAATTTTGTATTTTGCTTTAGGGGAAGGGAATGACCTGAAGCAAGCTTTTCTAGGTAACACCTCTAATCTTGTTCCACATAATTCACTTATTCCACCCCTAGATATATCCACCTCCACTTCCACTTCTACCACCAGCACCACCATTAATAGAACTGATGTTGCCTTCATGACCACCTGCAAACTACCTCCACCACCATTACCACCGCTATCATTACCCTTACCCACCACCACTATTGCCACTAATACCTTCACTTTGGCTCTCTCTCTCTCTCTCTCTCTCTCTCTCTTTCTCTCTCTCTCCCTCTTTGTCTACATGGACACAACAACTATCTATCTTTATCTCTTTCTCTCTCTCACTATCTATTTGATATAAATAGCTTGTCGTTCTCCCCCCTCTCACTCTTTTTCCATTCCATCACTTACACCCTCTCTCTCCCTTTCTCTCTTATCTCTCATTCTCATTCTCTATTCTCACCTATCTCCTTCTCATTCTCCCTTGCTCTCTCTCTACCCATGAATACCTCTCTCTCTCTCTCTCTCCGTTCTCTCTCTTTGTGTTGTGCAAACAACACACATAGACACAATCTCTCTACACTCAAATAGCACTCTATGTCATGTAAATGATTCTCTCTCTCTCTCTCTCTCTCTCTCTCTCTCTCTCTCTCTTGTATGCAACTTGTGTTGTGCAAACAACTCTATTTCTCTCTCTCTCTCTCTCTATGCTTGAATATCACTCCATGTCATGTAAATGATACTCTCTCTCTCTCTCTCTCTCTCTCTCTCTCTCTCTCTCTCTCTCTCTCTCTCTCTCTCTCTCTCTCTCTCTCTCTCTCTCTCTCTCTCTCTCTCTCTCTCTCTCGTATGCAACATGGAAACATTCGTGCGATCACTCATGTGAGTGATAAATCATGGTATGGTTCACTCTAGAATCATAGAACCTATCTTACATTGGGGTATGACATGTGTTGCATCAAATTTAATATTTCTTTACTAGTAAGCACTCTCTCTCCCTCTCTCTTTGTCACTCTCTCTCATATGTATGTAGCATGGAAACATGTGTGCAATCAATCCACATTGATAGATAATGCCTCATATTGGATTACAACATGTGGTGTAACAAATAGATCTCTTTACTCATAAGTACTCTTCTCTCTCTATTAGAGAGAGAGAGAGAGAGAGAGAGAGAGAGAGAGAGAGAGAGATAGAGAGAGGGGGGGAGGGAGGAGGGCCTCCCTCCTCCCTCCCTCCCCCCCCCTCTCTCTCTCTCTCTCTCTCTCTCTCTCTCTCTCTCTCTCTCTCTCTCTCTCTCGTTTGCATAATGTGAATGCTCCTACAGCCACTCTAGATTAATAGAAATTTCATTGCAATGGATTGATAGCTCCCTCTCCCTCTCCCTATCCCTCTCCCTCTCCCTCTCCCTCTCCCTCTCCCTCTCCCTTCCCCTTCCGCTTCCCCTCCCCCCCTCTCTCTCTTCTCCCACCCAATGATTTCAATACAATACAATTCACACAAGTAATCCAAGTCTACATTTATATTGCCTTGATTTCTGGCAAGAGTGCTATTTCTTGACAACTAAGAGAAAGAAGGTCCCCAAAAGCTTGTCAAAATTTCGACCTTAGCTAACCAAGTGAGATATGATAGTATTTTCTCAACAAAATAAAATGCAATTATGCTAAGAGGTAGCTTAGGTGTTGCTTTTCCATAAGTCCGACACATTATTATTAAACAACATAACTTTGATTTGAACATACGGAAATGCACCTTTTCAAAGTTGGGTGAGACAAGAGATCTTTTGGGCCATGTTACAAGATAGTGGAAAGAGACTACTCTCAAGCTAGGAGGACTATTATAATATTCAAGTGGAAAATGACTTGTCAATGGAGTGAGCCTTGAAGTGGAAGCACGGAGGGGAAGCAAGAGCTAGAGTGGAAGGAGTAAGATCAAGAGAAAGAGAGTTACAAGATGCGAGAACTCCAATAGCACAATGTGTGACAGGCCTTTCTTTTATTCAAATGTCACTGAAAGAATAAATAATAAAGTGATAGTGATGGGTGCCCACCACCTACAGTATACAGGTTTGTGGGTACCTAATATATGATGTGGGTAACTAATTCATGATGAGGGTACTATCAGTGTGTAACTAATACACAAGTGGTTAGGCACATGCACCTTTACCCCCAATAACCTCCCATTGAAAGGAAAATATGCTCCTAGTGAGGAGAGAATAGGGAAAAATTGACAAAGTATAAATGTGCATAAGTACAACAGGATGAGGAAAGACATCATCTCATCCAAAACCCATCAACTTCCTAAAGAAAGAAAAATATTCAACTATTAAGAGACTTTTATGAGCAGATCTGCGGATTTTGGTCAGTTGAGATCTTGACAAGCTCAATGGACTTGTCCTTAATAACCTCTTGAATAAAGTAGTAATGCACCTCAATGTGCTTTGTCTTCGCATAGAAGACCGGATTCTTGGCCAATTGGATAGCACTCATAGAATTTGAATATAGTGTAGGGACCTCATCACACTAATGCCAAGGTCTCGGCCTTAACCAGAGAGCCTCCTTGTAAGCTTCAGTGGGCTATACTATACTTTGATTCTATAGTAGATAGGGCCATGTGTTTTTACACCTTGGAAATCCAAGAAACATTACATCTAACAAAGATGAAGATATAGCCAGAGATGGACTTCTTGTAGTCTGCATATCCTGTATAATTAGAGTTAGTGTACCCCATGACTCCAGTATCCTGATCACCATAACGGATGCGCATAGCTGCTATGCCCTTTAGGTACCTAATGATACCCTTGATGGCATCCCAATGCCATCTTTGAGGTGTAGCTATATAGCATACCACAACTCCCATTGCAAATGCTATGTCAAGGCAAGTGGATATCATGGCATACATCAAACTGCCCACCATCGTGGATGCATAAGGAATCTTGCCATCTTGGCCTTTTGTTCATCAGACTGTGGATAGAAGCCTAAATCTAGCAAGTTTTAGTGCAAAAAATGCAGGTTAAGACTTTGAAACATAAGGGTGTCAAGCCCGAACGTATTGATGTAGAGGATGGCTAAATTGGATGAGTTATGTAAATCCACTATCACTTTGTCCCTCTCTAAGTAGGTGTTCTATACTATTGTCTCTGACGGCCAGTCCACATGGGACTTATGGGATAAGATTTGCAATGTTTATGATAAGCACACCCTCCTTTCTGAGATGTATTGCCTTAAGCAACTCATGGACCTTCTCATGAAGGAGGGCACTTCTATGTTAGCCCACTTAAATGAGTTTCATTCTATTCTCAGCCATTTGTCTTCGTAGGGAATTGGATTCAAGGGTAATCTTTTCCCTTTTTTTGTTCCTCTTGATTACATTGCCTGAATCATGGGATACATTTCATATTGCTATGTGTGTAAACATACCTACTACTAATGGGCTAAAATTATGGGATGTAGAGGGTGCACTCTTGAATAAAGAGGCTAACAGAAAAAATGTAGATGCTTCCTGCATCTCTTATGCTTTGACAGTTAGAGAGGCAATAATGGTAGGAGCGGTAATGACCACCATGGGAGAGACTCTCAGTAGTCTCATTCTTAGTCACATGGAAGTCTCGTGGTAAGTCCCATGGCCGTAAGTTCTCTTTGACTTGTCATTACTATGGGAAAGTAGGACATATTCGGCCGTAATACCATAAAATACCCAAGGACAAGCGCACATGACAAAAATGATGATCATAGCATTGTCCCTAGCAAGTCCAACGTTAGGATTGAAGAGATTAATATCATGCAAACTGATTCTTACGATGATTTTATGCTTACAACTTGTTCTCTTGATATTTCACAATTGATTGATGCTTTATCAATGTATACTCAGTGTTGGCTGATAGATTCAAGGGCTTCCTTCCATGTGACCCCTCATAGAGAGTAGTTCTACTCCTATTGTAGTATGTCTATTTGGGTAGTTGGCATTGATGATGTCTAGCTGCAGTTTGGTTCAGGTTGCACATTTACTCTTCATGATGTGTATCATGTCCTAGCTCTCACAAAGAGCCTTATCTTTGCTGGCACTTTGGATAATGTAGGTTATGTAGTTTCTTTTCGTGATTCCTCATGGAAGATTACCCATAGGAATCTTGTCATTACATGTGGTGCTAAGTCTAATACTCTCTACCCCTTACTTGTATCTAGGTTAGTTGACCATGTTTTGGCAATGGATGCAATTCCACATGTATCTCTTTAGCATTGTCACCTTGGGTATATGTCTTGGAAAGGAATGAAAATGCTTATCTGTTTGTAGTATCTTCCACCCCTTGCCTATAACTGCTTAAAGTGTGTGCTTTGAGTCTTTTGATCATTGTTTATATGGTAGGCATATACCTAATACGCATAAAAAGTTTGGTACAACATGCATGGGTGAGCCTTTGGCTCTTGTTCATTTGGATGTATGTGCTCCCATGCCATGCAAGTCATTAGGTGGTGTGAAATATTTTGTTATGCATAAGGTCTGGGCATATTCTATTAAGCAAAAATCGAAGTCTTGGCTACATTTTAGAATTGGCTTGCTTTGGTTGAGAACCAATCTAGGTATAGGCTAAAATATCTCAGTTCAGATAATGAAGGTGAGTACGTCTCTAAAGCCTTCGAGCAGTTTTGTGACAAAAGGGGTATTAAGCATCAATTGACCATCCTGTACACCCCACCACAGAATGGTATGGTTGAGCACATGAATAGGACAATTTAGGAGAGAATCTATAGTATGCTTAGCCAAGCAAGCTTATCATAGCATTTTTAGACTAAGGCAGTTACTACTATACACTTGATAAATCAGTCCCCATGTACTGCTCTTGACTATCAGGTTGCAAAGAAGGTATGGTCTGGAAAACCTTCCTCATATGTTCATTTACGTATCTTTGGTTCTGAGGCTTTTTGCCATGTTTCCAAGGACAAGTGCAATAAGCTAGATCTTAAGTCTAGAAAATACATCTTTCTTAGTTATGGAAATGCAGGTGTGATGGGCTATCGACTATGGGATCCACAGGCTCGAAAGGTTATCCGCAGCCATGATGTTATTTTTCATGAGGAGAAAATGCATAAGTGTGAAATACGTGGGATCTAGAGCATGGCAGATGCGAAAGCTATGGAGGTTGAAAGAGGAAAAAGAAACTCATGAAGACATTGACCCTGACTAGGACAAATTGTTACACAAGTGAATTAGGTTCCAAGATTGAGACTTGGACTCATAAACACAATCTTGTGTATTGACAGTGACATGACACTTTACTGGAAAGAAAAGAGTACTATCATTGCATTAGAAAAAGAGTGCAAGTACAATGCTTTATAGGAATTGAGTGGTGATACTTTCTCCTACTATGCATATGGGATTCTGGTTCTGAGCCCTCACTGCTTCTCACAAAGGGACTAAAGTAGGTGTGATTGCAAATATCTCAATACCCCTCCTCAATCACAACCAAAAGTACAAATTGTGTAGAGGCTTTAGTGAAAGCAACACTTGCAAAGCGTGGGCACACCATAAACATGGCAAAAACACCAGAGGCTGTCGCAGAAAAGGCTAAGTGTGGGTAGCACAAACGTGATGGACATCCAGAGGCTGTAGTAGGGACCTCACAAAGTGTACAGAGGCTGTAGTATAAGGATAAATGAGGAGCTTACAAATTTATGTTTGAGGCATTAGGGCTAGGAAATACAAAACTAAAAAAGTCTATGTGAATAGAAGGACTGATGAGGTTTGTCCTTCTCCTGGTGGTCTTCTTCTTCTTCCTTTGCTCCATTTTCTTCTTCTTTTTTGACTACAACTAGATAGGCCTTTTGGAACCTCTTTCTGGCACAGCAGAACTTCTCGGTGTGTCCGGTCCTTTTGCAGAGTCATAGAAGAGCTGATCCTTCTTGCCTTTGTACCTGTTGCCAACATATAATGCATGCTCATCTCTAGAGGTACTTGGTTCTTCCTTAGTTTTTAGCTTCTTTTCCTCCTCTAACAGTGATGCTTGGATATAAACAAGTTCAGGATTTGGCATGTTGATTAAATTTGTTGATACATTATTATATTCAGGAGGCAAGCTCTTAAGTAGAACACCAATGCAAACATCTTCTTCCATTTTAATGTTGATTCCTGCAAGTTGGGTTAGAAGTCCTTCCATGTAATTTAGCTGTGTGGCAAGTGATGTGCTGGACTTCATTGCAAGCCTGAAAAACTCAATTAGGAGACCATACTTTGATGATTTAGGCTGTGCACTGAACAAGGTGTCAAGTCTTTTCCATGTATCCTATGAGGTCTCACAGTTATCCACATGGTGGATATAGCTGTCATCTAGCTCCAGTTTGATAATGGCTTGAGCCTTATCATCGTTCTTTTGCCAAGTGACAGCAAGATCCGCATCATGAGGCTTCTTTTCTTTTCTAGTAATAATGGCCCAGAGGCCCTTCTTCATCAGGATCAATTTGATGCAGGTCTGCTAGGTATGAAACCCGAAACGGGCAGTTGGAGAATCTTTGCCCATGTTCGACTTGAGAGACCAGTAGAAAATTAGCTTTAAATGACTGAGAATAACCAGGAATGAGTTGATCTTTGTATGTGTCAAAAGACATAAGCAATGGCAGTGACGTATCAAAAGATACTAGTTTGAAATTTGATGTTTGTTGCTTGAGTTTGACTTGATGATCTTCAAAAACTCTTCATAGCTTTTCCTCCTTGCTAACTTGATGGTTGAATACTTGCTGAAAACTTCAAATTAGAGTGGCCTTGGCTTGGTTTAAGTGGCAAGAGAGAGAAAATGAAGGAAAAATTAGCTTAAAGGTAAGTGGCTATGGTTGTCCTGTCAAAACAGGGACCAACAACTGGTAAATGAGCTCCCACGCGCTCCATAGGTTGAATCTGCTCAAACCCTTTGAGATGGAGGACCTCACTAATGGGACTAACACCCTAAGAGGGTTTGTACTCATTATGCTCGAGTTGAGAGATCTAAGCCTTCAAAGTGTTCACTATCAAAACTGCGCCCAGCTTTGGGAAAATGCAAATGTTGGGCATGGTGTGCATCAATCTCCTTGATTTTTGTGCCAAGAAGTTGTGCCTTGACCTGAAGAACAACTCTTAAGAAGAAAGCTCGAAGACATATGGCCTGGTTGATGAGATATGGCTACTCCAACAGAGGTAGGTAGGTGCTGTCCATAGACACAGTTATGGCAACAACTCTGAAAAGAGGCAATGCTGAAGCTATAGTTGCCCAATCTCAATGATTGAGGTGCCAAGAAGGAGCTTTGGAAGTAGAGAAACACTTCTCCAGAAGGAAGTTCAGAGAGATTTGGCCTATGGAGAGATATATGAAAGCTTCAAACTAACAGGGTGCTGCTGTCTATGGCTGCCATGGAAGCTTCATTGAAGGTAGGAATGCAAATGAAGTTGGAGATAGGGTCCAGTACTCAAACTGAGCTGAGAGGAGATGGAAAGGAGCTGAGAGGAGTGAAAGGAGAGTTGGGCCATGCTCAACTGAGCTCTGATACCATGTGAAATACGCGGGATCTAGAGCATGGCAGATGCGGAAGCTATGGAGGTTGAAAGAGGAAAAAGAAACTCATGAAGACATTGACCTTGACTAGGACAAATTGTTACACAAGTGAATTAGGTTCCAAGATTGAGACTTGGACTCATAAACACAATCTTGTGTATTGACAGTGACATGACACTTTACTGGAAAGAAAAGAGTACTATCATTGCATTAGAAAAAGAGTGCAAGTACAATGCTTTATAGGAATTGAGTGGTGGTACTTTCTCCTACTGTGCATATGGGATTTTGGTTCTGAGCCCTCACTGCTTCTCACAAAGGGACTAAAGTAGGTGTGATTGCAAATATCTCAATAATAAGCAGCCTGAGTATGTGCTTGAGGTACGCATGGTAATATTTTAGGAGGAGTCTCCTGCTACTGTACACCCAATGAGACAGCTTGCAGTAGCAGCTAATGCTCTAGTGGCCTAGGTCACTAATGCTCCACGGGATGTGCAACCCTTTTTGAGGTGGTTATAGTCACAGATACTAGTGAGTCTCTTACTTATGATGAGTCCATGCGCAGAGGTGATAATCACGATTGGAAGAGGGCCAAGTAGTCAAAGTATGACTCACTATAGAAAAATCACATGTGGAATTTGGTTCCTTTGCCTAGTGGCAAGTGTGCTTTGCCATGCAAGTGGATGTATAAGTTGAAAAGTACCCCTAGACACCCCAAGTTGGCATACAAGGCCAAATTGGTTGCAAAGAGCTTCAAGCAAAAACATGGTATGGACTTTGATGAAGTCTTTTCTCTTATTATGAAGATGACTACCCTATGCTTGGTATTAACTTTGGTTGTTCATCTTGACTTGGATCTTTATTAGATGGATGTCAATACAATTTTTCTTCATGGAGACTTACATGATGAGATTTACATAGAGCAGTCTAAGGGCTTTGCAGAACCTAATAGGGATCACCTAGTATGCAGATTGAGAAAGAGCCTTTATGACCTTAAGTAGGCACCTAGGAAATGGTACCACAACTTTGATGCTTTTATACATTCACAGGGATATTCCTGTAGTAATAAGGATTAGCATTTATATATAAAGAAGGCTTGTGATGGTAGCCTTATGATTTTGATACTCTACATGGATGATATATTGATTTGCTGGAAGCACTTATGATGAGCTAGATGCCTTAAAAGGGTAGCTCAAGAAGAGCTTTGAGATGAAGGACATGGGACAGGCCTCACTTATTCTTGGGATGCACATTATGGGCAATCGCTCTAAGAGGATCCTTTACTTGTCACAAAAGGAGTACATCCAGAAGGTCCTTGAGCCATTTTATCTGCAAGATGTTAAGCATATTGGCTATTCTTTATATTCTCATGTGAAGGCCAGTCAAGATGATTGTGTGGATGACATCATAGTAGTAGGAGATTAGAAGGCTAAGAATTCAACATTTAACAAAGCTTGAGATGACATACTTGCAGCTTAGGTCCTAGTCTATAGAGATAAAGATTGGGGAAGAAAGAAGCAAATCTTGATAATAAGTATACTGCAAAGGTTTGAGTGACTGCAAGCCAGTGGGAACAAGCCCATATAAGTGCTCAAAGAGCTCTCCTCCTGGACCTGGAATATATGGACTTGGTAGGGATATATTGCTAGTTGTGGTTGCATAGCTGATCCTTCACGGATGCACATAATGCAATCTTAGTAGCTATACTTTGCACCATCCAACTTGTCAATATTAAAGATATAGCACTATCATTGGAATCACCAACCATATTGAGACTAAGCAAATGAACAAAGGGGCAAAAAAACTATAAATCAGTCCCAAAAACTCTACCAAATTAAGTTGAAAATAAGGGATATTGACCAAGTAATGAGCTATCCACAAACTCAATGCAAAGAACTATCAAATGGAGGTGATTGCTTGCAAAAGCAGTGCAATAAATTATAATTATAGTATGCTAAAAAATGAAGTACAACAATAAGAAATCATTCCAAAGAGGGATAATCAAGTGATACAAGACAGATTGCAACTGCCAGGGAAGAGCTACAATTGGTAGTGAGTGAATGTGCGACTGGCACCGAGAACTATCAACGTGTCAGACTAAGGTACATTCCATAAGCATAACCATCATGCATAGAGTAGATCTCATGACCAAATGCTCAATGTAACATTGAATTGTCAAGTAGTGGTTCCCACTTGAACAAAAGTCAAAATCTAGACAAGTAAACACAGCTCAAAACATCATGTTGAAGGCATTCATACATCCAAGATCCAAGTAGGATATATTCGAGAGCATCCGATCCAAGTAACTTGCAAAGCTCTTACTATAGCACAAACGACCATACATAATAGTAAATGACAAATTGATGTCAAGAGTCAAAGCTCCAATCTCAGCTCATGAGCAGCATGTAAAGAGTATAACCAATCATGTAAGATCAATGGTATACCCTGGTGTGGCATCCAAAGTGCTCGAGAAGCATCCAATGGCAATAGGCATACAATATCCCTCATAAAATAGTATTCAGTCATGCTTATCATAGTAGTAAAAAACCTTTGTAAAATTGAGCAAATGAGTGCTCAAATAAGTCCCATAGCATTCCAATACATTGGCATAGCATCTCTAGATGACCCGACATCAAATAAACATCCATGGAAGCATAAGTGGCCTCCAAACAATGAGATAAATACTATCTTGAACTAAATGATAGCAAAATTTCACAAACTATGAATAAGAAGAAGTTACTTGTGTTATGGAGTAAAGGGTGATGTACTCAAATATGTCACTCAATGCCTTACTTTTGCCAAAGGGTCAAGGCAGAACGAGTCAAATTGTTAGAAAATTTACAACCCCTTGATGTCCATCAAATATGTCACTTAATGCCTTACATTTTCCATAGGGTCAAGGTAGAAAGAGTCAAGAATAAAGAACGAAGTGATAGTGATGGGCATCCACCACTTGCTACAATGTGTAAGTTCAAGTACTATTAGTGTAGTAATACATGGGCGGCTAGGCACACACGCCTTTATCCCTAATAACTTTTCACTTAAAGGCAAACATGTCTTGAGTGAAGAGAGAACAAGAAAAAAATGACAAAGTACAATGTGTACATAGAGTACAATAGGATGAGGAATAGAGGTCATCTCATCCAATGCCCATCAACTTCCTAAGGAAGGCAAAATGCTCTATCGAGAGACTTTTTGTGAGCAGATATGTAGGATTTTGGTTAGTTGAGATCTTGACAAGGCCAACAGACTTGTCCTCAATGACTTCTCTAATAAAGTGGTACCGCACCTCAATGTGCTCGTCTTTGCATGGAAGATGGGATTCTTGACTAACTGGATAGCACTCATAGATCCTGAATGCAGTGTAGGGACCGCGTTCATTATACCAAGGTCTACCACTAGACGGCTTAACTAAAGAGCCTCCTTGAAAGCCTCAGTGGTTATAATATACTTGGCCTTTGTAGTAGAGAGGGCCATGCATTTCTATACCCTGGACATCCAAGAAACAACAACCCCAGCAAAGGTGGATTTCCTATTATCTGCATGTCTTGCATAATCAGAGTTAGTGTACCCCACAATTCATGTATCCTGGACACCATAACATATGCACATATTTGCTGTGCCCTTCATGTACCTCATGATACCCTTGACCTAATGCCGCCTGCTAGGTGTAGCCATATAGCATGCCACAACTCCCACTACAAAAGCTATGTTAGGACGAGTGGCTATCATGGCATACATAAAATTGCCCATTGTAGATGCATAAGGGGTCTCAGAAATCTTAGCCTTCTACTCATCAGACTGTGAACAATTGGCTTGGGTCACCTTCACATGAGAAGACAAAGGACAACCAATATGCTTAACATCTTGCATATGAAACCGCTCATTGACCTTCTAGATGTACTCCTTTTGTGACAAGTAAAGGAGCCCTTGAGAGTGATTGTGTGTAATGCACATCCCAAGAATATCAAGGCATGTCCCATGTCTTTCATCTCAAAGCTCTTCTTGAGCCGACTTTTCAGAGCATCCATCTCATCAGGAGTTCTTCTAGCAATCAATATGTCATCTATATAGAGTGCCAAAATCAAAAGGCTACCATCACAAGCCTTCTTCTATATAAAAAGGATCCATATCACTGCATATATAGATCTATGAATGCATAAAAGCATCAAACTTGTGGCACCATTCACTAGGTGCCTACTTAAGGCCATGAAGGTTCTTTCTCAATCTGCATGCTAGGTGTTCCTTGCCTTTTTTCTCAAAGCCCTTAGATTGTTGCGTATAAATCTCCTCATGCAAGTCCCCATGTAAGAAAGCTGTCTTAACATCCATCTGATAAAGGTCTAGATCTAACTGGGCAACCAATGCTAGTACCAGACATAGGGTAGTCATCTTGATGACTATAGGAGAAAAAACTTCCTCAAAGTCAAAAATATGCTCCTGTTTAAAATCATTAGCAACCAATCTGGCCTTATAGGCAAGCTTGGGGTGTCCTGGGATGCTCTTCAACTTGTACACCCACTTGCATGGGAATGTACACTTTCCACCAGGCAAAGGGACAAACTCCCACGTATGATTTTTCTGTAAAGAGTCAAACTCTGATTGCATGGCCCTCTCCCAAGAGTGACTATCACCATGGTGCATGGCCTTATCATAAGTAAGAGGTTCACTTGCATTTGTCACCATCAAACCACTTAGAAGGGCATGTAGCTCTAGCAGAGTGTCTCAAGGTAGGTTGAGGAGCCTGCACATTCTATCTAACATCATGGTCATGGGCCATTGGAGCATCAACTCTGCTTGCTGAAAGGTGTTTAACTGGCTATATAGGATTAGGAGACTCCTCCTAAAATACAACCCTACGTATCTTGACTATCCACTCAGGCTGCTTATGCAACTTTTCCTCATGGAAAACTAAATCATGGCTGCAGATGACTTTTCGAGCATGTGGATCCCATACGCAGTGATAGCCCATCTCACCTGTATCCCCATAACTAAGAAATATGCATTTCATGGACTTAGGATCCAGCTTTGTGCGCTTATCCTTGGGTACATGGTAGAAAGTCTCACAACTAAAGACATGCATATGAGCATATACGAGAGGTTTTCCAGGCCACACCTCCTCTATAATCTAAAAGTTAATAGTATTGCAAGGAGTTTGAATGATCAAGTGTATGGCGGTAGAGTCACTGCCTTAGCCCAAAATTGCTATGGTAAGCCTGCCTTGCTAAGCATACTATGGACCCTTTCTTGTATTGTCTTGTTCATGCACTTAGCCATACCATTCTAGGGTGGGGTGTACAGGGCGATCAACTGTCGCTTAATACTCCTCTCATCGCAAAATTACTCAAAGGCTTTAGAGACATACTCACCTCTATTGTTTGACCATAGGCATTTCAGCCTATACCTAAACTAGTTCTCAAACAACTAATGCAAGTCAATGCTGAAAGGTAGCCAAAACATCAGATTTCAGCTTTATGGGATATACCTAGACCTTATATGAGTAATCATCAATGAATGTGACAAAGTACTTTGTATCTCCTAATGACTGACAGGGCATAGGTTCACAGACATCAGAATGAACAAGGGCCAAAGACTTAGTTCAATTTAATTCTTAAAAGATCACGTGCATTGGTGCACAGATCGGATGCTGTATGCTCGCGTAGTGAATGCTGGAAGGTCCCCAAGAACAATGAACTCTACTTTTTGCACAAGTTACAAGGTAAAAAGCATGAACGACAAGAGCAAGAGACCAATTGGGTGCAATCTCCCCCCATGCCTTGTGTGAGCGCTCCACAAAGCATGTATTTTATGTATATTTCTTCTTCATGCTCAATAATAGCCCAATTTACAAAAATATAACAAGCTTTTAGCTTTTGAGTTTGCTTTTACAAAAATAGAAATAACATAACCGTGCACCCATGTGCATACAAAATAATAATAAATAATCGATGCCTCAATAAATAGGCATGACAAAATATAGGCGTGGCGCCTATCAAAATATAATCCATAGATCGAATACTCGCTATCCTCCAATGCTTTCCTCTGCCACTGCTGCTATCTCTACACATCAACTGAAGCATTCACAATCATTAGTAAAATAATACAATTAAACCGACAAAAGTGAATACCTAGCAGTCTTCAGCTACATAAATAAATCAACTGGTTAGAAATAAATCCTAACCTTAATTTATTACGAGTGCGCACTCAAAACTCATAAACGTTTATTAATTTAATATGCATTTTGCGGAATCACCCGCTATGGAATCACCCATGTACACACTAAATTAATGAAACGCCCAAAAAGGACAGGCGTCTCCATCAACTTCTCGTACAAAGAATCCACTTTGTGTATGAGCCCCGGTCATCAAAGTTTACGGAATCCACCGTAAAGCCTCACGGAATCCACCGTGGCACAGAATCCACTGTGAAATATGCCTCCTGGCATCATGCATAGAGTGCCAAAATTTTTATGTGTACTGCGTGTTTGCTTTCGATACAAACAATGATCATATAACTCAAAACACTTATAGCCAAGGGGCGAAAGATATTGCAAACGAGTAAGCATTTTCACTCTCTTTAAGGATATGCACCCAATGTGATGATACCAAAGAGATACATGTGCAACTATAGCCACTAAGAAAACATGATCTACGGATCCAAATACAACCAGGGGATAGGCACCATGTGTGCCAGAACAAGGTTCCCACGGGTGATCTTCCAAGAAGAATCTCCAAAGGAAACAAAGTAACCCTCATCATCTAGTGTGCTAGTAGAGATAAAACTCTTCGTGAGAGTTGATACATATCGAACATTATGCAAAGTAAACATACTAGAACCAAATTGCAATCATATATCACCAATACTAACTATTTGCAATGCCAAGTCATTCCCCAAACGGACAGATCCAGTCATACTACGATAGGAGTGGAATCACTCTCTATGAGGGTCACACAAAAGGAAGCCCCTGAATCCATCAATGAACACTGATAAGACCATGCGAGGCATTAGTTAGCTGTGACTCATCCAAAGAAGAAGTTGCAAGTATGTAATTATCATCAGAGTTAGGTTCTTGCACTACATTAATCTCTTTGATCTTGACATTGGACTTAGCAGGGATAATGTTGTGATCATCAAACTTGTCTTGCGCTTTCGTTTTGCCCTTTTTCTTATGTTTGTCATCGTGCATTTTATGGCAATGTAGTGTGATATGTCATGCTTTCCCATAATAATGGCATGTCAAATTGGACTTACGTCCATGAGACTTATTGCGAGACTGTCCATGAGACTTAGAATGAGACTTTTGCGAGTCTGTACCACAACGGTCATTCTTGCTCTTGCCATCATGGTGACCTCGAATAATCAACACATGAGAAGTACGAGCAACATCCACATTCTTCCTATTTATCCTCTATGTCTAGAGTGCACCCTCTACATTAGATAATTTTAGCCAATTCTCGGGCATATTTGCATACATAGAAATACGAAATGTGTCCCAAGACTCAAACAATGTGACTAACAAGAACAAAGGTGAAAGATTGTCCTTAAAGTCAATACCTTGCAATGACAACTGGACAATGATAGCATAAAACTCGCTCAAATGTTGAGAAACATTGGTACCTTCTTTCATACGAATGTCCATAAGTTGCTTTAGCTAATACATTTGAGAAGTAGGGCTTTGCTTATTATAGAGATTACGTATTTTCTCCTAGAGATCCTATGTAGAGTGCCCATCTGTGACAACATTATAATAAACCTATGCTTGTTGAGGGATATGATAATGGTGGACCTACAAAGCTCATTTAAGTCATCCCATACATCCTACTCTTGACCTTCAAGCTTAATACTCTTGCATTTGATTGGTCTAATCCAAGATTTTTGCACCAAAACTGCCAAATTTGGGTCTTCCAATAGGCATAATTGTTGCCGTCCAACTTTTCAATGTTGAAGATGGCACTATCATTTGAATGACCATCCATATTGCAAGAAAAAGAGGCACAGTATAGACCAAACAAGCTGATGTAATACCTGCAAACAACCCCAAAACTACTGCCAAAACAAGTTGAAAACAAGAGGTATGGACCAAATAATGGGCTATCCACAAACTATGACCAAAATAGCATCAAATGGAGGGGTCTGCTCTCATAAATAATACAATAGTCTACAACACATGAGCAAAAGTTGAAGTAGCTCAAGCTCAATTGCAAATAAAATCCAACCCTCAATGTGACATCCAAGTGTTAAGTAAGTGGCTTCCATTGGAACAAGAGTCAGATACCAGACGAGTAAACAAAGCTCAAATCCTCATATGATTGCCATCCAAGCATCCAAGATACATCAAGTACATAGCCAGGAGCATAAGACCCAATAAAAGCTTCAAGCCCATTACATCATAGACCTCTGAAGCATCTAATGAAGTAACTAACAACCAATGTTAAATGTCCTAAGCTCAAATCAAAGCTCAAATGAATTCAATAGCATAACCAAGCATAAAGCTTCAATATCATGCACAATACATCCAGTAGAGTGCCCAAATAGCATGAAGGAGCATTAGGCATATACTGTCCATGTTAAAAGCTTGCTGTGACCACTGTATGTACAATAGTACAATGACAGCCAAAGCTGAGTAAAAGTGAGCTCAATTGAAGCCCAAAAGTATTTTGGGAGTATGCTAAGCATGTTATATCAACCATAGATATCAATGTATCATCCCAAGTAGCCAAGAAGCATCAACAAGCAATAGGGATATGCTTTCACTAGTAAAATAGCCTTCAGATCTGCTTATTAGGATAGTAAAAATGACAATAAAACTAAGCTAAATATGGGCTCAAATCAGTCCAAAAGCATTCCAATACATTGGCCAAACATTCCCTAAGTGTCAATCATCAAATGAGCATCCCGGAAGCATCACATTAGCCAAGAGCATCATATTTTCCAGTCAAATAGCATTCGACTGTGTTATGACAACAATGATATCTATGAGAAAACTGAGCTCAAAGAGTGCTCAAATCAGTCCAGAAGCATATCAAACCAATGACATATGGTCCCCCAAGTATCTGGTAACAAAACATAAGTATACATGCATCTTGGGAAGCATATACGAGCTCCAAACATTGAAGATGTGGTTGTCCCTGTTTTATGACAACATGCTACTTGTTTACAGAGTTAATAGCTGAAGCTCAATGACTCAAAACCAATGCTCAATGTTAATGGTCAATGCCAGGAGGATTGGTAAACAATGCCAAAGCCTTTGTCTAATGCTGTAACATTATGTAGGAAAACCCCCCCTAATTTTCAATTAAAGAAAAAGGAAAATTTTTTCATGTCTCCCCTCTGTCATCGCCGACAACAGGTGGTGGGGGGAAAAGAGGAAGAAGACGGCATGTTGACAACGGTGGGAGAGGAAGCCGATGAGGACGCTAACGAAGCGGAAGTGGGAGAGGAAGATGACGATGACATCATTGATGGAGGGGGAAGCCACGTGGCCAAGCACCCCCCCTTGGGTGTATCGACCCCACCGTGGCAACTTGGAGGGGCCAAAGAGCCCCCACCATCATGCAAATAGAACCACCCCTCCACCTTCACTCCACGTCGTCCCCCCCCTAAAACCCCCCAATCCCAAGGTGGATAGGATGTCTTGGAGGGGCTCGACATGCTAAGTGGCACGTTGAAGAGAGAAATAGAAAGAGGGAGAGAGAGAGAGAGAGAGAGAGAAAAGAGAGAGAGGGAGAGAAAGGGAGAGGTGAGAAGATAGAGAGACAAAGAAGAAGAAGAAAAAAATGAGAGAGAGAGAGAGAGAGAGAGAGAGAGAGAGAGAGAGAGAGAGAGAGAGAGAGAGAGAGAGAGAGAGAGAGAGAGAGAGAGAGAGAGAGAGAGAGAGAGAGAGAGAGAGAGAGAGAGAGAGAGAGAGAGAGAGAGAGAGAGAGAGAGAGAGAGAGAGAGAGAGAGAGAGAGAGGGTGAGAGAGAGAGAGAGAGAATAATCTAAGGAGGATTATTCTTCTCTTGCCCTCCTTAGAGGGTGACCACACACTCTGTCTCTTCCCTGCAACTTATTCCCTTTTTTCGTGAGTTAAACCCCCTTCGCGATATAGAAGAGTCACCCCGACATGCTACCTCTCCAATGAGAGAGAGAGAGAGAGAGAGAGAGAGAGAGAGAGAGAGAGAGAGAGAGAGAGAGAGAGAGAGAGAGAGAGAGAGAGAGAGAGAGAGAGAGAGAGAGAGAGAGAGAGAGAGAGAGAGAGAGAGAGAGAGAGAGAGAGAGAGAGAGAGAGAGAGAGAGAGAGAGAGAGAGAGAGAGAGAGAGAGAGAGAGATTTATAAGAAAGTATGACCCCCCAAACAGAGGGAGACATGCACCAATGGTAATCCCACATCCAACAATGGAGCCACCAGCGAGGGCATTACTGCTAATACGAATACAATGTTGGGTATGGATAATTCATATCCGAATATCCAGGTGTTCCATAGACACAAAAATCATCTAAAAAAACTTCCATCCATTGTCGAAGAAAATCTTGATAGGCCGAAATCATAACTCTTTGAAATGTCATGGGTGCATTGCATAAGCCAAAATGCATTACTTTGTAAGTGAATGTACCCCATTTAGTAGTAAAAGTAGTTTTGGATTGATCTTCCGGATGAATTAACACTTGGTTGAAGCCATTAAACCCATCCATGAAAGAATATAGCTCATGGCCTGCAACTTTATCAAGTACCTAATCTATAAATGGAAAAGGAAAATGTTCTTTACGTGTTTTGCTATTCAACTTTCTATAATCAACACAAATGCAAATCTTCTTATTGTTCTTCTTGGGTATTACCACAATAGGGAAAACCCAATCACTATATGCAATAGGATAAATAAATCCTGCATCAAGAAGCTTAGTAATCTCAGTTTTGACCAGTTCTACATACACAAGATTTGTTCATTGTTGGCGTTGACATACGGTTTTGTACCTAGTTCTAGATCAATATAATGCTGACAAAGTTCAGCTTTAATACCTTTAAGGTCAGTATAAGACCAAGCAAATTGCCCAACATGTGCTTGTAATACCTCCTCCAACCTTTCTCGATCTTGGGATTCCGATTGAGCCCCGAGATTTAAATATTTTCCTTTTTCCATTTCTATTTTAACTACTTTCATTTCGGGATCTTCCAGATACAAAGAGGCTATTTTTCAAGGGTTGATTGTAGGTACATCCTTAGAGATCCCCATTGATACATTTTCAAGAAAACTATTACTGGCAGTCGATTTTGGTTCTTCTTTCCTCGCATTCCAGAATGTACCAAGGGTATAGTCGTATAAGGAACAATAGCGAGATCATTTTGCATATCCTCAGTCATTTCTATCATGTGGACATCCAATAGATCTAGAAATAGCTTACTGGTATGACTTCCTTATCCTTTTACTCCAGCCATGCAAAATAGGCTTCAAATTGATAGTATACTTTGTTGTGAATAGGGTATTGATAGAACCTATCATTTGAAAAATCTACTCTTGATCACATGGATATTGATCATGTAACTTACGGCGATATTGACGTAAGATCTTATTGTTCTTTTCTAAACATTCTTGATCATCTAAAATCCAAGACCATTGGTTACTCTTAAGATTAAGAATGAATGCAGATCCTCATTTTCCCCACCTTGAATTCGACAACCCAGATAATGTATGACTTGGTTAAGTTCTACAAAATCCCTAGGTGTCACAGGTTCAAACCATCTAAGTTGTGGTTCTTTTCCATCCCCATAGAAAGTAAAATCCATCACCCTTTCTTCGGAATGAGGTAATATAACCTCTTACATATTTTGCATATTGATCTTAGCGGATTTAGATTGGACTTGTTGGTAACCAACTAGTGGTCCCTTAGAACAATGACACATCTTCTGCGTAGTTCCATTGAAGCGTTTAAAGGGATGATACAACCAAAGAGCACTAGTAGGGGCTTTCCCTTCAATTTCTGGTTCAAAAAAACACTTAGACTTATCTTTTTCCCAAAATTGATTAGTCTTTTCATATTCGTCCTAATAATTCTTATCTATATATAAAGCTTGTTCCATCTGTGACCCCTCACTACTAAATTTGGATCTCTACTCTTCTAAACACAACTCTAGAAGTGAAATTTCATCCAGATATCTCCTTTCTCTAAATTGAAATTCTGCCTTTTCTTTTTGTAATTCAGTAATTTTCTTCATTGCTTCATTTACAGCAGTCATTGCTATCTCACGTTCTACTTCCAAAGCCTCATTTGATTCTCTAATGATCCTAACATAATTACCATGATGTTCACTAGATGTTTGTGCAAACCTATGCAAGGCCAAAGCTGAGTCATCCTCATCATCCTGCGATATTGGTCTTTATAACGGTTTGCACCTATTCCTACTCCTCCGTTCTCTTTCCTTTCTTTCTAACTGGTAATAATAAGTTCTTCTAGCTATATCTGACAACTGTTCAAATCCAAAGGGTAGAGCATTTTCCTCATAAGGGGAAACAGTAAAAATCCGACTCTCATGCATGCCATTAGTACTCTTAGTAACGTCAAATTCTTCCATATTCCCCAAAGAGTTTGTTGAGATGTCATCTACATTAAATGTCACTAACTCAAGTATCTCTTCCTCTTCTAATTCATCCATAGAAATCGCTTCTCCCTTGCTATACGTAAAAAACACATCTTCTAGGCCATTTTCCTCCTGATCTACGGATAATCGGGAATATGTTTCAGGAAAATCATCAAAGTATTCCTCTTTCTCTGTAGAGAGCATTAAGCAATCTAGGGTTTTATCTTCAATCGTAGACAACTAGTGAGTAATCTCACTATCCGAATCATTGTCTGATGAAAATGTTACAGCATATTCACCAATACCCCTCTGTTCTACCTTATGAGGCGGATGTACTGTATTTACCTCCACTTTTTCTACTTTTACTGGGCATTGTGTTCTAAATAACTAGGCATAAGGCCCTTCATTATCGATCCTCTCTATTTCAGAATCATAAAACTCACTGTTGGATTTCTCATCCCTTTCACTAACCATCTCATCTTCTAACTCTTTCAAAAATCCTTTCGAAATAACTTATATTTTAACTCGATCATTTCGAGGACCAATTAGAATTGAACCTTTATACTAGTCCTCAGTGCACTTTGCTTGATATAACTAAGGTTGACCCAACAACACAAAATATGAAAAGATATTTGACAATGAGCAAACTACTAAGTAATTCACATGAAATTCTAGGCCAGCAATTACAGATTTCACATTATGAAGTAACCCCAAAGGAATCACTTTTCTTTGATCAGTCACACGTAAAACGATATTGGTAGGTTCTAGATTCTTCAACCCTAATTCTTGCATCGTTTGTTCTGTCATCAAATTGACTGTTGAGCCACCATATAACTGCACTTCATTCAGCAAGTGGCCATTAATAGTAGTATCTATAACTGGAGCTCGTGGATCCACAAACAAATCTACTATTTTCACGTCCTTAATTGCTTTTATTTTGGAAGAATTTATGGTTAGTTTAGGAATGTTAATTTCAATCCTCTTCCTTCAACACTGAACTAATTTATGATAAAGCTGCTTTCGACATGTATGCGCTATTTCTAGCAATTGCCAAACATTAATGGTCAAAGATACTTGCTCTAATGTAGCCCAAAGATCATAAGTCTTATTTACTACTTCCACCTGCTCTTTACTTCCTTCCCTAGGAGGTATTAGTCTTTCGGAAAAGAAGCTACCCCTACTTGAATCTTAGGATTCGCTAAAAGCACAGGTAATAATGGATTGTCAGAGGAATGTTGTGGAGAATTTGACTTAAGTAGCTCTACATTAGGATCTATATCATTAGATTTATACTTCACTGCTTCTTTTAATTATAAACTTTCTTCCTCCTGACCTTGCTCCTCTTGTTGCTGTTTTCGCACTGCTCTAGTCACCACACTAATCATGGGATCTAGGTGGGTTTGGAGTTGAGCTACTTGAGGATTGTTGTGCCCTAGAAGACTAGGTTGTTATCGAATAAATTTTTTTCAAAGGTGCTTGCACTGCACTCATAATTTCTTCCTTCAAAATTTCTAGGGATTTTACAATAATATCAGCTACTTTCGCTTCATCAAGAGGGGACTGAGATTGCAGCATAGAAGGCATTCCTGTTTGCATCATATAGGATGGAATAGATGTGTACGGATTTAAAGGTACACTTGACATATTTGGAATTGCCGTTACCAATGGATTTAAAGGAACGGTCACATAAGACACGTTCTTAGGTATCCCGCTTGAAGTGCTTGGATATTCCATGAGAGGTTTTTTAAATAAATCCCTCTGTCATTGTTGGCTAAGTTGCACTTCTTCCCATAATCTAGCATGTATTTTAGCATCTGCCAATGTAGTTGCCCATTGTAGGCTAATATGCTCATGAACTTTAGGGTTAAGCCCATCAATAAATTTATGCTTTTACATAGGTTCATTAGGAGCTTGATTCATCTTCCGAATAATTGTCTCCATACGTTTAATGTAATATTCAACACTTTCGGTTGTTTCTTGGGACAAATAATCCAATTGAAGGGCTAGTTTATCTTGGAAACCTTGTCATCAAAATTTTTCCAGGAATGCTCTTGATAAGGCTGCATAAGCCACTTTATGTTGGGCATCTAGGTTCGCGTACCACCTTGCTGCCTCATCTTTTAATGTTGTAGGGAAGATATGAAGCTTTTGGTCATTGTCTATTATCTTATTGGCGACACAGGTCACCTCAAATCTTTGCAAATGCGCATCTGGATCCTCATCCCACAATCCCCCAAATTGCTTGAAGTTAGCTAATCTGACTGGATTATGAGCCATTGTTTCTCTAAATAATATCTCTAACACTAAATCCTAGGTAATATCCAACCACGCTAGTTCCTTAGGCTCCTTAAATAGTTGGCGTAATCCAAAATTCGACTTCAAATCCCAATCAAAGGGTGGTTCAGTACTCCCTACTGTAGCATTAGCTTCACTCTCTCTACTTTGGCTACTTTGTCTACTCCTTTCCCCAGTGACACTACTGGTGCCTGAGGCCACTTGATCCCATTGATATGAGTCTACTTCACTTCTCGTTGACAGTGTTCTATCAAATGGTATACTAGGCCTAAAAGGTTCTATGTTTGAGGTAGACAGAACATCTATCCCTAGATTCAATAATGCATTCACCCTCTCAAGCCTTTCTAATAGCCAAGCCTCTTGTCGTGCTGCGCATTCTCTAGCTCATTGATCTCGAGCTTCATTTTGATGTCTCCGTCTCTCCTTTGAATTCATCCACTATTAATGAAATAGCTATTGCTGTCATATTCCAAAATTTTGCACATTTTGTTTGAAGCTATAGAGTTAAATTTTTGCGTGCATGCGCGCTCAAAAGGTTTAAAATGCTTCGTAACTCTAGGTCTATTTCTCCATAAGGCAACTTTTCTTCTTGCTCAGGAATTAGGCCTAAAATTTTAGCAATCTCTCTAACGTCTTTTGTGTTGAAAGTAACTTTTAAACCTCTAGATACACATATCCAAGGCAACACATCATTCCATACCACTCTTCTAAAAGTTCAATAAGTGTTACGATAATACTAATCAAAGTGGTATGATACACTGGTTGTATTTATTTCCACTGCATCTATTAGCCCAAAGTGCGCTGTTAATAAAACTATGGTTTGTGTGCAATCATTAAAACCCAACCTCCAAGAAGATAACTGTTCTACGTCTATAGTTAATTTCGGGCCAAAATATTTACCCTGCTCTACTAAGTCTGTGTCTCTTACCCAATCCAATATTCTCATTTGGCAATTTCGGGGCAAATTCAAAAAATAGTCCCTTAGAAAAGAGACCTCGTATTCACTCACCAATACCTAGGATTTTAATATCAAAGGGAGATCGATCACCCGTTCGAGTGCACTTGGCTCTCGACAAAACACACCAAAAAATGAATGGCCAGAGACTAAGCCACTTTTAACCAGGTTGTCAAGCCAACTCCTAGGAGTTGTTGCACTGAATAGGTGGTATTGATAACTAATTTCTATAATTTATCCTAGCCTTCCTCAATATTTACGACACTCGTTTGTAGTACTCCAACTAATCTAATATCGAAAACTCAGTGAGTTTGCTTAATCTTGCACTTCATCTCTATCTTTATACTGGACACTAAAATACTAAAACTAGGATTTTTATCCCTTCATTATCAAATCAACTTAACATTCCTCAAATCCATCAACTCTAACTTTCTTTTAAAAACATTTTCCTTGTCCCATATTGGTATAATTTAATACCTCGTCAACACTTTTAAATTGCATAAAGTTAGAGACACCATCTTTTATATTAATAATGTTCAAAGTAATAACATCAAATTAATTTTATTTTTCTCTAATCCCAAGAACATTTCATAAAAAATCCAAAACTATATTTTTAGGTTTTCTATAGAAGATCCTAATTTTTGTTGAATTAAAAACATGATTTTTATAAAAAATATGGAAATTTTCATCTAAAATAGCTATTTTTTGATTTTTAAGATAGATTAAACCTCTTCAAAACATTCTAGAAAAATTTCAAAATACTTCAAGCAATATATACTTCATTTGAAAATATGAGATATCATAAATTTTTAACCAAATATTTCATAAAAATTTATATATACCATTTTAAAACCATTTTAAAGCATTTTTAACTGTTTTTAATTTTTAAAATATAAAATCAAACCTACATAAATTCTAAAAACTATTAAGAGTTGAAATTGAGGTTCAAAGACATTTTATAAAAATTCCAAACTAAATAAATATCTATGTGGAATCACTTATTTCTGTTAAACAATTTAAGGCACTTACGTAAAGTACGAGAATCGTAATAGCGTCTTTGGGAGCTGTGTCCTTTGTAGTCTGGCCAAGGGGAGTCTATCCAATTTTTCCAAACAGTGAGCTCAACATTTCCCCTCTCTCTCTCGATCCATTGGCCAATTGCATTGTTACCTTAGGAATGGCCCCTTAGAACTCTTTTTAGATAAAATTTGATTAGTGTTAAACTTGAAATTATGGCTTCCATGGAGTTGGGGATGACGACTTGTGAAGGAGAAGAGGGTAATTGAATATCTCCATCGTGATTCCACAGAATCATGAGCGAAGTGAAGCAATTGGAAGGCAATAGAGAATTCTCCTACTCTATCACTTTAGATTTGGCAGGTATATTGAAGCTTCAAAACTTGAAGTAGGAGGAGAAGTCATGGCAATGGTTATGGGAGAGGAATCGGCTTCGATTCTCTCCTCTTGCCCTCTCCAACTACAATTTCCTTGTTTCCTTGTCCATTTCTGGTTTTGGTATGGCTCAAAAGCCTCTTTTCTTCTTCAATAATGGTGTTCCAAAATGGCGCCCTGTTCTTCATTCAGTTCGTTCTCTCTCTCTCTCTCTCTCTCTCTCTCTCACTCATTGTAGCATAATGGCGCCTTCTTCATCTTCTATTGCCTCCCTTTCGACTTCCTCTCCCTTTCCTACTCCTCTTCCACCAGCAATAGCTTAGCCTTTTTCCCTTCTCCCTCTCTTCATCTTCCACTATGATGGCACCCTCTTTCTTCATCACAACTCTTCCTACTTCAGCAAACTCCCTATAACGATTTCTTCTTCCTTTTTTAAATGACCTTATTTAAAATAAATTACCCTCTAAAGTTCTAATCCTCCCAAAGAAGATGGTGCCCCCTTCTTGCATTGAATGGTTTTGTGTTGATAACAATGTTGAGTCATGAATTACAACGGGCCCTCTATCTTCTACCTTGACTAATTCCCTAATCTCTCTCTCAAACGGTTGCCATAAAAATGATGGGGAACATGAAGAGGTTGACGATGAAAGAAAATAGTGATATGAAAATTAGCAATTATTCTCTCTCTCTCTCTCTTCCGTATAACGGCCCCCTGTTTTATATGAATCGTCCTTCATAAGAGATTTCATCCTAGAGTACCCATTCCCCATGATCAAAATTTCCAAGAGCCCAAGTTCCACAATACTGGCTCATGCTCTCTTTGAAATAACATGTACCCACACCATGCACCTTGATACATATCACCATTTGCATATGTATAAATCTCATAGCCCTTTTTTTAAACCAACTTTCCAAGATCCATCATATGAGCTATTGTCGGGATAATTTTATACTCCAAGACCTTTCTTAAGATTGCTACTATATTGTCCATCATGAGCTGCCCCACTTGCAAACTTGTAAACACCATACCCTTGCTTCTTTCCCATGTCATATGTACCTTCAAATGTGTCTCCATTTGTATGGTTAGCAAATCCGTGCCCATGTGGTATGTGATCAAGGAACTCACCACCCTAAATCTATTGTAACAATCATGCATTGGCTTTAGCAAAATAATCTAGATAGATCATTGCTTGAAAACATTTTCTCTAAAGAAGATTGTCTTAAAAACCATGACATGTTCCCCTTCTTCCTCTTGACTTCATGCAATGGTCTCATTCTTTCCTAATTTCCAAATTTTCCTCCAATTCATTTCCTTTCCCCCTCCCTCTAAACCTTAGAATGGACGCCTTTAAGGACTTCGACATCTAATGGTACAATCCCACATTGTTGACCACCAAATCACATAGAGTTATTAGATTTATATATAGTTGTGAGTAGACTAGGTGCAAGGTATCTATAGAGGGAAAGAATAAGGGTGTGTCAAATGATCCTCACAATGAGCTCATAGAGTGTAACACTTTGGCTTGGTGGCTTGGGCAAGGATAGTTAACAATTATGCATCCATCAGTATTAATCAAATTGATAATGAGAAGTTGTTTGTTATGCAGTACATGATGAATGCATAAATGTAGATGCATCAGCAACAATAATGATTGATGATGTATGGTATGTGGATTCTAGTGTATCTAACAATATGATGTCTCATGGAGAATGGTTTAGAGAAATAGGAATTTTTGAAATGCCTCATTTTGTGGAAATAAATGAAATACAACACATCCTATTGATCATGTTGGGAGTGTCCCATTGTCTATGCAGGATGGAAAAGTTAAGTTTTTCGTTGATGTATTGCATATGCCTAACATCACAAAGAACATGGTTCCAATTAGAAAAATGGTTGAGCAAGGGTTGCAAATAAGAATGGCTGCTTTGTAGAAGATTTTAGGAATAGATGTAAATTAGCTATATAAAAGCTAAGTATGTGGGAATGATGTTTACCTTGGATTTAAATGTACACAAGTTGGAGGCTACTATGTTTGCATAAGGTGTAGGAGTTGTGGTTGATATTGACATTTGGCATAAACATATTGGCCATATAAATATACAACGGGTAAAGAATTTACAGTCACATGAAATTGTGATAGACTTGCTTAAGTTCAAAGTGGTTGGTATGCACAAACTATGTGAAGCATGGCAATTTGGAAAACAGACAAGGTATGCATTTGTAAGTAGGCATTTACTTAATGTTGTACACTCAAGTGTATGGAATCCTACACATGCTCCATCATGGGCTAGATATAAGTATTATATAACCTTTATTGATGATCGTAAAAGGAAGATATGGATGTATTTCATGAAGAAGAAATGTGAGTTATTCTCTCACTTTTAAGATCTCAAAATCTCATTAAGAAACAAACATGTGTGCAAATTATATGTTTGAGGTTAGATGGAGAGGGAGAAATCCTCTCCAATAAATTCAATAATATTGTGAAACAACATGAAATTCAAAGGCAGTTTATTTGCATGTACACTCCACAACGAAATTGTTGTTAAAAGAAAGAACACGCCTTGGTGGTTGAAAAGAATATGCCTCATTATTATTAGGCTAAAGCTATCTCTATAGCTATGTATATTATGAGCAATGCATGTTGTGACACTATAGAAGAAGTATAATGGCAAGAAACTAGATTTGTCACGTGTTAAAGTATTTGGATGTATTGTATTGTAACGTGCCCACTCCTCAAATCGTGGGACACGTCTTAACACTCCATCGAGAGATATATCTAGAAGACGTCGCCCGACACTCCCAAGGAATGACACGGGGTTTGCCAACTAGGGTCTCTCGAGTTTGCCCCGCAACGGAACTTATCTGGCCATTCCCACTAGGATTGACCTGAAGTCCGGGTTCCTCTTGTAATGGGTCTTCCTAATAGCCTTCTAGCGTTGACAGCCGCTCCGCTTTGCATAGATACAATTGGACCAAGGCAGACTCATACCACACTTGGTTCAAAGAGAATGGGAAACGAGAGGGATGCATCGCTCGACCTCTCTACCCATAGGGCATAGTCCCATTCCGGTCCCCTAAAACGGTATGAATCAGGGTTCTAACCAACATTGTCTAAGGTCATCGTCCGACTTTTCCTAATATTCCTCGTTAACATTTCCTTTGAGGAAAGCTCTCGGCTAACCGAGACTACCCTTCCGTAGGATAGACCCATTGGTCACATCCACCATGCTTCCCTCGGGGGTTGTTTTAGTTATCTAATTATCTACCACATTATGTTTGACACATAAAAGCAGCTTCCTTAATTAACCCATTAATCACAGGTTCCTTTATGTAATTTAGGGCACTGACACAAAAACAAGATAAAACAAGATCAAACACTTCCTTAACTTATCTTCAGATTAATGTTTGTCACCCGCCCATATAGGAAAATTAAGTGTTCCTTTCTGCCTCCACAGAAAATTCCTTTCGTCTCCTGGCAATAAAAACCCAAAGGTTTTTCCTACCAAGATTCCGCCTTGTAACTAGTATCAAGGCCTCGAGATCCCATCTCGAGTCATGTAGAACACTCGTGTAGGGTCCGGAGGCATTGGGATTTACGGCCAGAGCTCCCCCTGGCACCCAAGTGTCCTCCTACACCAAGTAATTTCCATGGAGAGACCTCTTGCATCGGGTTCGGTCCACATTCCCGACACGGATTCATAACCCCCTTGGTTAGGGTTTGGCGGTTCGTGGGGGGTAGCTAGTGCCATCCTTCCTTAATTATCCCTTTAGGAAATCAACCATAGCTGAAGCAACCATCTTAATAACATTTACTAGGGAAAACATCCCTTTTGTTTCCATGGCAATCAGTCATCTTAGACCCGGCCATGCAATCATCCATCACAAACAACTTGGATTAGCATCCAAAACCACATCAAGCAATCACCTTGCTTATGAACCACCTATCCTTAGTAAGATTCTCTCCTCTTACCATCACAACCAGTCGACATTCACTCGGGGATACCCTTTTTAAACAACCAAGCATAACTTGGGTCAACAATCCATCTTTAACAAGATCAACCTTTGTTAAAACCATTTCAACAGTTCCAAGCAACATGCTTAGCATAAATCAACTACCCTAAACTTCACTCTCCCCCTTGGGTTAGGGCTTCGCAAGGTCGATTTAAAAAATTCCTTCTAGATCCTTTAAATGAACTAAGTGATTTCACCTTGACCTTTATTAATCATGGCTACCTATTTAGGTAGAAGATCAACCCATCTTAACCCCTTTAATGGCGAATACATGCAATTCTACCTCTATTTAAGAATTCAAGATGTGTGAGAAGAATCTAATTTTTGGTACAACCTGGATATGAGCTATAGTTGCTGTAGGGTTGGTGGTATTCATGTCTCCGCTTGCATTGGATATGTTCCTAGCCCCGTTTGGAACTTCAGCACTTGTGCTCCTTGTAACTCGTCTCTTGGGTGCCATCCTTGTGCGTTCCCAGTCTTGCAACGCTTGAGGTAAATCGACCACTCTTGCCCTGGCAGAAGGAAGTGGTACGCGTGTTCACAAGGAATCTAAGCCAACAATGTGACTTCAACATGAGTAACTCTTCTTCTCCTTTTACCCTCTCCCCAATTTGTTTTCCATCTATCTCACCCTCTCCATCTCATAGTCTTCTCTCTCTCCCTTCCTCTTCTTCTTCTTCTTCTACCCTTCTTCTCCTTCTCTTTCTCTCCTCCTCTTCTTCTTCTTCTTCTCCTTTTTCTTCTCTCTTCTTCTTCTCTTCTTCTCCTTCTCTCTCTCCCTCTCCTTCTTCTTCTTCTCTCCCTCTCCTCTTCCTCTTCTCTCTCTCCTCTTCTTCTCTCTCTCTCTCTCTCTCTCTCTCTCTTCTTCTTCTTCTCTCCCTCTCCTCTTCCTCTTCTACTTCTTTTTCTCTTCTTCTCCTTCTTCTCCTCTTCTTCTCCCTCTCTCTTCTCTCTCTCCTTCTCTCCTTCTCTCCCTCTCCTCTTCCTCTTCTACTTCAGTCAGAAGCGCCCAGGGGGCCATTGCTGTTGTTGCACGAAGGGGGTGACGAGCACAAGGGGGGGGGGGGGCGGAGGTGACGTACATGAGGGAGGGAGGTCTCAACCGTCTGACATCTAGGGGGGCACTACCAACGGAGGGAGGAGACACCGTCTGAACGCCAGGGAGGAGGGGCCACTCTGTAGTTGAGGGAGGGGGGTGAAGGCTCCCCTTTATAGGGGGAGGAGGTATGGGGGGGGAAGAGACGGCTGTTCGCCACCACCTGGGGGGATGCATGCCCCCCTCTCTTCATTACTCTCACTCTCACTCTCTCTCCCCGCCATGTAGTCGGCTGGGGGAGAGAGAGGGAGTAAAAAAAATTGAAAATTTTTTCTTAGGGGAGGGGGGGTTCTCATGGGGGGAGGCACGGGGGAAACATGGGGGGGGGGGGGGGACATTACATGTATACATACATCTTTCTGACAAGCTAAGAAAGAAGTTGGATTTGAAAGCTAAAAAGTGTGTATTTATTGGTCGAGCAAAAGGGTTGGAGTTGTTATAATCTAGCTACATGCAAGTTACAAATGAGCAAAGATGTTGTGTTTAATGAGATGAGTAGTTGGTATCCTGCTAAAAAATAGGTAGATGATGTAAAAGAGAAGGTGATTATAGAAAATGTGAATCCATAATCATAGATATTGAGTGGACTAGAAGAGTCCTCTTCTCATAGGTCTATCCAGAGACCATGGAGTGATAGGTTGTTTGTGAATAACACTTCTACAAGTGCAAAAGATGTATCACATAAGGGAAAAGAGAAGGTGGTTGATTCATTTGGTGTGCCAAATGTTTCTGTAGGCTATTCGGATATAGATTTTCTCAAGCAAAAAATTGTTATGACAGATTTAAAAGAGTTGAAGTACTTTCTTGGCATTGAGGTGATAAGAATATCTAATAGAATATGGCTCTCACAAAGGCAATACATCTTAGACATATTGATGAAATATGTATGGCTTATTGTAAGCCAATCTCAATGCCATTAAATCAAAATGCGAAAAAGTATTCATGTAGGTGAGATATTGGAGGAATTCACAATGTATAGGAAGATGGTGGAAAGTTTGATCTTCACTACTATTATAGTTGGCTTGGAGAGTCTATTTATGTAGGTGTCTCGTAAGCCTCATTTGGACAATGTGAGATGTTGTGGTACCTTAAGTCCACATTAGATTGTGGTATCTTTTATGAGGTTGACTTAGTGGTGTAGTTATTTGGGTATACTAATATCGATTGGGTAGGCAACATGTTTGATAGGAAGTCCACCATGGCTATGTATTTTCCTTTGAGAGCGACATTATGACTTGGAGCAGTAATAAATAATCCATTGTTGCATTATTGAGTACAAATGTAGAGTACATGGGTGCTGCTATGGCAGCATCTGAGGTAGCTTTGGATGTAATGTTGGGAATAAAGGGCCACCATGCCCGCACCTACACTGGGTGTGAATGTCCCTTTACGGGACATTGTACTATATACCTATCTAAAATGAATAAGTGGTACACATTGAAGTACCCAAGAAGATTATTGTGTGTCTGTGTCTGTCTGTCTATTTTTCTATCTCTCTCAATTTTCATCTCCATTGACACACCTTTGGAAGCTTCAAAAAGATTGGTCTACAACAAACTGGTATTAGAGCAAAGCATCTTGGAGAAGGAGCTTCTTACATTTTGACCCAGTAGTAGTCAAGCTTGCAAACCCAAGTCTTGGCAACCATATCTCATTCTTGGAGGTTTTTCTTGATCTCCCCTTTCTTGCTACTCATCATCAAAGCACTGGAGCTTCATCAGGGCATCTTTGAGCCAATCTTGAGCCCATTTTTGAAGAACATTTTGAGCACACAATAGGGTAGCTACTACACACCTCTCATCATTGGAGATTGCGAACTCTATGCTCAATGCCTTGCTTCAACGGTTCTTGAGGAGTCTCTAGTGATTGATCAAAGCTCTAAAGCTCTATTTTCAAGCAGTAGCACCTTGCAAGCCAACAAGACAACATCACCCTATTTGTGCCTAGTTTGCAGGCCTCTGGCTTTTTTGAAATAGCTATATAGGCTATAGCTGCTCCTTGTTGGCTTTGGAAACCCATTGGCATTGGTTTAGACATTGGCTACACACTCTTGACATTGATATCAAGACTTGGCATTAATCTTGAGCGGTCTACTCTTAGTTAGTGGTTGTAATACACACGTGATAGTTTGAAATTTACATGTAGCCCTTGTTTTGAGTTGTTATTGCTCAATGATTATGCCTATTGGATGTCTACACATGCTTATGTGATGCAACCACAATGGGAGATGATATGATTTGGATCTTATGTGCTTTTGGCTTGATTTAAGTGGTGATTTTGCTAAGTTTAGATAGTGATTGGTCTACTATAATAGCAAGGCTTAAATGCACTTGACAAAGATCTATGCTATGCCTAATGCTTTTGGGCTACTTCTTGGGTGCTACTGATACAATATTCATATAAACCATGAATGCTAAACATATGAGATGACTTTGGGGATGTTTTGAGCTTGATTTGGAGCTTGGAAACATTGCCTTGGCTATGGAAAATTGCAAGCAGCAAGTACCATACTTGTAAGAGACTTTGGTTGGGTTGTATGCTTTTGGTGAATCCCTCTAGTATTGATTTGGTACTGACATAATAGCATTTTCTTGAGCAGCGATTGCACATGCATTGTGTGCCATATCTAGGCTAAAATAAATTAGTTTATTTAGACATTTTGATGTTGTACACTATGAATAGTAGGTACCATTTGCAGACAATCGATGCCTAAAGCTATCATATGCTATTTAGTGATGTATGCTACTGATCTAAAATGTCTTGGTAGGATGGAATATGATTAGTAATCAATACTAAACATAAGAATTTGGAAACATCTTGCTTGTTGGATTGTGCATCTCCCCTTGGTCAATTGTGTGATAGTTTGGGCTTGCCTTTAGTTACAATTTCCATCATTTTGGGCTACAATCATGGATGGCAATAGTGACAATAACAATCTATTGCATATCAAGAAACTTGAGGGTGCACATAACTTTGCCATATGGTAGAAGAAGTGCTACAATATCTTGGTGCAGAAGAAACATGTGAAGCCTATCAAGACAAAGGGGGTAATACTGGCAAACATTGAGGAAGAGGATTGGAATAAGCCTGATGAGCTTGCATGCTCTACTATTGAACTGTTAATTCAGATTTGTTGTTGTTTAACATAGAGAAACTAGACTCTACTTATGCTATGTGGATTAGAATTGAGGAGTTGTATGCTCAAAAGAATGCTGCTAACAAGCTTTCAACTTGAGGAGTTGTATGCTCAAAAGAATGTTGCTAACAAGGTTTACTGGTTGAAGAAGTTGATGGACCTTCATAGCATGAAGGAAGGTATGTGGATTAGACTTGAGGAGTTGTATGATCAAAAGAATGCTGCTAACAAGGTTTACTGGTTGAAGAAGTTGATGGACCTTTGTAGCATGAAGGAAGGTACGGCCATGTCTATAAATCTAAATGAGTTCAACTTGATTTTTAGCTAGCTGCTTACTTTAAAGTTTAATATTGATGATGAGTTTAGGGCCAGTTTCTTGCCATACACTTTGTTTGAAAGTTGGAATACCTTCAGAACATCTATGAGCAACTTAAATGTGATGCTTATGTACTCTGATGTGGAAAGATCTTTGCTTATGGAAAAGCTGAATTGACAAAATATTGTAGCAAACAAGTCATCCACCAGTGCATTGCATACTAGAGACATGCCTCAACAAAAGGGAAAATCTGACAGTAAAGGACGTAGTAAATCTCATGGGAAAGATGTTGAGTGACATCATTGTGGCAAGAAAGGGCACTTTAAGTGGGAATGCCATAAGTGGAAGAAAGAGAAAGGTAAGGGTAAGAAGACTAATGATAACAAGGAGGAGAAAAGGACAGCCATCTTACAAAGAAGAGCACTGTCAAGATAGAGGAAGTCAATGTGGTTAGCCATGAGAGTGACAATGGCAGCATTGATGTACTCATTGTCTCCTCTTGCTTTAGTGTACACTCATACATAGCAGATTTTGATGATGACATGAATATTTGGATCTTGAATTCAGGTGCTTCTTTTCATGTCATACCCCATCGTGAGTGGTTCTCTGACTTCAGTGGTGAGATAGACATGGTGTTGTCCACTACTTGGGGGACAACTATGCATGTGTTATTGCAGGCATTAGCAGTATACAGTTGAAATTTTAGCATGGTTCAGTGTTTACCCTTCATTAGGTGAGGCATGTATCCCGCCTCAGGAAGATCTTGATAAGCATAGGGTAGCTAGATGACAAACACTATCGCACTACTTTTGGAGATGGCAAATGGAAGATATATAAGGGATCTAGAATAGTTTCTCATGGTTCTAAGAGCGATACCCTCTATCCATTGCATGTATCTAGTGTGCATGACCATGCTGTTGCAATTATCGAGTAGCCAAGTGTTTCCTTATGGCATGGCCGATTGGGACACATGAGTCGAATTGGAATGAAATTGCTTTCTTGTTTGGGTTATTTGCTGTGTTTGAGGTAGGTTGATTTTGACCATTGTGATCATTGTGTCTATGGTAAAGATGCTTAAACATCACATAAGAAGTCTCTTCTATTGAAATCTTCTCCTGTAGGGTTGGTAGATTTAGATGTATATTAAATGGTTGTCTCTAGGGGGAAAGAAGTAATTTATCACTTTTTTTAATGATGCTACACATAAAGTTTGGGTGTATCCTATCCATCGTAAGGACAAAGCTTTGGATAAATTTAAGAAATTCTTGGTAGTGGCTATAGGTAAGACACTCAAGTATCTTCGCTCTGAAAATGGTGGGGAATACATGTCTAAGGTCTTTCGGGACTTTTGTAATAGTAAAGGGATAAAGAGAGAGTTCACTGCCCCTCATAATCTACCCTAAAACGGAGTCACCAAGTGTATGAATAGGATCATTTAGGAAAATGTCCGCACTATGTTATCTCATGCTACATTACCCTGTGGTTTTTGGGCAGAGGGTGTTATGGCAGCTGTTCAATTTGATTATTCAGTCAATCAACGAATAGGTCTTTGGGGGGGAGAGTTCCTCATGAAGTGTCGTCATGTAACCCACCTTGATATGCTCATCTATCTCCTTCATGTCCTTTGAAAGTGGACTTGATCACTTTGGAAATGGGACCCATAGATATTTTCATTGGCTGAAGAAGATGCATAAAGAAATCAATGCACGGTCATGCATATTCACTCTTTTGCTTGCGAAAGTGGATGAAGAGTAGCCATCAAATCAGCCATCATCTTCTTCAAAGAAAAAGGATCCAAGAATGGAAGCTATTGGAGGAATACAAAGATTTACTTTAGCTACCATCATCTTTGCCTCCAAAGAGAGAGGTAGATCACCCTATTGACTTGCTGCCCAACACAAAACCCATCAACAAACCTCCCTATCACTTGTCAAAGTTTGAAAGGGAAGAGGTGGAAAGACAAGTTAAAGAGTTGTTGCAAATGGGTTTAATTCAGCCAAGTCAATCTCCATTTGCCTCTCCTGTGCTCTTGTTAAGAAGAAATATGGATCTTTTTGCATGTGCATTGATTATAGGGAGCTTAATAAGTCCACGGTGAAGAATATATACCCGATTCCTCGCATTGATGACCTCTTGGATGAGCTCAAAGATGCAAAGGTCTTCACTAGGATTGATCTTCATTTGGGCTATCATCAAATTTGAATGAAGGAAGGGGATGAGTATAAAACAGCCTTTAGGGCTAAAAGAGGGTTATACCACTTCTTGGTCATGCCATTTGGGCTTTCAAATGCGCTCGCCACTTTTCAACTCATGAATAAGATATTGTAGCCTTTCTTGTTCAAAACAGTCATTGTGTTCTTTGATGATATCCTCGTTTATAGCAAATCCGAGGATGAGCATTTGATGCATGTGCGAGAGGTCTTTGACACATTAAGAAGACACACACTCTTTGCCAAAATGTTAAAGTGTTCTTTCATGGAAGATGAAGTGGAATAGTTGGGTCACATTGTGGGAGAGCGAGGTATTCGTGTGGATCCTAACAAGGTGAAATCGTACAAATTCTACGTCCTCGAGGGGTTTCCTTGGATTGTCTTCATTCTATAGGAGGTTTATAAAAAAATATGCTCATGTGGCGGCTCCTTTCACCGATAGGTTGAAGAAAGAAGCTTTCTTTTGGGACTCCATATCCAACAAGAGCTTCAATGAGCTGAAATCTCTATTAGTTTCAGTACCTATTCTTGTATGCCGCTCAAATTTTTGTAAGGAATTCATTATATATGCAGATGCTAGTGGAAGAGGAGTTGGGGCTGTTTTGTATCAAGACCATGGAGTTATAGCCTATGAAAGTCGCAAACTTGATGACAAGGAGCATCAATTACATATTTATGAACAAGAGATATTGGCAATTTTGCATGCTATCAAAAAGTGGCATCGCTATATATATGGCAGCCATTTCAAGGTGAAGAGCGATCACAATGTGCTAAAATACTTCCTTTCCCAACCAAATTTGTCCCCTAAACAAAGGAGGTGGCTAGTTACTCTTAAAAGCTATGATTTTGAAATATCCTACATGGTTAGAAAAGATAATGTTGTGGCGGATGCTTTATCACGGATGTGGGCATGTTCTATCTCTTCAATTTCAACTGTACATAAAGATTGGATTCATGACATCCAAGAAGAATATTTGCTCTTTGATGAGCAATCATCAAAGATGATGAAGGAATTTCAGCAAGGAAAAGAAGAAGAGTATCCCAATTTCAATTGGCACAACGGTCTTTTATGGTATTATGGTAGAGTCTACTTGACAGCACAATCCTCTTTCAAAGACCATATTTTGCATGAGATGCATTCTTCACCTTTAGCTGGCCATCATGGGCTATTCAAAACATTTGACAACATCCATAAGAGCTTCTATTGAAAGGGAATTTGGTGGGATGTCACGGATTATATGTCACAGATTATGTGATGCAATGTCTTCCATGTCAACAAAATAAAGACTCATCTCTTCTACCCGGTGGCTTACTTCAGCCACTCCCTATTCCTCAAGGCAAGTGGATTGATATCTCTATGGATTTTATTGTGGAATTGCCTACAACTAGCATGGGTGGAATAACATTTATGTGGTAGTTGATTGGTTGACCAAATTAGCCCATTTCATCCCTATTAAGGTCCAATTTACAGCAAAGCAAGCGGCTCAAAAATTCACGGAATGTATTTTCAAGCTTCATGGTATGCCAATGAAGATTGTGACCGATTGTGACACTAAGTTTATGGGTAGCTTTTGGAGGAGTTTGTTCTCTTTAATGGGGACTCTTTTGATTCCTAGTACTGCATATGACCCACACATAGATGGGCAAACCAAAAGAGTTAACAAATGGCTAGATGTTTATTTGAGGCACTTTGCCATGAGACACAAAATGCATGGGACCAATGGCTCCATCTTGCGAGTTTTGTTACAACAATAGTTACCATATGAGCATTGGAATGCCTCCTTTTGAAGCTTTATATGGCTATAAAGTACAAGTACCCACCGCATTGTTTCATGAAGATGTAAATCCACAAGCCCATGAGGAGTTGGAAAAGATGGATGCTCTTATGAAGCAATGCAACGACAACCTTCATAAAGCGCAAGAGATAATGAAGGTCTATGTGGATGAGAAAAGAAGACATGTCGAGTTTGATGAAGATGAATGGGTATTTTTGAAGGTTCCCAAGTCACATTATGCTTCTCTTAAAGGAGGACACAACAAACTTGCTCATAGGTTTTATGTTCCTTATTGTATTGTCAAGCAAGTTGGGGAACTTGATTATCAACTAGACTTACCTTCAAACACAAGAATCCATAATGTCTTTTATGTGTCTCAGCTTAAAAAGTATGTGGGTCCTCAAATTCAAGTTCTTGAAGAACTACCTCCCTTGGATGATGATGGTTTGATCATCTATGAGCCTAGAAGATTATTGGCAAGCAGGAGAAAGTACTAAGGAGCAGTATTCTTGTGGAATACCTTGTCAAATGGAAGGGTTTGCCTATCAAAGAGTCTTTAGGGAAATAAGCATCATATTTGGAACAATTTCCATGTCTTAAGCACGAGGATAGTTCATAAATAGGACAATAAACAACTTGATATATTAAAGGCATGGATGGATACTACATATTGTTCTCTACATTTCTATATATAGGACATGGATATCGACCACTTCTAGTTCAAGATATGGCCAATTTTTTACTACAGACTATTTTGGACAGTCTATAACAATCTGTTCCATTTATATGGTCCTTCTTCATCAACTTCTTTGATCTTCATCAACATGGAGCTTTATTATAGCATGATTCCAAATGATTCAAGCTATTTTTGTAATCATCCTTGTAATTTATTCCCAATTCAGCTTTGAGGACAAAGCTCTTTTAGGCCAGGATGGCTTGTAATAAAGCATAAGTCACCTTAGTCTAGGGTAGGCTAGGGTTAACTATAAAAGGAGGAGATGTTTTTGCCATTTTCAAGCAATACATGATTTGAGGTTCCTTCCTCCCACCAACTAAGAGGGTGCATGCTCTTAGCCACCAAGATATAGGGTGCATACCATGTCCCACCTTGACATGAGGTGAGTATTCATGTTGCAGTATTCATCTATGATTCTCAGCCTTCCATGGAAATATAATTTCATGCCTAGCTCCCTTGGCTATGGCTTCCTTGCAAACATGGTGCATCTCTTGTATTTCTTTGCAAGTATGGTGTATTTCATGAATTTTCAATTATTTTGTTTGTTGTGAGAACTAGCTATTTTATAAAAGAGAAGAAGAAGAGAGGAGATGATGGAGAGCTTTCTCTCCAAGATCCCTCACCCTCACACACTCAGTCCCTCACACTCTCACACTCCCTCTCTCAAGCACACACAACAAGGAAGAAGGAGAAAAGAAGAGGAGAAGAAGAGTCCACTTTAGCCACACACCAAAGAATGATCTTCTCATTCACTTTTTGAGTTTATATACAAAGCCCTTATCCCTTTGGGCACCCATCCCCTTTTTTACATGACCGACCATTGTGGCAAGGTTCTCTTTTCCCATTCCCATTCTCTTTACCTATGCCCTTCTACCTTTTACAATTTGCAATGGAGAGAGCTTGGCACTCTTTTACAAGAGTTTAAGGGGTCCCCTGCATTTAAAAAATGCACCTTTGTCTTTGACTTAGCTTTTGAGGTTTCCCTTGTGCTTTTGGTTGTTTCCCTTCTTGCTTCTTTCACTGCGTTCGTGCATTTGGAGTTTTCTTGGACTTCCTTTTCTTTGTATTGAACTGGGGTTAATATTACCCCCTCCTAGATGAGTGCGAGTTCCATGGCACTTGTGGGTTTGTGTTGATAAGGGTTTGGTGATTTGAAGGGTGGTAGGAGTGTGGATGATGATGGGGCCTCTTAGGGATTGGTTGTTGGAGAGAAGCTGATCAAAATGTTGAGGTAGTGGAGGCCAAGAGTGGTTAGAGTGGATGATGGGGCCTCCAAAGTGGGTGGTTTGCAACCCTTGTACGTACCAAAAAAGAAAAGAAGTGCGCTACCTAGGGGGAGTGTCTACCTTACCGTGTGGTGCACTGTGCTCATGGTAGTGGAACTGGGAGCTAGGTCTAACCATAATCTTGGGTATTGTCCCACACTTAGGACCCAGTTCATGCATAAGGAATGTGCAGTGGGTGCGCCTTAGGGAGACATATCTAACCATACCTCCCTAGGTATGTCTTGCCCTTGATGTGCCATAAGTGTGATGTGGGGAATCAAAATGGGCTAGGGGGTTAGGGACAAAGCTAGCTGATCAAAGCCATCGAATGCACCTAACTTGAGGACCCCTAGATGCAAAGACTGTGACCTACCTATTGTGAGGTTATTTGATTGCTTTTCTGGTGATTTCCTGTGAGATGCCCGCCCATCGGCTTCCCAGGCACTCTTTTAGTGGTCTATTGAGAAACAAATCTAAGCGTCGTTGCCCGGCACTCCCAAGGAATGTTTCGAGTTTTGTCACCTAGGGTTTCTTGAATCTGCCTCGCAACGGAATGTTCACGACCGAACCTACTAGGATTGACCTGAAATTCAGGTTCCTAGTTGTCAAGGTCTCCTATTAGCATTCTAGCATCGGGTTTTGGACATCCTACTTTACGCAGAGATACCTAATCCGAAGCAGACCCATGCCGCACTTGGTTCAAGGAGAATGGGAAACGAGAGGGATGCATTGCTCAACCTCTCTGCCCATAGGGCATAGTCCCATTCCTGTCCCCTAAAACAACATGAATCGGGTTCTAACCTAACAATACCTAAAGGTCGAATGACGATAAAAACTTATGAGAAGCCTCCCAGTTCTCTGGGACCACCCTGCCATAGGATGGACCTGTCGGGGGTTCCGCCCACCCGCTTCCCTTAATAGCTTTAGTTTTCTAATTAGGTCCTACCACATTTATGTGTAACACTTAAAATCAACTTCATTAATTAAGCCTTTTAGGGAACAGGGTTCGTTCGCATAACTTATAGCACAGACACGAAAACAGAGCAAAGCAGTCTATTGATAAACAAGTTCCTTAATTTATCTTCAAGTTAATCTTTGTCTCCCGCCCATACAGGAGAAATTATGTATCGCTTCTGTCCAACAGAAGTATCCCTTCTGCCCTACAGAAGTAACTGGTCCAATTCACATGGCACCACAAACTCAATCCTTTATCTAAAATAGGATCTCCCAACATGCCCAGATGTTGGGGGCCATGGAGGTCTTCAACTCCATTCTAGACCTAGCAAGGGGTGTCCAGAGCTCCAACTGACCCGCAAGCTGTCTAGGAGCGAAACATCATTCCCGTGGTTGGCCTTTTCACCACTCGACCTTCGGCCCATGAATCGAGCAGTGCCCTCTCGGTTTAATACGCGGTACGATCATGGAGGTGATCTACCCGTGCAATATATCCTTCCTTAATTAAATCCTTTAAGAATCAAGCACAAACAAGGCATTCAGCCCTAATATCATTTTCCAAGAAAATATTCCTTTATTCCCATGGCGACTCGTCATCACACAGACCCTTGCCATGCATTTACCATAACTCTCAAGCACTTGGAATAATCATCCAAACAACAACTAACAACCAGTTGAATGTAAAAACATTTAGGATGTTGTTCGATCAATCAACAAAACCAATTGCATTCTTTCCAACCAATGTAAGAATAGACAATATAACATTTCCATCGTATATTTGCTCTCCCCCTTGGGATCTAAGAGCAATACTATGCAAACATGTTCTTAACACTTCCTTCCTTCGGCTAGGGCATATGTTAAGGGTTCAAATGCTATTCATGATGTAAGTTCTATAGGTCACTTACCTTGCTTGATAACCCAACCCTGGATTTGGATTGGAAAAAGTCATCGTTATCGGACAGAAATCAAGACATCTTACTTTTAACCCTTATGATTAATTTCTTGTACTAGCTCTTAGTCAAGTCATGAGGCAACTAGAAAATTATCCTCATATATCAACATGTTATAGGCATATCGTGTAAATACTTGATAAGATAAGTGCGAGATGATCTCAAGTAATTAGACTCCAATAGACCGTGCATTGAGCTAGAATCTAGTTTTTCTTAATATTTGGGCTCTTAGGCTAAGTACTTTTGGAAGTATCTAAACTTTAAACTAGTACTTTCTATTCATGATTCTCAATGTCATATTCTTTTAGTAAGTATGCTATTTGTAACCCTTGACTATACTTTAATCTAGCACTTGTATGCACAATCTTTTAATGTCGTTCTTTTGACGACTATGGCATTCATAACTCTTGACTAATTCTTCATTGTAATTGCTCTACTAGCAAATAAGTCATATGTAACTAGGTGCAATTATCTTCCCTTGATATATACATTTTACAAACTCCCTCTTTCGAGTAGGTGAGATGAAATTTATCCTTTCCTATGACCTATACTCGTGCATCGTAGTATGGGGTCTAACGTATCTCATACGAGAATCAAAGCAAGCATCTATCAATTTGAAAATACATTACTTACGATCGGAACCGCAGTTGGATTGACAGTGATGCCTTTGCTCGAAGCCTTGTTGCTGGTTGTAGGATTGTCATTTGCACGCAACATTCTTCGCTTGGAGGCCATCGTCCGTAGGTAGACTCAAGAGATTAAGAATATAGAATAGATTCAAGATGGGAGAGCGTAAGAGAAGATGGTTAAGTCGAGGATCAAGATAGAGGGAATTGAGCTAATTCTCTTCCTTGCAGCCTCTCGGGATGACTCTTCTGTCTCTCTCTCTCTCAAGCTCTCTTTTAAGCTCTTCCTCACAATCTCTTGGAGGGGTATCCTTCTCTCTACCTCTCTCTTGTAGCCTGTCGGGGTCTCCTTATGCTTTTTTATGCCTCTCCCATGCCTCATATTTATAGTGAATTAGAGAAGAGGGCTTGTGGTTGAGAAGTGGAGCTCTTTGTGGAGGGGGATCTTGGAAAGATCAGTGATCTGATGCTACTCAGTTCATAAATTTGATGGTTCCATTGGCTTCGAAAGGGGGGTAAAACCCCAAGACACTTGATTAGAAAGCTCTTAGTTCACTCCTTTTCTCTGCTCAAAGTGCTGTCCATTGCCTGTGTACTGTGATCGTGGCGCGAGCGATTTCGCAAATCCTCTCTTTATTTTTTTCTTTTTATAAAATCTCCAAACTAACTAAAATATCACTTGTCTTTTCTTTTAAATGACATCTAGTTCTAAAAATCTCCATATCTTTTTTTAGGATAATATCTAAAATATCTAAAATATACTAGCTTTGCCCAAAATCTAATGTTTTTGGACCATCCAAACTATACAGATTAACCTAGTGATTAATATAACTCATAAGTCTCGTTCACGTCGTAATTTATGTGAAGGGTGGCTACGGTCCTTGCCAATCTGAGAAAAATATCGAATTTACGACTCTTGATTTTTCTAAATAAAATATTTTAAATTAAATAAAATTTATTAATAATTAATGTTAGTTAGTTTTTACCTTAGTTAGTCTTTAGTTAGTAATCTTACTAACTTATTAATTAACTAACTAACTTTCAAACTAACCAACTAACTTTTATTGTGTGGAAATATTACATTTCCTTCTCTTTTCCTCTTATTCTCTTCTTTCTTTTCTTTTTCCTTTGCTTTTCATTTTTTTTTTGAATTATATAACTATGATGAGAAGCTAGTCTTTATCATTAGAGTCATGAGAGGGTGAAGTTAGGGGCTTAAGGGATTTTTCAAGGAATTTCTAGCTTTGCATGTACCCCTTGAGGTTCATTCGCACCTGGAGAGTAGTGGTGGAAAGAAATGGATGATTGTAATGGGTGAAGTGGTTATCATTCATATCTTCTAGGAGGGCTAAGCAAAAAGAGGAAAGTAGAGCACCTTGCATGATTAATCTAATCATAGCGCAACTGTCTATGCCATTGGGATCCAAGAAGAGTATTGGGAGGCGGTGCTCTTGTGGTGCCAGATTCTGCCTTAGTAATATCCTAAGCAATCTAAGATAGTTACATGTGGTGATGAAGGTGGGATTGGGGCATGAAGAGAACTCATTAATGAAGCATGCTATAGAGCTGTATAGGTCCCGTAGCATGAATATGAGGGCTTCTTTGGGTTTAGTAGCATTTGCATTGTAGATCCATGGAAAGTCATATCTACCGTGGATGCTCGGATTAAAACCCATTCCTACCCTCGGATATGGCATGAAAGTCTGGCTATTTCTTTTGAAGGATAAGGTGTTGCAAAATGCCATCCAGGCATCCATGTTTCCCTAAAAAATGCACCCTCTCCACTTTGGTTGGCATTCATAGCCCTTCACTAACCTGGGCACTTTTTCAAAAACTTTGTCCTGCCAATAATCTGCATCCTTTGTCCCCCATAGGGTAGGGTTTTGTGCTCTCTCAGATATCCATTGTCTCCTAGCATTCTTCCAATGTTAATTACCTCTTCCACCACCTTGATTGATGATACTCTATTCAAATTGGCGGAGAATAGGAAATTAAAGTCGAAGGACTCACAAGCATTCTCTTGCCGCTCTCGGATTACGAGTTCAGCATGGAAGTCTACTGGGAGGTATTCTTCACCTAGCGGGATAGGTGTTAGAATATCAAGTTCCCGTTAGTTAGTCTATCTTTATGTGTGTGATCGATATTAGCTGGATATAGCTATACACATGTGTCACATTCAATAAGTCGGTGTAGTCAGTGACTTAACCACAGTTAGTCTTGGTTAGTCATACCTATGGGTGTAAGTCTCTTTTAGTTAGTATCATGGAAGAATAATGGAAGAAGAATAACAATGAGCTAAGGTTCATCTTCCACTTCACTCTATCTCTCTCCATCTCTTCCAACATGGTATCAGAGCTGAACCCTGAAGCCTGAAGGCTTGGCAGTGGCCAAGACATCAAATCTGAAGAAACGTTATCAAAGGAGATTGTGCCTACAACCCGTTTTTTTGCAGTAGCTAGATCTTGCTATAGAAATGGTTTTTGGAGAAACGGCCCGCAATTTCTAACTATTTCAACGCGGTCTACAACTTTGAAGAATAAAGTGTTTTCAAAGTCCTCACAAAATTTGAGATATTCAGCACAGACCTGTGCAGATTGACTATTTACTACAGTAAACAACAGGTGATTCTAGGGCACTGGTGGCTTTCATCTTAACAATGCTAGAAACAATGAGTTGGTTGCTGTCCTGAATTCAGAAACAATATACTTACAAGGTTGAAGTATCTGTGATGCTTATTTGCTAGTGACAAATGCTTGGATCATACCACTTGAGTGGTAGATGCTTTTTGGGATATTGTGAGTACTAAAAGTCCAAAGTTTGGACTGATTTGTTGCTGGTTTTACCAGGGTATTGACTGGTTATTGTCTGCAGGAATGATACCTATCATCTTCGCTTGACATACATGCAATATATTCTGACCGGTTGGATATGTATCAACTCCTGCATAAAGTGGCAAATTGAATGAGATATTTTGGGGCTGTTTTGAGGTCTGAATACTCTTGTTTTAACAGAGAAAATACTAATGGTTATAGTAGTGGGCTGGTTGTATTTGGTACTGCTACTTGCATACAGTACAAACATTGATACTTGTATGGACATAGATTGTTCTTGGGATGTTTGCCACTACCATAGAATGTTTTGAACTGATTTGAGCTTGGTTTATGCTCAGTTGACTGTGTTTTTTCATTGTTGGAATATAGTTTACATCAAGTAGGTTGTCAGAAAATTTGTCCTGAATTGCAAGAAATTGTCCTGAATAGCAGAAAATTGGTTGGATCGAGAGAGCATGCAAGGTGTTACATTGGTTTTTCTTATGTATATCAGATGCTATGGTTATACAGATTATTGGATGCAGTTTCCCAAAGGATGCATGGGACATACTCATGAAGAATTATGGAAATGTTACACATGTAAGAAAAATTTAGCTAAAGCAATAGTTCAATAACATATCTAGGAATGACAGAAGCATTCAGGTCTACACTATAAAGATCAAGAACATAACGGATCAACTTGCCACCATTGGATCTTCAGTGTTTGAGGATGATATGATTGCAATGACATTGAATGGACTTGGCAAAGAGTATAAAGCATTTGATACGTCTATTTTTGTGAGAGCTGAATCCCCTGATTGGGAAGAGCTGATTGCTTTGCTGCTACATGAGGAAGTTAAGCTTGGGTTGAATACAGGTTCTAGTACGTCTCAAAGCAAAGACAATGTTCTTTACTCTAGCCAGCATGGTAGAGGCCGTGGCTCTTTTTGAGGTCGAGGAGACACTCGAAACACTTATGGACAACATCAGCAGAATGCTTGGCATGGCATAAATAAACAAAGCATGGCATAAATAAACACTTATGGACAACATCAGCAGAATGCTTGGCATGGAGAGAAAACCCCATGGTAGAGGTGGTGGATCTAGTTCATGGAAGTCAAATGGTCAGTCAAATAGAGATAAGGACTGTCATTACTACGATAGATATGGACTATAAGGTGCCCGCCCATTGGCTATCCAAGCACGCTTTTAGCAGTCTATCAAGAAATGAATCTAAGCATCGCTACAACTCCCAAGTAATGTTCCGATTTTTGTCGCCTAGGGTTTCTCGAGTCCGCCTCGCAACGGAACGTTCACGGTTGAACCCACTAGGATCCACCTGAAAATTGGGCTCCTAGTGACCAAGGTTTTCTAACGGCATTCTAGCATCAGATATTGGACATCCTACTTTACGTAGAGATGCCCAAGCCAAATCAAATCCATGCCGCACTTGGTTCAAAGAGAATGAGAAACGAGAGGGATACGCCGCTTAACCTCTTTGCCTGTAGGGCATAGTTCCATTCTGGTCCTCTAAAATAGCATGAATCAGGTTCTAACCTAACAATACCTAAAGGTCAAACGATGGTAAAATATTGTGAGAATCCTCCCAGTTCTCTGGGACCACCAGCCATAGGACAAACTTGTCGAGGGTTCCGCCCACCCGCTTCCCTTAATAGCTTTAGTTTTCTAATTAGGTCCTACCACATTTATGTGTGACACTTAAAGTCAGCTTCATTAATTAAACCTTTTAGGGAACATGGTTTGTTCGCATAACTTATAGCATAGACATGAAAACAGAGCAAGCAATCTATTGACAAACAAGTTCAAACAAGTTCCTTAACTTATCTTCGAGTTAATCTTTGTCTGCCGCCCATACATGAGAAATTATGTATCCCTTCTATCCAACAGAAGCATCCCTTCTACTCTGCACAGGTAATTGGTCCAAATCTCATGGCACCACAAACTCAATCCTTTATCTAGAATAGGATCTCCCAACATGCCCAGACGTTGGGGGCCACGGAGGTCTTCAACTCCATTCTAGACCTAGCAAGGGGTGTCTAGAGCTCCAACTGACCCGCAAGCTGTCTACGAGCGAAACATCATTCCCGTGGTTGGTCTTTTCACCACTCCACCTTCGGTCATGAATCGAGCAGTGCTCTCTTTGGGTTAATCTGCGGTGTGATCATGGAGGTGATCCACCTGTGCAAAATATCATTCCTTAATTAAATCCTTTAAGAATCAAACACAAACAAGGCATTCATTCCTAATATCATTTTCTAGGAAAACATTCCTTTATTCCCATGGCAACTTGTCATCACAGACCCTTGCCATGCATTTACGATAAATCACAAGCACTTGGAATAATAATCCAAATTACAACTAACAACTAGTTGAATGTAAAAGCATTTATGATGTTGTTCGATCAACCAACAAAACCAATTGCATTCTTCCCAAATAATGCAAGAATAGTCGCGATAACATTTCCATCGCATATCTGCTCTCCCCATTGGGATCAACGAGTGATTCTATATAAAATTTACTTAACAATTGTATGCACAATTTTTAATGTCATGATTATGCCATTCATAACCCTTGACCGATTCCTCCTTGTAATTACTCTATCAACGAACCAGCCATATGCAACTATGTGCAATTAACTTTCCTTAATACATGCACTTTGCAAGCTCGATCTTTTGAATGCGTGAGATAAAATTTATCCCTTCTGATGACCTATACTCATGCATCATAGTATGGGACCTAATGTATCTATGAGAATCAAAACAAGCATATATCAATTTGGAAATACATTACTTATGACAGGTACTGCAATTTGGATTGAAGGTGATGCCTTTGTCTGAAGCTTTGTTGTTGTTTATGAGATTGCCATTCGCACGTGACATTCTTTGCTTGGGGGCCATCGTCTACAAGTAGACTCAAGAGATTAAGAAGGTGGAATAGACCAAAGATAGGAGAGTGTAAGAGAAGATGGTTAAGTCAAGGATCGAGATAGAGGAAATTGTGCAGCCTCTCGGGGTAACCTCTCTCTCTCTCTCTCTCTCTCTCTCTCTCTCTCTCTCAAGCTCTCTCTCACAATCTCTTGGAGGGGTATTCTTCTATCTACCTCTCTCTTGCAGTCTCTCCAGGTCTCCTTATGCTCCCTTATGCCTCCCCATGCCTCATATTTATAGTGAATTAGAGGAGAGGGCTTGTGGCTGAGAAGTGGAGCTCTTTTGGAGGGGGATCTTTGAAAGATCAGTGATCTGATGCTCAGATCATAAATCTGACGGTTCCATTGACTTCAAAAGGGGGATAAAAATCCAAGACACTTTATTAGAAAGCTCTTAGTTCACTCCTTCTTGTTTTCTTTGTTCGAAGTGCTATCTACTGTCTGTAGACTGCGATTGCGGTGCGCACAATTTTGCCTGTCACTTTTCTATATTTCTCTTTTTATAAAATCTCCAAAACTAACTAAAACAACACTTGTCTTTTCTTTTAAATGACATCCAGTTCTAGAAATCTCCATATCTTTTTTAAAGATAATATCTAAAATATACTAATTTTGCCCAAAATCTAATATTTTTGGACCATCCAAACTATACATATTAATACTAGTGATTAATATAGCTCATAAGTCTTGTTCACATTGTATCTTACGTAAAGGGTGGCTACGGTCCTTGTCAATCCGAGAAAAATATCAGATTTATGACTCTCAATTTTTCTAAATAAAATATTTTTAATTAAATAAAAATGATTAATTATTAATGTTAGTTAGTTTTTACCTTAATTAGTCTTTAGTTAGTAATCTTACTAACTTATTATTTGACTAATTAACTTTCGAACTAACCAACTAACTTTTATTGTGTGGAAATATTACATCCTCCTCCCCTTAAAGAAATCGAGATGTCCTCATCTTGAGAGAAATTAGGGGTATCATTTTGGAACTTGTGGGTTATGGGTCCACCATGCTATCGCTGCACTACTCTGATCACTCAGAAGCATGCGGTCTTTTGAACAACAACCTATTGTATTTGATATATTGGAGTCTTGATTACAATAGAAAATTCATTGTAGTTACATCTCATGGATATCTTCTAGGTTTTTCCTAAGCACCTGGTATATATCTGGATTACTGGAGCTTGTACAACTTCATTTCTTGTAAGCTCAAGTTCTCTTTGAGTTCTGTTGGGACAATTGATGTAGTTATGTCCAATGTTGTGGCACTCGGAGCATCGGTGTTTAGGGTGCTTTGGACATTCCCTTTTGAAATGACCTAACTCCTTGCAATAGAAACATCGTGGAACTTTATCACTTGCTGTCACAAGATTCTTGGTTGTCCTTGGTACGATTTTCTTCTTCAGACCAAATTGTCCTAGGATTCTTTAGTAGATTGGAGTGGTCCTTTATCTTGGAAACTACGTTCCCAGAATTTCCTCTTTTTAGTTCGGGACTAAGCTCCATGGACAATTGGTTTCGGTCGGCCAGCTCCACTCCCAACCCCCTAGCCCTTTTTGTTCCCCCACTTCACACTTAGGGCTTTGCTTGTAATACTAAAGAATACTTCTAAGCTTTGACATTCTAGCAAGACCCAATCTATATTAGTTGAGAAGAAACGACTCAAGAGGAGTTCATTGCACATTATAACTGTCATTCCTTGCCAAAGTATCTCTAATCATTTGCAAGTTCTAGGCTCAAAATAGATGCAACTCATATTACTGAGGTTAACTGTAGCTACAAGAGTAAAGTTTATTCCAATACAAGTTGTATTTCATGTCGACAAAATTTCTAGGATTTCTAGTCATCCTAAAGAGGTGTTGTCGGTTCTAGGTCTTCGTCTTCATTTGATTCCTCTATATATCCATAGACTGACCTTGTGTAGCTCCGTTTTCCTGGAGGCTCAATGTCTTCTGGACTTAGATCAGGGCAGTCTACTTGGACATGTCCTAGCTCATTGCAATGGAAACATTGATGGTAGGGACATCTCCTACGGATGTGGCCTATCTCACCGTGCAAGTGGCATCTCTTGTCCTAATCTCAAAAATTATAATTGCCCAATTTAAGTTCTTGGACGATTGGATTCGCTCAAAGTAATGCATCTTGCAAGTCCATTGGATGCATTACTTCAAGACGGTGGTTTAGAGGAGTGTTTAGGCCATGGCAAAACTTGGATACTTGTTGTGCAACATCCCTAGGTGGCGCATATTTTAGTAGGGTTATAAACTTTGAGTAGTGAGATTCCAGGGTTAATTCCAGCTGCTTGAGCTTGAAGAATTCATTCATCTTCAAGGTCTCGTAGATTGGCAGAAGGTATCGTCCGCGTATAACATCTTTCAACTGAGTCCACATAACAGCGACTTCGCAAATACGTTGATCCTTGCACCATTGCTTCCAGCATAACCAAGCCTGGCCAACTATCTTAAGTTTGGCTATCATTGCTTGATTGGTAGAAGCAGTTCCCGAAGCAAAGAAATAATCATCCATCGACTCAATCCATATCTCTACCTCTGCTGCGATGTCTATTCCTTCTCCATCTAACTCGGGTGCCTTAATTTGCGTGAGAAGAAATTTCTTCTCTTGCATGTCAGCATTTGTGGGTGTAGGAGGTGCCTAGCAATCAAGCCATACCACTTAGATTATTTTGTTTAGGATATGTCTATGAACTATACATTAATCAATCACGTGTCATTACGAAGTTTGGCTCTGATACCAACTGTCAGGTGCCCACCCATTGGCTATCCAGACACGCTTTTAGTAGTCTATCGAAAAACAAATCTAAGCATCGCTGCCTGGCACTCCCAATGAATGTTTTGATTTTTGTTGCCTAGGGTTTCCCGAGTCCGCCTCGCAACGAAACGTTCACGGCCAAACCCACTAGGATCGACCTGAAATCAAGGCTCCTAGTGACTGGGGTCTCCTAACAGCATTCTAGCGTCGGATCCTGGACATCCTACTTTACGCAGAGATACCCAAGCCGAAGAAGACCCATGCTACACTTGGTTCAAAGAGAATGGGAAGTGAGAGGGATGCGCCGCTCAACCTCTTTGCCTATAGGACATAGTCCCATTCCGGTCCCCTAGAACGGTATGAATCAGGTTCTAACCTAACAATACCTAAAGATCAAATGATAGTAAAATCTTGTGAGAAGCCTTCTAGTTCTCTAGGACTGCCCTGCTATAGGACAGACCCGTCGGGGGTTATGCCCACCTGCTTTCCTTAATAGCTTTAGTTTTCTAATTAGGTCCTACCACATTTATGTGTGAAAATTAAAGTTAGCTTCATCAATTGAGCCTTTTAGGGAACAAGGTTCCTTCGCATAACTTATAGCATAGACACAAAAATAGAGCAAGCAATCTATTGACAAACAAGTTCCTTAACTTATCTTCGAGTTAATCTTTGTCTGCCACCCATACATGAGAAATTATGTATCTCTTCTATCCAACAGAAGTATCCCTTCTGCCCTGTAGAAGTAATTGGTCCAAATCTCATGGCACCACAAACTCAATCCTTTATCTAGAAAAGGATCCCCCAACATGCCTAGACGTTGGGGGCCACGGAGGTCTTCAACTCCATTCTAGACCTAGCAAGGGGTGTCCAGAGCTCCAACTGACCCGCAAGCTATCTAGGAGCGAAACATCATTCCCGTGGTTGGCCTTTTCACCACTCGACCTTCGGTCCATGAATCGAGCAGTGCCCTCTTTGGGTTAATCCACGGTGTGATCATGGAGGTGATCCACCCGTGCAAAATATCCTTCCTTAATTAAATCCTTTAAGAATCAAGCAGAAACAAGGCATTCAGCCTTAATATCATTTTCTAGGAAAACATTCATTTATTCCCATGGCGACTTGTCATCACAGACCCTTGCCATGCATTTACCATAAATCACAAGCACTTGGAATAATAATCCAAATAACAACTAACAACCAGTTGAATGCAAAAGCATTTAGGATGTTGTTGGATCAACCAACAAAACCAATTGCATTCTTTCCAAACAATGTAAGAATAGTCACGATAACATTTCCATTGCATATCTGCTCTCCTCCTTGGGATCAATGAGCGATTCAATATAAAATTTACTAAACACTTGTATGCACAATTTTTAATGTCATGATTATACCATTCATAACCCTTGATCGATTCCTCCTTGTAATTGCTCTATCAACAAACAAGCCATATGCAACTAGGTGCAATTAACTTTCCTTAATACATGCACTTTGTAAGCTCGATCTTTTGAATGAGTGAGATAAAATTTATCCCTTCCGATGACCTATACTCATGAATCTGTCAAGATTGTGGGAGAGAAGGAAGGAGTCTCACTTGTAGCTTTCTCACTTACACAATGGGGGAATACACACAAAGGTGGAGGCTGAAAACACTTTTCCTCTTCTTAGTTGTGTAAGCCAAAAAGAACCCTAGTACAGAGAAATAGAAGAACCCTATATATGGGTCTCAAACTAAACTCAACTAACTAAGGTGGCATATTAACTGAGCCACGAACTAGAGTAGATAAGGATAGCTGTCATCTAGCTATTATTCATGGGTGGTGTACCAACCGCATCTGCAGCTAACAAGTCAGTGACATAAATGCACAACGGTCACTTGGCATATCATGAGTGGAGCTCGATATCTCAACACTCCCCCTCGAGCTCAATTCCAATTCCTGCACACTAAGCAGGTCTCTGAACTTGGGCAGCTTCTCTGCGCCCAATGCCTTCATGAATATGTCAGCTACCTGATTCTTTGTGCTGATATAAACTAGATTAATAAGACCTAGTAAAACCCTCTCCCGCACATAGTGATAATGCACCTCAACGTGCTTTGTTCTAACATGATAGACTGGGTTATTTGCCAAGTGTATACTACTCATGTTGTCACAATAAATGACAACTGGCCCATCTGTAGGCTGATGCATATCATAAAGTAGCTTATGCAACCAAGCTACCTCACATGCAGCCATTGTTGCACCCCTGTACTCAGCCTCTGTGCTCGACAAGGCAACTGTAGGCTGTTTCTTGCTGCTCCAAGTGACTGCAGCACTCCCAAAAGAGAACACATATCCACTGGTAGATCGTCTATAAGATATACTACCAGCCCAATCAGCATCAGTGTATCCACGCAACTGTATCTAAACCCCAGTCTCATAAAATAGTCCATATTGCAATGTGGACTTGACATACATGAATATGCGTCTAGCCGCATCCAAATGCGGTTTCCTTGGAGCCTGCATAAACTGACTTACCAATCCAACAGCATAGTCGAATTTGGTCTGGTAATAGTCATATAAATCAAGCTTCCTACTATGCATCTGTACATAGTAGGGTCTTCCAGAAGCTCACTTGCATTTGCGCTCAGCTTCACATTCTGCTCCAAAGGAACTGAAATAGGCTTACAGCCTGTCATCCCATATTTGGACAGCATGTCCAATCCATACTGCCTCTGTAAGAGCCGTATCCCACTTGGTGATCTAATCACCTCAATGCCCAAGAAATAACGCAGCTCTCCCAAATCCTTCATCTCAAACTTCTGCTTCAATAGCATTTTCACATGAAGGATATCTTCATCACTATCACCTGTCATAATTAAATCATCAACATAAATGACAAGTAGCATAATACCTTTCTCTGTTTTTCTCACATAAAGTGAGAAATCTGCCTTGGAAATCTAAAAGCCAATAGTGACAAGATATTGTCCTATCTTGTCAGACCATGCTCTAGGTGCTTGCTTCAAGCCATACAAGGCTTTCTTCAACCTGCAAACAAACTCAGGATGAAGAGCATGCACATAACCTGGTGGCTGCTCCATATAGACCTCTTCTTGCAAATCACCATGCAAGAAGGCATTCTTTACATCCATCTGATGTAAAGACCATCCCTTTGATGTAGCCATAGCAATGACTGATCTTACGGTTGCCATCCTTGCAACCGGACTGAATGTTTCTTCATAATCAATGCCATATGTTTGTGCATATCCCTTGACTACTAATCTTGCCTTGTATCTATTCATAGAACCATCTGCATTGTGCTTCACCTTATAAACCCACTTACAACCAATTGCATTCTTATCTTTAGGCAAAGGTACCAATTCCCATGTAGCATTTGCTTCCAAGGCATCCATTTCTTCATCCATGGCTTTCTCCCATTTTTCTTTTCCCATGGCTTGCTCAAAAGAAGTGGGTTCTGGTTCCTATATCACTTTGACCATATAGGCATAGTGAATGGCTGTAAATCCATCATATTTCAGTCTATCCACAGGATACCTTGCTCCGGTAGACCTGCGCAAAGTAGGTTCACTCCTAGGTTCTCTCAAAACATCCCTGGACTTCCTTACTCCAGGTGTAACAATAGAAGGAATACCCAACTCATCATCAATGCTCTGTTCTAAGCCACTGGATTCGCCATCCACATAAGAGTGACCTGCATTCACATCAAACATGGGCTGATCTACCTTCTCTTTTCCTTTTTGTGAAACCTGTATACCACTATCTGCATTGCTTTGAGGAGATTCTCCTGATCTCAATCTGCCTGTCCATGGTAAAGAATGTGAACCACTGCTAGAGGACACTCTAGGTCCACTAATATTTTGTGACTGCTGCTGTGAATTCTGTGTAGCATTACCATTTTGTGCATCTACATCATCAATCACATTTACTGGTTTATACCAGCTACTCATCTCATAAAAAACATCTCTGCTCACTGTAAACTTACGAGTAGAAGGGTTAAAGCATCTATACCATTTCTGTTTTACAGAGAGTAACCAATAAAGATGCACTTCTCAGCTTTTGGATCCAATTTGGATCTCAACTCATCTGGCACATGAACATAGGCAATGCAACCAAAAATTTTCAAATGAGAAATATATGGTTTCCTACTAGTATACCTCTCCTCTAGAGTCATCCCGTGTATTGCTGCAGTGGGAGTCCTGTTCATTATGTAGACTACTGTAGCAACTACTTCAGCCCAATAAAAATCTGGCAAGTCTTTTTCGTTGAGCATGGCACAAGATACCTCTCCAATATGCTAGTTTCTCCTTTCTGCAATTCCATTTTGTTGTGGGGTATGACTGCATGAGTATTGCTGCTTTATGCTATGCTCTTGCAGGAACCTTGCAAACTCATTTGAGAGGTTCTCTTCCCCTCCATCTGACCTTAGGTATTTTATTTGCAGGCCTGTTTCTTTTTTAACCATAGCTTTAAGAGTTTTGAAATGCCCCATGTGCAAACATTGCTGTACTCAATTCAGGCATGTCTGCATCCAACATAAACATTCTGCCATTCTTCTTTCCTTTTGCTATCAAGCGACCTTTATTTTTCATATCCTCAACAAAGCATCCATGAGGATTAAATCTGACCTACAAGCCCTGCTCAACCATTTGACCAACAGAAACCAGGTTCTTGGTGATATTCGGGACATGAAATACATCCGACAGGTATTTCTTTTTTCCATCTTGCATAGACAAAGGAATTTGTCCAATCTGCACAATAGGATGTGCAGTATCATCATTAGTCTCCACAAATCCTGGTTTTTCCATTTTCCTTGCATCTTGCATCCATTCTGCATGACTTGTCGTGTGGTTTGATGCACCTGAGTCAACATACCAGACATCGTTGGTTTCTTCTGCACTTATCATAGAATTGGTCATGTGTTGCACCATAAACAAATGCTCATTTCTGTCATCACCCTATCTACTAGAAGATGCATAATTTCCTTGTTGCAATTTTCCATTCATGATGTCATTCTACTTTTTATAGCAGTCTTTAGCCATATGACCCATTTTACCACAGTAGTAGCATTCAACATTGCTGTTTGCATTTTGGCCTCTTTGCCATCTACCACGACCTCTTTGGCTCCCAAGCCTCTAGAGTTACTACGTCCTCCTCCATAGGACTGGTTTTCTTGAGTTTGCTGCATATTCTGATTTCTACCACGGTCTCTAGATCGGCCTCCTCTACCTTTGCCTCTACCTCTTCCAGCATTTGAGTAGAAGACAACTTCTTTTGAAGTTCCTCCTAAAGAAGATGCACCACCATTTCTCTGCTCCTCAGAAATTAGAAGAGCAATCAACTCCTCAAAATTAGGAAATCTTTCACGGACGGAAATGGATGTTCGAAACTGTGCATAATCCTTTCCTAGACCATTCAAGGTCACAGAAACTAAATCATCATCTTCCATTGGCGACCCAATGAAAGCAAGTGCATCTGCAATCTTCTTCACCTTCATGTGGTAGTCATTGATGCTCATACTTTCTCTTTGCACATTGTGCAACTCTTGCTTGAGCTGCATTTTCCTAGCTTGCGTATTTGTACTATACATTTTTGACAAAGTATCCCATGCCTCCGTTGGCATACTTGCATCCTGAATATGCACAATCATAGAGTCTGAAATACTGATAGACAGCTAGTACATAACTTTTCTGGCTCTCTCATGCCATCCTTTAAATGCCTGCATTTGTTGTTGATTGGGAACATCAGGAAGAACTGGCTCTTCTTCATTTCCTGCAAACGAATTCCCAATATCCTTTTTCCATAAGGAAATTTGTCATTCTAAACTTCCATGCTTGGAAGTTGTTCTTGTCAAGCTTTTCAGTGACAATCTGTGAAAGAGAATCAGATGCCATTACAGAACACTGCAAAAAATTCTGTCACTGCAAATAATATAGCTTCAGCCTCATAAGGGTAAATCTACAAAACTGACGAAAGTGGTATTTGACCACACAGTCACTTCCTATTGACGATTTTGCATCAACAGGCAACAAGGATGATTCTGTAACTCCCAATGTTTCTGCGCATAGGCATACGATGCAATTTATACGCTAACTTTTCACCGACCTGTAGAACAGTGGTCGCACAGCAAAAACATGGCATTTTCTTGAGTGCGTGCGGAAAACTTCCGCCTCCAAAACAGGCCCTGAAATGGCCTCGAATCAAAAAAATAGGGCAACCAAGGGCTAAAGGCCTCTCCCGCAGCATATATTGCCCTCTTGCTATACCGCAAAGGGCGTCTCAATTTGAGACAATGCACACTTGCATTTTCTGACTGTGCTACCTGCAGAGACTTGCTCCCAAACTCGAAAAATGAAAGCAACACTGGTCCTCTTACCAGAACACCGCGAACTTGGTTTACTTGCTTGAGCTCCTTACCACGAATCAGGCTCTGATACCACGCCAAGATTGTGGGAGAGAAGGAAGGAGTCTCACTTGTAGCTTTCTCACTTACACATTGGGGGAATACACACAAAGGTGGAGGTTGAAAATAGTTTTCCTCTTCTTAGTTGTGTAAGCCAAAAAGAACCCTAGTACAGAGAAATAGAAGAACCCTATATATGGGTCTCAAACCAAACTCAACTAACTAAGGTGGCATACTAACTGAGCCACGAACTAGAGTAGATAAGGATAGCTATCATCTAGCTATTATTCATGGGTGGTGTACCAACCGCATCTGCAGTTAACAAGTCAGTGACATAAATGCACAACGGTCACCCTGGCATATCACGAGTGGAGCTCGATATCTCAAAGATTCATAGTATGGGGCCTAACCTATCTCATACGAGAATCAAAACAAGCATATATCTATTTGGAAATACATTACTTATGACCAGTACTGCAATTTGGATTGACGGTGATGCATTTGTCCGAAGCTTTGTTGTTGGTTATGGGATTGCCATCCGCACCTGATATTCTTCGCTTGGGGGCCATCATCCGCAAGTAGAATCAAGATATTAAGAAGGTGGAATAGATTAGAGATAGGAGAGTGTAAGATATTCTTCACCTGGGGGCCATTATCCGCAAGTAGAATCAAGATATTAAGAAGGTGGAATAGATTAGAGATAGGAGAGTGTAAGAGAAGATGGTTAAGTCGAGGATCGAGATAGAGGAAATTGTGCAGCCTCTCGGGGTAACTCCTCTCTCCCCCTCTCGCTCTCTCTCTCTCTCTCTCTCTCTCTCTTTCAAGCTCTCTCTCACAATCTCTTGGAGGGGTATCCTTCTCTCTACCTCTCTCTCACAGCCTCTCGGGGTCTCCTTATGCTCCCTTGTGCCTCCCCGTGCCTCATATTTATAGTGAATTAGAGGAGAGGGCCTGAGAAGTGGAGCTCTTTGTGGAGGGAGATCTTTGAAAGATCAGTGATCTGATGCTCAGTTCATAAATCTGATGGTTCCATTGACTCCAAAAGGGGGGTAAAACCCTACGACACTTGGTTAGAAAGCTCTTAGTTCACTGGTTCTTCTTTTCTCTGTTTGAAGTGTTGTCTACTGCCTGTAGACTGCGATCGTGGCGTGCACGATTTCGCCAGTCACTTTTCTATATTTTTCTTTTTATAAAATCTCAAAAACTAACTAAAACATTAATTGTCTTTTCTTTTAAATGACATCCAATTCTAGAAATCTCCATATCTTTTTTTAAGATAATATCTAAAATATACTAATTTTGCCCAAAATCTAATATTTTTGGACCATCCAAACAATACACATTAATACTAGTGATTAATATAGCTCATAAGTATTGTTCATATTGTAACTTACGTGAAGGGTGGCTACGATCCTTGTCAATCCGAGAAAAATATTGGATTTATGACTCTCGATTTTTCTAAATAAAATATTTTTAAGTAAATAAAAATGATTAATTATTAATATTAATTAGTTTTTACCTTAGTTAGTCTTTAGTTAGTAATCTTACTAACTTATTATTTGACTAACTAACTTTTGAACTAACCAACTAACTTTTATTACGTGGAAATATTACATCCTCCTCCCCTTAGAGAAATCAAGATGTCCTCATCTTGAGAGAAACCGAGGTATCATTTTGGAACTTGTGGGTTATGGGCCCACCATGCTTTCACTGCACTACTTTGATCACTCACAGGCATGCGGTATTTTGAAACAACAACCTATTTTATTTGATATATTGGAGTCTTGATTACAATAGAAAATTCATTGTAGTTACATCTCATGGATATCTTCTAGGTTTTTCCTAAGCACCTGGTATATTCTGGATCACTGGAGCTTGTACAACTTCATTTCTTGTAAGCTCAAGTTCTCTTGGAGTTCTGTTGGGACAATTGATGTAGCTATGTCCAATGTTGTGGCACTCGGAGCAGTGGTGTTTAGGGTGCTTTGGACATTCCCTTTTGAAATGACCTAACTCCCTGCAATAGAAACATCACGGAACTTTATCACTTGTGGTCACAAGATTCTTGGTTGTCCTTGGTACAATTTTCTTCTTTAGATTAAAGTGTCCTAAGATTCTTTAGTAGATTGGAGTGGTCCTTTATCTTGGAAACTATGTTCCCAGATTTTCCTCTTATTAGTTTGGGACTAAGCTCCATGGACAATTGGCTTTGCTTGTAATACTAAAGAATACTTCTAAACTTCGACATTCTGGCAAGACCCAATCTATATTAGTTGAGAAGAAACGACTTAAGAGAAGTTCATTGCACATTATAACTGTCATTCCTTGCCAGAGTATCTCTAATCATTTGCAAGTTCTAGGCTCAAAATAGATGCAACTCATATTACTGAGGTTAACTGTAGTTACAAGAGTAAAGTTTATTCCAATACAAGTTGTATTTCATGTCGACAAAATTTCTAGGATTTCTAGTCATCCTGAAGAGGTGTTGTCGGTTCTAGGTCTTCGTCTTCATTTGATTCCTCTATATATCCATAGACTGACCTTGTGTAGCTCCGTTTTCCTGGAGGCTCAATGTCTTCTGGACTTAGATCAGGGCAGTCTACTTGGACATGTCCTAGCTCATTGCTATGGAAACATTGATGGTAGGGACATCTCCTATGGATGTGGCCTATCTCACCGCACAAGTGGCATCTCTTGTCCTAATCTCGAAAATTATCATTGTTACAATTGCCTGATTTAAGTTCTTGGATGATTGGATTTTCTTGGAGTAATGCATCTTGCAAGTTCGTTGGACGCATTACTTCAAGACGGTGGTTTAGAGGAGTGTTTAGGCCATGGAAAAACTTGGATACTTGTTGTGCAACATCCATAGGTGGCGCATATTTTAGTAGGGTTACAAACTTTGAGTAGTGAGCTTCCAGGGTTAATTCCAGCTACTTGAGCTTAAAGAATTCATTCATCTTCAAGGTCTCGTAGGTTGGCGGAAGGTATTGTTCGCGTACAACATCTTTCAACTGAGTCCATGTAACAACGACTTCGAAAATACCTTGATCCTTGCACCATTGCTTCCAGCATAACCAAGCCTGGCCAACTATCTTAAGTTTGGCTATCATTGCTTGATTGGTAGAAGCAGTTCCTGAAGCAAAGAAATAATCATCCATCTACTCAATCCATATCTCTACCTCTGCTACGACGTCTATTCCTTCTCCATCAAACTCGGGTGCCTTAATTTGCATGAGAAGAAATTTCTTCTCTTGCATGTCAGCATTTGTGGGTGTAGGAGGTGCCTAACAATTAGGCCATATGAGTTAGATTATTTGTTTAGGATATGTCTATGAACTATACATTAATCAATCACGCCTCATTACAAAGTTTGGCTCTGATACCAATTGTAAGGTGCCCGCCCATTGGCTATCCAAGCACACTTTTAGCGGTTTATCAAGAAACAAATCTAAGCGTCGTTGCATGGCACTCCCATGGAATGTTTCAAGGTTTGTCGCCTAGGGTTTCTCGATTCCGTCTCGCAACGGAATGTTCACGGTCGAACCCACTAGGATCGACCTGAAATCTGGGCTCCTAGTGACCAAGGTCTCCTAACAGCATTTTAGTGTCGGATCTTGGACATCCTACTTTATGTAGAGATACCCAAGCCGAAGTAGATCCATGTCGCACTTAGTTCAAAGAGAATGGAAAATGAGAGTAATGTGCCGCTCGACCTCTCTGCCTATAGGACATAGTCCCATTTTGGTCTCCTAAAACAGTATGAATCGGGTTTTAACCTAACAATACTTAAAGGTCGAATGACGGTAAAATCTTATAAGAAGCCTTCCAATTCTCTGGGACCACCCTACCGTAGGACAGACCCGTCGGGTGTTTCGCCCACCCGCTTTTCTTAATAGCTTTAGTTTTCTAATTAGGTCCTACCACATTTATGTGTGACACTTAAAGTCAGCTTCATTAATTAAGCCTTTTAGGGAACATGGTTCGTTCGCATAACTTATAGCATAGACACAAAAATAAAGCAAGCAATCTATTGACAAACAAGTTCAAACAAGTTCCTTAACTTATCTTCGAGTTAATCTTTGTCTGCCATCCATACATGAGAAATTATGTATCCCTTCTATCCAACAGAAGTATCCATTTTTGCCCTGCAGAAGTAACTAGTGGTCCTAATCTCATGGAACCACAAACTCAATCCTTTATCTAGAATAGGATCTCCCAACATGCCCAGACCTTTGGGGCCACAGAGGTCTTCAACTCCATTCTAGACCTAGCAAGGGGTGTCCAGAGCTCCAACTGACCCACAAGCTGTCTAGGAGCAAAACATCATTCCCGTGGTTGGTCTTTTCACCACTCGAACTTAGGCCCATGAATCGAGCAGTGCTCTCTTTGGGTTAATCCGTAGTGCAATCATGGAGGTGATCCACTCGTGCAAAATATCATTCCTTAATTAAATCCTTGAAGAATCAAGCACAAACAAGGTATTCAACCCTAATATCATTTTCCAAGAAAACATTCATTTATTCCCATGGCGACTTGTCATCATAGACCCTTGCCATGAATTTACCATAAATCACAAGCACTTGGAATAATCATCCAAATAACAACTAACAACCAGTTGAATGTAAAAGCATTTAGGATGTTGTTCGATCAACCAACAAAACCAATTGCATTCTTTCCAAACAATGTAAGAATAGTCGTGATAACATTTCCATCGCATATCTGCTCTTCCCCTTGGGATCAAAGAGCGATTCTATATAAAATTTACTTAACACTTGTATGCACAATTTTTAATGTCATGATTATGCCATTCATAACCCTTGACCGATTCCTCCTTGTAATTTCACTATCAAGAAACAAGCCATATGCAACTAGGTGCAATTAACTTTTCTTAATACATTCACTTTGCAAGCTCGATCTTTTGAATGTGTGAGATAAAATTTATCCCTTCCGATGACCTATACTCGTGCATCATAGTATGGGGCCTAACATATCTCATACGAGAATTAAAACAAGCATATATGAATTTGGAAATACATTACTTATGACCAGTACTGCAATTTGGATTAATGGTGATGCCTTTGTCTGAAGCTTCATTGTTGGTTATGGGATTGCCATCCACACGTGACATTCTTCGCTTGGGGGCCATCGTCCGCAAGTAGACTCAAGAGATTAAGAAGGTGGAATAGATTTGAGATAGGAGAGTGTAAGAGAAGATGGTTAAGTCAAGGATCGAGAGAGAGAAAATTGCGCAGTCTCTCGGGGTAACTCCTCTTTCTCTCTCTCTCTCTCTCTCTCTCTCTTTCTCTCTCTCTCTCTCTCTCTTTCAAGCTCTCTCTCACAATCTCTTGGAGGGGTATCCTTCTATCTACCTCTCTCTTGCAGCCTCTCCAGGTCTCCTTATTCTCCCTTGTGCCTCCCCATGCCTCATATTTATAGTGAATTAGAGGAGAGGGCTTGTGGCTGAGAAGTGGAGCTCTTTTGCAAAACCACATCCCCCACATATCAGGCCAAATCTACATCATTTGAAATCAACAGATCACCTCGTAGATACATGTAAGACAACAACACGGTATCCGTCGTCATAGAATCTTCAAACACCATATGGACCACTTCGATAAACAAATCAAGAGACCAAGCCCCACTCCAACCATCCTCTAGAAGAGGAAGATCCATCCTTGAAAGCTTCATATAGAAGGCCAACTGATAGTGGTCAAAGAAGGAATGGTCCAGAGGAACATACTCCTGAAAGTGCTCAAATGTCAAACATAACAAATCCATCCTGGACTGCAATCTTTCCACTTTATCTTGAAACAAGTTCACAATGTGGCCTTCTCTGGAGAATGGCCAAGTCCTGCTTAGAGATAGAAGGAATCATAGGAACATTGGGACTTGGAGGAATGGACCGTGACTGTGCCAGTTGGACTTGCAATTGCTTAATCTAGGAAGCTTGTGATTCCACTGTATTAAGAGCAGCTTGTAAGGTAGATAGTTTTGCATCTAAAAGAGTCTGAAACTCTTGAGCTTCTTTGGACATTCTCTCTTTCTCCTCTGAGACTTTAGTGACCTCTGACTGAGCTTCTGCCAACTGAATCTTCAAAGAAGATATTTATTCTCTCTGGGTCTCAATCATTTGGGTCTGCTGCTCCATCTGCCTAAACAGATCTGCAAGTGTGTCTTTAGCAGAGGCTAACTCTGGAGTTGCCTTATGCAACTGATCTTTGGACTGCATCAGTTCTTCATAGAAAGAAGCATACAGCTATTGAGCACAAGCTGTCACGGAAAGTTCAATCGAACTCTGGATGTCATTACAAAGGAATGGAATAGCATCTCCTAGAGAAATCCCATACTCTTGGGATCTGTCAAAACATTGCTCCAGGTGTCCCCAGTGCTTACGGATCAAACTATAGACACAAAAGTCATCAAGATACACCTCAATGAAATCATGCAAATGATTTTGGAAGGCAACCATCACTACTCGTTGAAAGGTGGCAGGAGCATTACAGAGCCCAAATGGCATCACTCTGTAGGCATAGGTCCCCCATTCTGTGGTGAAGGTTGTTTTGGATTGGTCCTCTTCTGCTATTTGGACTTGGTTATATCCGTTGAATCCATCTAACAGGGAATACAGCTCATGGCCTGCCATTGTGTCCAACAGTTGGTCAGTAAAGGGATAGGGAAATGATCATTCTTCGTCTTTGAATTGAGCTTTCGAAAGTCCACACATATTCAAGGTTTTTCATTCTTCTTGGGTACTACCACAATGGGCGAAACCCATTCACTATTAGCCACAGGATAAATGAACTCTGCTTCAAGAAGTTTCAATAATTCAGCCTTCACCAGAGCAGAATAATAAGGATTCATATGCCTTTGTCTTTGCCTTATAGGTTTGGCATCAGGCTTTAAGTCAATGTGATGTTGACATACTGTGGGATCAATCCCCTTTAGTTCTTTATACAACCAAGCAAACATGTCTAAGTTCTCTTTGAGTAGGTCTCGCAGGACCACTAGTTCTTCTTCTGGAAGATTGAGACCCACTTTCAGGTGACGTTCAGTACCGTCAATATCCAAGAACATTACTTGTCTTTCACCTTCCACTTCGCAGATAAATGTCCCACGGATTGCTTTTGGATAGAGGTCTGACTCTTTCAAGAGAGTAGTATCCTCATCTGATGTTCCATAGAACCAGTATCCTCCTTCTGAACAAATGACTCGTTTGTCTGTTGAGGTTATTGGAAGGGTATTAGAGCTTTGTTTGCTTCTGTGTGAGTGGTAACCTCTTCAGGACTCAGGGATTCATCTTCAGAGGATGCGTCTAGGAATGCCACATAGCACGGACCTTCTAGAGGCCATGGCTCTGAGGGCTTTGGCTTCTGTTGACAAGGAGCATCATCATCATCTTTTCTTTGGACTGAACAGTTAGGGCGACAGGAGCTACTGGTGAACTTAATTTTTATGCCTTTAATCCATTTCTTATATAGATTCTGCATACTTTGTGGTCCATTGGCCAACCCAAATGGAACCATGGTCATTCCGTACAGCACCCTGAGATCTTCGGCCTCTGAGGTATCTGTAGGGACATCAACAAGATTATCCATTATTAGAGAAAATTCTTCATCTGCACTCTCGTAACCTGCTTCGTTTTCTTCCTCATCATTTTCATCCTCTTCCTCTAGAGGCTCTGTCTTTGCTTCTATAGAGGCTCTGTAGGAGAAGAACATATCTTCTACCTCTACATCTGCTTCTGTTACAGTCACTTTTTCTGCTCAGTCTCTGTTCTACATCTGCTTTGTCTTTGTATCTGTGAGACTGTCTCTATAACTGCTTCTACTGCTCTGTATCTGTTCTGTCTCTGTTCTGTCTCTGGGACTGTCATGTAATAGGGAGAACAGTATATCCATGCTTCTATTTCATAGTCAGAGGTGATTTCAGAATTTAATTCTAGTTGAGACAGGAGGTATTCTCCCATGGACAAGGATTTCGCTTCCCTTGGCAGTTGGCTTACAGTGCCCACTGTCAGGGATTGTGCCTCTGTTTTCTTGGAAAAAATCTGCTTAAAAGCCTCTTCGTCTCCTGATGTACCATCTGTTACCTCGTTGGAGGAGTCAGTTATGACTTCAATGGATGTGGATCCATTGCCTTTTTGTGATCCATAGAACTTCAACACCACTTTGTTGGGTCCTCTGCCTAGGGTCAGGGTTCCTTTGAACTAGTCTGTCCTGGCTCTTCCTTCAAAAAGCCAAGGTCTTCCCAACAGCAGAGGGTATGAGGTCCCATAAGAATTTGGTTTGACCACCAAATATGTTAGCCAATAGTCTCTTCCTACAAGGATTTTTTTTACATATGGGAGGATGCCCAACGTTTTAATTCTGCTTTGGTCTGCCAATTTGATAAGCCACTGCATAGGTTGAATTCCTTGCAACCCTAAATCCTTCATTGTCACATCTGTCATTATGTTTACTGATGAGCCTCCATCAATCAATGCATTTGAAATAAAGCATCCTTCTATCCACACAATAATTTTTGGGGTTCCAAGATCAAGGAAGGCATTAGCCACATCGACTTCCTTCACAGGCTCCAGGGCCTTATTGGTCTTGGTCCCTGTTGAAGGAGCAATCCTTAGTCCACGTCTTCTTGTCAAGACGCTTTTGAATTTCTTTTGGCAGCTAGGAGATAGCATCAGTAACTGTCGGAATGTTAAGCTAGGTTTAAAAGTGTCTAGGTATTTTACCAAGTCATAATCTTTGATAGGATCCACAGGCTTCTCCAGCCTGCTGGGGAATGGGGCTACACCCATTTTCATCTTTCCTTTTTATTCTAGTAATTGCAACATCAGCACTTCCTCAATTTCTGGAGGTACTTTTGTATCATCTATCTCCTGGGCCGTTGGTCCTGTTTTTGGGACTGTCTTTGTAACCCTCTGTGGCACTACAGTGCTCTGTACTGCACTGTTTTGTCCTGTACTACTCTGTTCCTCTATTGGCAGGTCGAACTTCACAGTCTTGGCAGGATAATTATTTTCATTCTGAACAACTGGTTCCTTTTTCTTGGTGTGCGTGACATTGGCAACTTCCAACTCTACCAAATTAGAGGTAGGCTCTTGTGCCTTTTGTTGGCTATCAGTGGCATTGGCCTTTACAGGGGCTGGACTTGGACAGTCCTTTGCACTCTATTGGCAGGTTGAACTTCACAGTCTTGGCATGATAATTATTTTCATTTTGAACAACTAGTTCCTTCTTCTTGGTGCGCGTGACAGCTGCAACTTCCAACTCTACCAAATTAGAGGTAGGCTCTTGTACCTTCTATTGGCTATCAGTGGCATTGGCCTTTACAGGGGCTAGACTTGGACAGTCCTTTGCACTGTGGCCTTCTCCTTTGCATTGGCTGCATAAGGTCTTGTAATCCATAGATCATCTAGGGTTTGGACAATTCGGGGAGATATGTCCCTCTTCTCCACACTTGTAACATTTCACTTCTGATCTTTGACCACCGCCAGACTGTCGTCCTCTATAACTTTGAGAGGAAAACCTCCTTGGACCAAAATTAGGACCAAACTCCCTAGGCTTTGGTCCAATATCATGTGTTGTTATTTTAGATTCTAGCAAGTTGAATCTTGCATTTTTATCCTTCTGTATTTGTTCATGCATCTCTTTCAGAGAGCAAATATCCTATATATGGTTCTTCCGCAAACAGTAGGAATAGAAGGCTCCAGGAATGGTTGGTTTTCGGGTACATTCAATGGCTAAATGTCTTGCTTGATGACACTTTCCACACCATGTATTAGAGTGCATCACATCTCTTCTAGCTCTTGCAGGAGTAGATATATTGGTAGTATTTACCTTCAGCATCTGTAACTGCTCTGTAATCACATCTAGAAGCTCTTTCTTGATACTTGCAACTGAGTTGGATAAGTAGTCCTTCAAATTTTCACCTCCTGAAGTGCTTGTAGTAGGGTTTTAGGAAGCTTCTATAATCACTGCATACACTGGTTGGTTCAATCCAGAAGGTCCTTTGTTCTGGTTCTGATTCAGAGCTCCTGTTGAGACTTGGGGTTGTTGATTCCAGTTGGTAGGGTTCCAGTGTTGTTGAGTTGCCATTGGAGGAACTGTTTGAGGCCACTGTTGTTGTGGTTGAACCATCATTTGAGGCACTGTCGTCTGTGGTGACCACAATGGATTAGGTGCATTATACTGCGGCACTGTTTGCATCTAGGGATAGGGGTAGGGAATTGTCCCTGGGACTGCATTTGGTGGGTATACCATTCCTGGCATGGGAGAAGGTAAGACTCCGCTTCCTGGAGTCATTGACATCCTTGCTTCAACTTCATCATACAATCTTGCATCTTCCACTGTAGCTTGTAGATTGATTGGTCTTCTCAATTCCACGAACTTGTGAACTTCTGGTTGTAGGCCTTTGAGAAACACTCCTTTCTGGATTCCTTCGTCCAAATGATGGTTAGTCCATCTCTTCAGGATGGATTCCATTCGCGAGACATAAGCTTCTACTCTTTCTCCAGAGGATTGACTTAGGTTCATGAACTCCTCTCGCATCCGCTCTTCGAAACCTTCATGCCTGAAGTTAGTGAGGAAGGCCAACTTCAAATCGTCCCAAGTACCAAAAATTCCTGTTGCTTGTCTCTCATACCACTGAAACGCCATGCCCTTGAAAGTGGCGGGAAATATTGCTAACCAATGCTCAGGGGTTTTGGCATTGTTAGCCACACATGCTACCATGAATTCTGCTACATGAAGATCAGGGTCTTCATTGTACTCTCTCTTAAAAACTGGCAATGAGACTACATTTGCTGGCTTGTCATCAATATTTCTAGGACGAATTTGACTAGGAAGGGGACCTTGAGTCGCCATGGGGACTTCTGTAAAGAGTGCTTTTAAGGTGTCAAAGGTGCGAGCTCGTTCTCAGCTTTGATTTTTGCCTTCTCTCTTCTCACGTACCTTTGTACTCATTCTAACGCTTGCCTCTTGATTGTGTCATTCATCAGGGGGTTGGCTCCAACCAGTTGATCTGTACTCAACAGGATAGTATCAGAGAGGGCTTCAGTCTCTGGGGGATTCTCTGGCCAACATCTCTTCTACTTCCTTCTTTTCAACATCTTTGAATTTGGCTTTGAAACTACTACAAAGGGGGAGATATTCCATTCTGAAAGTATCAAAACTCATTCTTCTTGGGATCATTGTTGTGCCATTATAATAATGCTAGCTTCTGAGGGTTTCAACAGTGTATGTTGTGAAAAACACTCTATTTATCAACTTTCAGTGGGTTGCTAATTGGACAAAAAGAAGATTGTCAGTGCACCAAGCATCCCATGTATCTTGCTGTTGAGCATCCATGAACAAATTCCAACTCTTTTCCTTCTTGTTTTCGTGAACCTCCACAGACCATGACTCCTAAAACTTCTTCACAATCTCCCACTTGATGATGTCTAGAAACTTCTCAATGAATGCCAAATCTTCCATGGGTGGTCATTCTCTTTGTTTCTGCTCTTCAGTTTGTTCCCAAACAATTTTCCACCAAGATGTAAGTTTCTACTGCTTCAACAGGAAGAGGAAACAGTCCACTACATAGAGCATGTATCATGATGGTGATATGTTTCCGCCATTGTGGGATGAATTTCTTGTGGAAAGTGGCTTTGATAATGAGAATCTCCAACTCTTCAGTGGAAGAAGGAACTTTGCAAACATCCATTGAATTCTTCTTTTCTTGACAATGCCATTTCCTTCATTTTCAGTCTCTTATGATGCTTGTTGATGGCAAGTTTCCCTGGTTGCGCACCAAAAACATGGAGTCCCAAGAGGAACACCAAGGAAAAGGGGATTCTACTACAAGAAAATCTATCTTGTAACATCAACAAGCTTTTATTTCATTCTTTTGATGACCAAAACAAAGAAAACAACAAATCTTCATGCAGCATCATAGTAGATATCTCCCACGGATTTGATAGAATCAATCATAATCTTCAACATCTTCATAGAATCCATCAATAAAACAAAGAACATAGAAGAATACACTATTTTTGAATGGAAATCAATCACATAATATTCATCTTCAATGTCTTCATAGTTTTCTCTCTCAATCTCTCATATATAGTTACACTATTTTTATAGAATTGACTATCTTTGGCTCTCTCTCTCTCTTTCTCTCTCTCTCTCTTGATAGTACATCATCTTCTCACTACAATACTCTCATAATAACTCTCAATAATCCTTCTTAGGTCATGGATGCACCTCCCAAGAGGTATGTTTGATGTGAAGAGGCATTAGAGCCACTACAATGTCTCTTCATAGCTCATTACTGTCACTATCACTCAGTCTTCTCTTCAGTCTTCAACAGCTGCTTCTTCCATTTGTTTTAGCTCTTTTGAACTTAGATTCATCCTTTCCAAAAGTTAGAAAACTTTTCTAAAGTCACATATACATTCTACAGAACACTTACAAAAGATCTACAGAATAGTATAGTACGGTACCAGAGCAGATACAGAACAGTTACAGAGCAGAGATAGAGGCTCTATAGAAGGTTTATAGAGGGTTATAGAAGGTCATCAGATCCTCATAACTCATACTAAAACCATTCCAAACTACAAAAAACTATTCAATGAACCTTCAAAAGATCTCAATCTTCATTAATCATCAATCCGTGCTTCATACAGAAGAAAATCAAAACAAAACAATAGCTATACAGAAGGTATATAAAACCAATCAGAACCTTAATAGAACCTATCAGAACATCACAGAGCTTCATATCTCTACTGAGAATCATCATGAACTTCCAAAACATAATTAATATCATCCAAAACACTCTCAAACACTTCCATGATCAACCATACATCACTCTAAATCCATAAAAAATCAATCATTCAGACCTCAAAAACAACAAAAATCAATCAAAAATTCAGTCTTTTCCCACTCTCAAGAATAGATTGTTATAAAAAACCATGATAGGCTTCCTTAACCTCATTTAATTTGCCTTATAGATCGTATTTATCCTTTCCATACATATGCATTGTTTTTTGGAAGCTCTTCACGTTGGTGAGTGAAAATGAGTGACCAGGGACATGATGCTTCATGAAGCCAAGTGAGGTAACACATGAAAATATCATTTTTTAATCTTTTTAACACTTACCTGTAGTGGGAGTCGGGTTGATAAATGAAAATCCCAAGTGGTATCATGCATGTTCGATACGTGGTTGAGATATTTCAGTTTTGAGACATGCGCTTCATGTAGGAAAAGAAGAAAATGTATTCTTATTTCTGATTTTACGTCCCCGAGTTGAATTTTACGTGGCAAGGGGCATGTTTGCCATCTAACGATTAAGGGGAAGCAAGGGAAAACTTGAAAAATTAAGGGAAAAAGCAAAGACGTGAGTAGTTCTTTTTGGAAAAAGAATAGAATAGAAGTGTTTGACACAACACAACAACCGTGAGAGAGAGAGAGAGGGGAGGGAGAGAAGAAGAATCTTGCATGCTGAAGAAGGGAGAAATATGAAGCTCAGAAGAAGAACAAATTGTCAGAAGAAAGAGACCGTGAAGCTGAAGTTATTGAAGCTATGGAGCAGGATGGCAGGGATGTTGAAGTCAATGGGCTGATGTGAGTTCTAAGTTTTCATATGATGGTAATAAGAGTCTTCCTTTTGTCTTGTTTCTACTGCTTTGTGGGGCAGCAGAGAGTTTGCATATCAGTTCTGGTGTATGGATGTGAGTGAAAGACAATAGAGGGTTTTTTTTTTCTTTGTGATGAGAGCGATGTTTGTTAGTTGTTGTGTGAGGATTCCCACCAGCAAAGAAGAATGGAGGTAAAGGAGCTCTACATTTGAAACTGGGTATATGGTCGGGAATATATATTATGAGCAAGTGTTGAATGCATAGGCTCGAGTTAGTGGAAATCTGAAAGGATTTGCAACCAAGTAAATAATAGATTAGAGTTTGTAAAGTTCAAAGCTCCCAGGACTCTTCATCAATGCAAGATTGTACATTTCGAACAAAGTAGTTGTGTTTGTTGTATAGAGCATGCAGTAATTTATGACTGTAGACTGTGCAGAGCTATTTCATGGCTGCAAATCAAGGAATTTGACTCCGAGTTGTTCTAAAGAATTATAGATTGGAAAGAGAGCTACGACTTTCCTTTTTGAAGCTCGGCAATGGTTAGAAAGTTATGAACTGTTCTGTGTAATGCTCCATGAGGCAATTTCTATGCTCTATGAGGAAACAAGTGAATTCAACAGTTTCTACAACACCAACTTGGGTTTCCCATGGAAGTCATCATGATTATTCATTGATATATCAATGCAAACTTGGTTTTGATGCAGTAATGGAATGTCTACAGTAGTGAAATGCTTGTAGCAGTTGAGTTGGCATAAAAATTTGCCATATAAAGCTTTGGTTATCTGTGTAATTGGATTGTATTTATGTGTGCTCTGAGAAAAGAAGAACGGAAAGGATCTACAACTGGTTTTACATGGATTGAGACAATCATGCTTTGTGGGGCAATTTGCTGCGTGGGTTGCCATCCCTAAAAAATAGAAGTTGTGTGAATCTAGAAGCTCGTGCTATCAAAGTCTTAGCCATAGTTTTTTCAGTGTCATATTCTCTCTAAAAGTGGTAAAATCTGAGCTTGAAGGCTTGAACTATTTAAGTGTTGAGTTGAAGTCTCAATGAGGAGAAAGTGATCAGGAATTTTGGATCATGTGTTCAGTGGTGCCATCTCATGGGTTTTGTTGAGGTGAGATCCTCGGTATTTATCCTATGGTGTTGTCTTGGGGGTTGTTAGAGGCCGACTACCCAATTCACCTACCATAGATTGGTGCCCCCACTGAGGATCTCCTGTGTTGAAGATCTTTTTTTGATCTTATCAGTTGGGAAGTGTAAGGTTTGCACACCAACCTGTACACAAACTCAAGCATGGCAGTTTTTGGATATGAATCCTTCTTTGGTACTGAGAATGAGGATGTTGATCAGTTTATCAAGAGATTGGAGTGGATGGCTTGCCAAGATTGAAGGGACATTGATGCAGATAAGCTTCGAATGATCAACATGTTCCTTGAAGGCTCTGCAAGATTATGGTGGAACTTATTGAATGAAGAGACAAGGGCAAATTGGAATGAAGTTAAAAATGAGTTTCTTACAAGCTTTGAAACTGAACAAACTCCTGAGAGTTTATGGAAATCTTTGGAAAAGATGTTTCAAGGAGAAAATGGGAAAGTATTTAAATTTGTTGTGAGATTTGAAGCAAAATGGATAGAAATTGCACAAAGTATGGAGCAACCTCCCATGATGTTCTTGAAAAAAGGACAAGTTTGTTTCATTGCTCAAACCTAAAATTAGAGAAAAGATTATGATCAAAGACCTTGATACATATGAAGATGCAGTCAAAATAGCCAAGGAAAAGCAAAGGAAAATACAATTGAGGTCGGATCAATCAAGAGGTATTGTTGTGAATGCATTTTTATGACCTAATCAAGTTGACACTGTTGCAAGAAATGTAGGACAGCAAGCTATGAATCTTCATGGGGCATTTGCAAGAGCAGAGAATGGAACTCAAAAAGGCCATAGGAAACCATATGATGATGTGATTAATAAATTGCACGAACAATTGGCAAATTTGAATTTGAATATGAGCCTATTGCAGGCAAGGTAGCCTCAAATGCAACCTAGATTTAGAGGACCTCCAAGAAATAGATGGGAAAACTTTGAATGCTTTAATTGCAGGGAGAGAGGTCATATTGCTCCTGATTGCCCTTATCCAAGAAGAATAGGAGGGGAGATGTATCCCATGCCACAAGGGAATGCTAGGCAAGATGCTAGACCTCAACAGGAACAAAGGCCACTTGAACCAACTAGGCAACAGTTGGAAAGAAGACCTAATGAAGGCACATCGGGTATGAATCTGATTGAAAACAACATGTCTGATGATGGGAAAAATGTAGATGCTTTTGCTCACAAGAGAGTTAGAGAGAGGGATATTGAAACTAAAACTCAAAGGAAAGCAAGGATTAAGAAGGGAAAACATGTTGCAGATGATCCAAAAACTAGTAGGGAAGCTAGAAAATGAAGGAAGATTCAAATGGGAGACTTTGATTTGGGAGTCAATCAAGTTCCTTACAACCTGCTTGAAGATGTAAAAAGGCTGATGTTACATATGGTCAGCTACTGCATATGAACTCATCTTTGAGGAGGCAATGACATGGTTTGGTTAGCATCATGAAAGGAAACACCCAAACTGGGCATGTTGGAGTGGCATACCTATCAGATGTGAAAGGCATTATACCTATCATGGACGCATGGATACATGGAAGGAAAATTGATCAAGTTTATGTTGATGGTTGTGTGCAAGTTTGTGTAATCACTGAAGAAGAAATGTTGCAAATGCATCTTAAAATGACAGGGAAGTCATTGTTTAAGGTTAAAATGGCAAATAGCTCAAAAGTGAAATGTTCCGAAATCATTGAGAACTCGGAGATCAACATTGGAGGTCAAAGAGCATGTTTGGATTTCCATGTTATGCTTGCAAAACTTGGGTCATATCCTCTTATTTTGGGATGACCATGGTTGATTGGTATGAGATCCAGACAAGATTGATATAGAGGTCAATTGGAACTCTATCTAGAGAAGCTAGTTCATAAGAGGGTGATCTTTGACATGAAAACAGGGTCTGTCATTCTAAGTGGACATGAAAGTGATGTTGGAGGTGATGAAAGTAGTGATTCAGAAAATTCTAGCCTTGATGAGGAAGATAGAGAATGGGAAGCTAGCCTACTCTCTAAGGATGTTGACCTCTTTGGGTTGTCAATTCAGGGTTCAAAAAGAGGAAAAAGTTGTAAATATTGCTGCAAGAAGTGCAGAGTTCATACAGGAAACATGTGATCAGCAACCTGAAATGAATGTTGGACTGCCTAAGCTTATGAATATGTTGGGAAATGACTTGACTAATGATGAAATAGATGAATATTCAGCCATTTTTTAGAAATACCCAAAACTGTTTGCTATAGAATATCACCAATTAAGGGGTACTAACAACATTATGCACTATATCAAATTGAAAGAAGGATGTAAACTAGTGGCTCAAAAACTTAGAAGGTGGTACAATTTATGAAATGTACTTAAAGTTAAAATTCAAAAGTTGATTAATGTTGAATTTATCTATCCTATTGATGATGCAGAGTGGGTGTCTCCTGTTGTAATCAAACCAAAGAATAATGGAAAGTGGAGAGTATGTGTTGATTTTAAGCCTCTTAATGCAGCTACTAAGAGGGACTGCTATCCTCTTCCGTTTCAGGATGAGATCTTGGATCAAGTGGATGGTCATGAATTTTACAGTATATGCGATGGATACTCGAGATATTTCCAAATCAGAATAGTGGAAGAAGATCAGAAGAAAACAACGTTCATTACCCCATGGGAATGCTTCTGTTATAGAGTGATGCCTTTTGGTCTGATGAATGTATATGCCAGCTTTTCAAGATGGGTTAGTTGGGTATTTTCCCCTTTCATTGGGAAATCTTTGCAAGTGTTTATGGATGACTTTTGTGTGTACAGCTCAAGGGCATTACACTCTAAAAAACTTGATGAAGTTTTTTGCAAACTTGATGAGGATGGCGGTCAACTAAACCAGAACTAAAGTGATACTCTTGGGTCATGAAGTGTCTGCTAATGGTATTTTACTTGAGCCTAGTAAAGTGGAGGCTTTACTTCTTATGGATTCTCCAAAAATTGTAAAAGAACTGATGAGCTTTGTCAAAAGTTGAGGTATCTATCAAGGTCATTCCATATGATGGCTGAATATGTATATCCTTTACAAAAAACAACTCAAAGGGATCCTTTAGTTTGGACACAAGTTGAAGAGGATGCATTCTTGCAAATTAAAGAAAAGTTAAGCACTTTGCCAGTTCTTATGTCTCCAAACTGGGATGAACCTTTCTTCATTAGTATCAGTGTTGGGAAAAATGTAGTGGGAGCCATTTTAATGCAGAAGGGAAAGGGAATGTCTTATATGAGGCCTGTGTTTTATATAAGCAAATCCTTTGGAGTGACTGAAAAATCTTGGATGGAAGAAGAATTGTTGGTATGGGGGCTGGTATATGCAGTTAAAAGATGGAAATCATACTTGATTCAAAAACCATTTGTAGTACTTAATTACTAGTTCCTAGTTGCTTCCACAGGTTTTGTGATCTACTGAAAATGCTCCAAGAGTTACTAAGTGATTGTTGGCTTTGCAAGAATTTGAATTTACATGTTTGAAGAAGGATACTGTAAGAGCTAGCTTAGTTGATATTTTGACTTATAAAGAACTTGTTAAAAGTGCAACCATTAGAAGATGGAAACTAATTCCGCATCCGCAAATTCATGAGGAGATGAATGATAAAGATGCTACTTTGTTTTTTTATGGCAGTTACAGAATAGTGCTGAAAAAGGGAGGACTGGGTTTTGCCATTATGGATGCTGAAAATCGAGAAGTCTTTCCTAGAAGTCAAGAGAGTAAAGAGATACAAAGTAACAATGAAGCGAAATATGTGAGTTTACATGCTGGTCTAAAACAGTGTATTCAGCTGGGATACAGAAAGATAGTTGCAAAAGGTGATGCTATGTTGGTGGTTAAACAAGTTCAAAATGTTTGGAAAGCCAATAAACATATTTTGAAGGACTGGCTGTTTAAGATAAAAGGCCTCATGAGGCAGTTGCAAAAATTTGAAATTTGGCATATTGGTAGGGAGAACAACCAAAGCTCATGAATTGGCAGAAAATGCTCTTTCCCATTATGTTGCTGCCATGAGGGTGGATAATCCTAGATATGAGGGTAGGGAAAGCCTTCACCTGATTGAAGAGTTTCTAAAAACTGGGAAGTTAAGCTCATTGGCTAATAAATACAAAATATATGCCATTGTCAAAGATGCTAGGGCATATGTGCTCATAAATTATCAGTTGTACATGAAGGGGATTGATAATGTACTAAGAAGGGTGTTGGATAGTTCTGAGATTCCTGCTTGTTTATCTTCCTGTCATGAGGAAGCATGTGGTGGTCATTTTGGTTTTGAGCTTACCAAAAGGAAAATTCTGAGCAAAAGTTCATATGCATTTTCTTTAAAATGCGTTTATAATCATTTAAAGCCAAATATAGTGATAAGCTTATAAAACATTATTTTTTTCCAAACCGACGAGATGTTACCTCTATCAGGTTTGTAGTAACGAGGGTTTTGCCAATTCCTACCACGTCATTTTCTCCATCGACTGTGTTTCTTGCTTCTTTTGCTTCAAATGGGCTTCTTGAATTTTTGCAACCTTGTGGAGCTATGGATGTTAAGGCGAAATTAACGTGGTAGCTCAGGGAGAGTTGTGGTCATCTGGAAAAAATTCACCAGTATTTTGCTTAGTGATATGGCTGTATGGAAGAAAGGCATAACAGGGGGTAGAGAAAATGGAAATGAGGTAGAAGAGGGGTATTTTCCTTCTTCAAGGCTCAAGCTAGAATGGAAAAGAGATGTAGATAAATTTTTCCATCATCAGAAGGTTTTTCTTCTTGCTTTCTTTGTGAAGGAGAGGGGTTATATTTATAGCCATGAGGGGAAAGCATGCAGTTACTCATTCTTTTGGCTACTTGTCAAGAGCTAAGTAAGCTTGATAAAAAATGTTTTTTGATTGTCTACTTGTTGGATGGTGGCATGGGGATGATTTTAAAATGCTTTCTCTCCCTCCAAGTGTCAAAAAGTCATGATTTTTTGCCTATTTTTTCAAAAATATTTTTTTTTCATCAAAACGACTTCATCTGGTAGTTTTCAGCCAAGTTACCTCATGACTTATCTAGTTTATAAAGTTATGCCATACTCTTTGATACTTAACTGACTCAATATCATGCTTGTTCTTGCACGTTCTTTGTCTTCTGATTAAGGCTTTTGCAATTTGTCTTGCCGCTGCAAAATCAAAGCAATCTTTGATGCTAAATCAAATATAATGCGGGAAATATTATGATCAAGTCATCCTAATATTATTTATAAGGCGTATTTGCTTTTTTGTTGGCTAGGTTCATTGAGGCGTCTTCTCGTGTCGGATTGTAGAATTGATTTAATGCAAGATTTGATATTACATGCGATCACTTATGTGATAACTCAACCAGTAATTTTAAAACATTTCAAGCCCGAATTTGTTTTATGAAGTGTTATGGCGGGAAGCAGCTAGACACGTTGCTGGCAGTCCCATCAACCTTTAGCCCTTATTAGAGTTGTAAACTGACAAGCAAACCTTGAGCAGAAAGACAGAGCGCAAACCCTAGAGACCAATAGGAGCATCCAATAACTAAGCTTAAATCCCTATTAGGATGAGTACGTAAATGAGAGTGTGAGAGCTGCACCTACCACCTTGTGTTTGCACTCATATTATTTTCGACACTTAAAGTGCACTCAAATTGAAAGCCTGATTTTGCACCATCCATGGAAAAAGAGCATACACACACACACAGAGTGAGCGTTAATTGAGGATGTTTGTAAATAACAAGGAACACACTCAGAATTAACAATTCAAACAAACCCACCAGTAGGAGAAGACCCTTAAACTTAGTCGAGAAGTTGAGAAACCCAAGGGTAGGGCCAAGTGAAAAGACACAACACAAGAGTCAGACGCATCGAGGATCGACATCATTGGGAACATGAATCTGCCTGAATTGAAAAACCTCATTGACAGCCTGGTGGAGCAAGAGATCACAAACATGGCAAAGATTAGCACAAATTGTAGACACAGTCAAGACCTTAATTTGGGGGATTTCTGGGATGAAATTCAATAGATAGTGAGCAAGTATAACTTGAAAACCCGAATGGACCACCATGGTAGGCCATCCAAAGACATCATAGCGAATCTCGAAGAGGAGAGGAATCTAGCACAGAAAGCTTTTTAAGGCATAGTGGTATACAATCACGAATAGTAAACTAGAAGCTTGAGACAAAATGTAGAAATGCGGGAGATCTAGCGAGAGTGTTAGTCTTAGCAAAACAAAAATCGAACATGACCTAATGCAAAGAGAGAGAGAGCGCACTAGAAGGAGACCTTACACTGAGTGAGCTTCTGATGAAGAAACTATTAGATAACACGTCAGCAGAGCATAGCGCAGTAGCACTGGCAAACTCATTGCTTGCAGGATTAGGATTCAATTAGGGCTCCAAGAGCTAGTCAAAAATCCATGTTATTGCTAAGCAATTAAACAACCCAAACGATGATCCCTACAGCTTTGTAGAGCAGTTTGAGTAGGTCTATGAGGCCAATGGCCTCACTAATCTCACCCAGCGCTTACAATCCTTTAGCCTATGCTTAGCTAATAAGGGAAGGACTTGGTACACCAGCTTAGATGCCGCAGAACATAACAATTTCAACCATATCAAGAACCTCTTCATTAAGAGATTCTTGGAGGCTAGATACTCAAACAATCTGATCATACGGCTCATGAATGTGAAGTAAAGAGATAAGGAAGATATTATGGATTATTTGACCCATGTGAGGAGTTTCTTTAAGAGAATCCCGATAAACAAACGATCCACAGAAAGAGCGGTGTCCATGGTCTTTATCAACAAAATACGAAGTAAGGAACTCTACAAGGCCTTGGTAGGCAACTCAAGCTTGTAGTGAGACATGCTAACTAGGGTCCTTGAAGAGGCCATAGGAGAGGAGCTCTAGGAGCTGACTAGCTCTAGAACCTCAGAAAGGGAAACCACATCCAGCAAATAGTCCGTCCCAAGTAGCCAAGATAAGAGACATTACTGATGACTAACACTAGCGGAGCTAGTAGGAGATGAAGATGGAGCTAGCTATACTACAAGAGATGATGAGGAGACCTACGTGCCCACATATCCAATGTGTGTATTGTGGTAGAAACCACCTGCCTGTTGAGTGTCAGGACCCTAGGTCCTCCCGAGACCTTGCACCAATTGCAGTAGGTTTGGTCATGATGCCATGCATTGCAGACTATCGAGACAAGTCCCATACTCACAACCCTACAACCAACCTTACCTAGGGAATAGCCCACCAAATTTCTTGGGAGGGGAGCCCCATTGGCTCTCCCAATGCCTAATGACACTAAACCAGCCATTCCTAGGGTGGAGATAAATCCCACATGTATACCAGGCCACCTGGACCTTACGTCACCCATCCTCTGAGCAACACTCTAGTCCACTATGTGGAGGAGCCGAACGATGAAGAGCCTTATGTATTCCCCTTACGTCTCGTACGACAAAGAGGGCAATCCAATCCTCATGGATTATTGATCCGTATCAGTGATATCTTTAGGAAGATGGAGAGGTAGAGGCTTAGGGGGGGGGGCAAACCTAAGAGTAGAGGACTTGTGGTCATCCAGGACACATCTCTTCATGCTGCCCAGAGAGAGAGCAAGCGAATCAAGAAAAGGCTAATCTCATATGCATTAAGTGTGGAATCACTCATCTCTCTACCAATTTCCCTAGACAGAAACCATCCTCTAGTTTGGCAATTGTGCCATCAATCCCATTGGGGCTGTTTAGCGCATCGAGACACTCAATGGGGAGGCCACACCCATCCCATTACATATCATGACCCGAGTGCAAACGAAGCAAGCCAGCATATCACTATCAGGGCCTACCAACTTAGATGTAGCCTCAATCGAAAAGAAAAGTCATAGGTGAAGGAAAAAGAAAACCAACACAAAGGTCATATTCAAAATCGAGAGTGCCATAACACTGCCTGCTGGAAAGAAGGTCACAAACATAGAGGTATAGACATTCGCTCCAAAGACTACTGAGAGGAGTGGGTGAAGGAAGCCCAAGAGCACCTAAGGGGATGCTGAGCCCATCTTGGAGGACAAGATTGATGATCTCTCAAGCATAAGCACACTAGTTTCACCTCCACTACCAAAGTCAAGAGATGCATCTGTACCTCAAGTAGTACCACCTAGATAGAGCTTAAATGATATGGGCCAACAAACCAGTCAAGGCCATTGGCCAAGGAGTGCAGGACTAGGAGAAAAGCAAGCAACTATAGCAATCTTCTTACAATGCTAGTGACCACCCTAGTGATCACTTAGGAGATCTGCTTAGGCAACATCCAACGCTATGGAAAGAATTGAAGCAATGGGTAGAAGGATCAAGAGAGTAGGCTATAGCTTACTTACATGAGCATGACACAGTAATGAAGATACCAAGTCTAACGCTGCACTCAGTGCCCAAGTCCTTGCACATTAACACTTTCTGGGAAGGCACAAGAGATGCATGTAGTCTTAAGAGTCCTAGCTTTAGGTGATACCATGAGAAAGGGAATTGTAGACATGGGGGCTGGAGTCAATGTGCTAAGCCATGCAATACTCCAAGATTGGGGTAACCCGCCTCTCGAGAATGCTAGGTTCAATGTCACACTAGTTAATAGAATGAAAGTAAAGCCATTTGGAGTGCTAAAGAATTGGCCAGTGAAGATCATAGGAGTCCAATTCTCTATAGACTTCATAGTCATGAAGGGAATGGACTATGACATTTTGCTAGCCCGACCCTGAATGCACAATGCATGAGTCATAGAGGACTAGGGAAATGGTCTAATCATCCTAGGAAATCGTACAAAAGCAGTGAGAGTAGAGATAGATACTTGGGAGACGACACCAATTGACCTGGATGCCATCTTAGCCATAATGAAGGGAGATACACAAGTTACGAAAACTTACGGGCCATTGACAAAATATGTCCCTTTTCCTGAGGATGAGTGAGATTGGATGTATGTGCTAGCCACAATTGATCTACCATTCTCGGATAATGAGGAGTATGAACAAGCTGTTAAGGCAATTGGTAGGCCTGGAGACATGCCCTCAATGCCAATCTGCATGATGGCTAGAAGCTCACAAAGACAAGCAACCCCTGTTACATTCCATATCCCAAGCAATAAACAAAAGCTCCACAAGTTTCTAGAGTACCTAACTGACAAACTAGCCAGCAACCCAATTGCTAATCTCAAACCGCTTAAGGATCTCTTGGATGAACCCAAGTGGCAATGGACCAAGGTTCACAACTTGAACTTGATGTACAATTGGGCCTTAGTCACTGATGAAAAGGAAATGCAACGTCAAGATCTAGCTGATGATGAGCAGTCAGATGAGAAAGATTCTGATGATGAGTATGAAGATTGTTGTTCCTTCAATGAATGATGAGAGTAAAGGAGATATTGATACGATAGAGTACGACACAAAAGGATATGTGATTGAACAAATAAGGGTATACTCCAATCTGTAGAAGAAGAACATCTTCAAAATAGAGAAAGGAGACATGCATATGGATTTTGCAATCGCACATGGTTGGAGCACATAGGTGCAATTGACTATGAGCAAGCAGACCTAGCACAACCAAGTGTTGTCTCATTATTCAGGACAGAGTCACCTTATCTAAGGTATGATCACTAGGAGAGACTCCCTCTTCTAGCAAAGATGGAGAGTTTAATTCTGAGTCGAAAGTAAGCTTAGACAATGATCCTGAGATACCTCAACTGCCTAAGACCAATGCCTAAGACCAAACGTACCAAGGGAGACCTACCAATCCACCTAAGGTGCCGAAGGTTGAAGGAGGAAATGACCCAAGGAACCACAAAGCTTAGGAGCAAAGGAAACCGCAAGACCTACCAAAAACATTCATGAAGTTTAAGAAATGTGATAGGATAGTGATCTTGCTAGGAGCCAAACGACAAGGGCAAGCGAGTGAACCAATAGAAGGACCCAAGGAGGTTAATCTAGCTAAGGAAGGGGAGACGCCTTGACCTATCTTTATAGCCGACAACTTGACTAAGGAAGAGGAAGCAAGTCTCATTACTCTCTTATGGGAATATATAGACATCTTTGATTGCTCCTTCGATGAGCTAAAATGGATAGATCCGGGTGCAATGACTCATAATATCCCCATGATATCTGAGATGATGCCGGTTAAGCAGCGAACGACTGCATCCTATGAACCCCAAGCATGCTCACGCTGTCAAAGAGAAAATTGATAAACTCTTGGGAGCATGATTCATCTACGAGATTGAACACATAGACTAGGTCTCGCCCATAGTCATCGTATTGAAAAAGAATGGAAAAATCAAAGTGTGCATCAACTATAAGAAGGTTAATGCTGCTACCAAGAGAGACAATTTCCATTGTCGTACACAGAGCATATGCTCGAGAGAGTTGTTGGTAAAGAGGCCTACAGTTTTTTGGATGGCTTCTCAGGATACAATCTGGTGCAAGTGCATCCTGAAAATAGGTACAAGACTGCATTCGCTACCGAGTGGGGCATCTTTGCCTACATAGTCATGCCCTTCAGCTTGACGAACGCATTAGCCACATTCCTGAGGCTCATGTTGCCAACTTCAAGGACATGATTAGGCGAGAGCTAGAAGTATTTGTTGATGATCTGTGTGTCCATTCAAGCTAGAAGGAACACCTAGATAAGCTCTACACACTCTTTGGACAATGCAGATTATATCATCTCTCGTTGAACCCCTTGAAGTTCTAGTTCTGGGTAAAGCATGGATGCAACTTAGGGCATGTGGCATCAAATAATGGCATTGCCACATACTTCTCAAAAGTCAGGTTCATTGTCAATCTACCACCACCAATTGATTACAAGGGAGTTCAGTGCTTCCTAGGTCATATGGGGTACAATTTGTGTTGAACTATTAATTGCTATATTTGAATGGACCGAGGAATGCCAACGCATATATGAAGAGTTGAAAAATGCTCTAACCACCGCATAGATTCTAAGAGCCCTGTGATGACTAGTGGACCATAACCTTCCACATTCACATTGACACCTTGAAGTTTTCCGCGAGAGTTGTGATGTGCCAGCCGCCTGGTGAACACAATCTCAGCTATCTAGTGAGCTTTGCTAGCAGACAACTCAGGGATATGGAAATGAACTACTGAACAACAAAGAGAGAGGGTTTAGCCATGGTATTTGCTATAAAAAAATTTTGGCATTATCTTTTGGCTACGCCTTTTTCCTTCTTTGTTGACCCCATCAAGCCTTGTTGTATCTCGTTAACAAACCTTGCACTACAGGACTCATTGGAATGCATGCACAAGAGGAAGGAGAGAGCTCAAAGTACAAGAAAAATATATTGTTTACTAAGTTGCTTACAAGTAAAACTTGGGTACACTCTCCCACACATGATAGTGACCATAGGCTATTTATATAGCCTCTACCAAGCTAGGGTTAGGGTTTCCCCTGCCCCTAAGGCTATTCACACCCATCGGCCCTCATACACCCTTGCTTACAATGGATTCCTATGCCTATCTTCTAACACCCCCCCTCAATGCCAGGGTCATTGGATTACAAAGCATGTAAGATGTTCCCCCCCCTTAAACAATCGGGATGACTTTATAAATCAGGCTACAAGAGCGTTTTTAGGTACATGGTTTAAAGACTCAAAAAAGTCAATCTTCAGATGGATTGGAGGCATAATTGGCCACCAATTCTTTGGGTACATCAGGAGTGTTGGGGCATTTACTAGTGATATGCCATGTCTTCTTGTATTTGTTACATTTCATTCTCTCGAGATACTTCTTCCAATAGTTTTTTACAAGATGGCATTTTTTCTTACAAAAAGACAATCTAGTGAGAACTGTATGTACCAATACTTGATCACGGGAAGTTGAAGATGAGTGACTACTGCTGCCTTCTTTGTGGTTCCTCTTTTCTTCATCCAAATAGGTTTGGATGGTACTTGCCAATGTAGGATCTGGAATGTTGGTAAGAGTGGTTACAAGGGTAGGAAACACCTTTTTTACAGCTTTTAGGAGAATAGCAATAGCATCTTCTTCATGTATTAGAGCTTGTACTGAGGCAAGCTATGCCATAAGTCCCTTCATGTGAGAGATGAATTTTCCCAAGTCTTCTCCTGATCGATATTCCAAGCTAAAGAATTCAAATTTAAGGAAGATTTTAGTATTTTTACCAGTAGCTCCATAGAGCTTTTCAAGCTAATTCCATTTTTCTTTAGCAGTATTTAGTTGATCAACATGATGAATCAATGACTCATCTAAGTGTAACATGATGATTGCCTAGGCATGTTGGTCATCCTCTATATCAACCAGATTTGTAGAGTTAATAGCTCTAGTGCCTTGAATGAGAGGCCAATACCCTCTCTCCATCATCTTGTACTTGATAAGTACCTGCCATGGGTGGAAATCTTTGCCATCAAATTTTTGAATTTGAGGATGGACATCAGCATATGTTGTGGCCATTGGGAAGGTCTTACCACTAGCTAGAAAAAGGGCAGTGTCTAGTCCCTTACAAGCTTTGCCACTAAATACAGAAGCAAAACAAATTTGTAATGAGGAGAAAGGCTGAAACACATACATATCTAATATTTCAAAATATGACTTTGGTGGTCATTTCTTATGAGCAATCTTCTTCCGAGGTTTAATGGTCTTTTTAGGCTTCAATGATTTGAACCTAGACTGGCCTTCAGAATCCTCCTTATGGTATGGCTCAATAGATGACCCTTGTGTTGGAAAAGGATGGTCTATGATTTCAATGCTTGTTGTTGATGATTCCGAGGAGAGTACAATGACACTCATCCCTCTAATTTCATTGACCAATGTACTTAAGAAAAAATCACTCAAGATATGCAATACACTTCTAGTGTATGATGGTCTATGTGTTTATAGTTGTACATATAGCCTTACAACTTGAAGCAAGGTACTTGGTTGTTTTAATTTCTTGATGAAAACATTTAGATTATGTAAGTATTAGCAGCAATGATGATTAAGAAATGTGCCTTAGTGCTTACAAGCACTCATCTATAGCTCATGTTGCTAGAGATGGTAAATGTCGATCTTGATAAGCTTGATGGCGACTTTTCAAGTGCATTAACCTCTGAGATTAGGTTCCCAGATAGTAACTGACTCAGAAGGAGCTAACTCAGTGATTAAAATCACTGTTAATGACCAGATATTGAGAAATCTGAAAGTTGAATAAGCTTGAAGCTTCTTGGCTATGGCTGTCAGGAAACTGTCAATTAGGTTTTGGCTTCTGGCAGCCAATAGAGATCAAATTTCTCAAAGCCCTCTTAGGGGGATATGGCCCACTAGGGGGCTAAAAAAACCCTATGGTGACCGCCTTCATTGCATCTCCCACAACCTGCGCTGCAGTATGAACTGGCCACTTGCCCAGAACTGCACCATTCTCACACAGAACGCAATGTCGTGCTTGTTGATGCCCAATGTCACATTTTGAAGTGCCACACAACTTTTCCCTGAGATGGAGAGAAGGTTTATAGAAGATGGCAGGAGCTGAAATGCCCTCCTTTGCATGCACCAAGTCCACCAAGGTCAGGAGGTTCAAAAAGCAGGCTGTGGAGATGAAGAATATGGATGAAAGATGGAGTTCTTGTAGTGCACTTAATGGATATGAGATTTGATGAAGCTAAAGGAATCAGAGAAGGCTCTGATACCATGTGGAGAATCAGAGTTGCAGCATTGGAATGTGTGCACAAGAGGAAGGAGAGAGCTCAAAGTACTAGAATAATATCTTATTTACTAAGTTGCTCATGAGTACAACTTGGGTACACTCTCCCACACATGATAGTGATCCATAGGCTATTTATATAGCCTCTACCAAGCTAGGGTTAGGGTTTCCCGTGCCCCTAAGGCTATTTACACCCATCTGCCCTCATACACCCTTGCTTACAGTGGGTTCCTATGCCTATCTTCTAACACTTTCAGGTTGACCTACGGAATTGAAGAAATTTTACCAGTAGAGTTATTCGTTCCTAGCTTGAGAATAACTCTTCAAGAGAGATGGGATGGAAAGGAAGCATGGATGGAGTGCCTAATCAAGCTAGAGCACTTATCAGAGACTCGACTTCTAGCCACCCATGCACTGATTTGCGAGAAGGCACGACACAAGAGTTGGTTTGACAAGCACGTCAAGAAAGGAGATTTTGAATAGGGTGACTTAGTACTATTGTACTCAGTCAAAGGTCATACGTAGAAAATGAAGTTTCAGGGACTAGAACCTTTCAGAGTTCGCACCATTAGCCAAACCGGTAATGTAGAACTTGAAACCTTAGAGGGTGAGGGCATAGGTTTCTTCAATGGTAGCCGCATAAATAAGTATTACCGTCCCACATATCCACTACATGAGACTCCATTTCTAGAATCCCTTGTCAAAGTACGATGGCCACTATCACAAAAATTGAAGATGAAGATGAGGAAGCTGTAGCTCTAGCCTACCCATGCATGATAGTCACTACCAAGCAAACACATACATTTGATGCATTGATCGATGAGGGTGTTGATTTTAATAACTTGACTCATGATCATTGGGTTCAAATTGGTAGACCACAGTTATAGCCTACTAATGCCAAACTTAGCCCATATGGGGGCCAATCATCATATGCACTTTGGGAAAGTGCAAGGTTGTTATCTCTATTGAGTCTGAAAGCCTGACCATGATCTTTTATGTATTGCAAAATACAAAGGATGTAGGTACAAAATCGCTATTAAGACATACATTTAAGAAGCAGGCACTATGCAATGTTGACTACTAGTCACAACGCATTCACCTAGCCATTGGCAAGGCACATATAGTCATGATTTTCAACAAGGGCTACATGACTCCATCAAAGTCTGCCAAGTCATCGGTAGAGAGACCCACCATAAAGCCTAAGGAGGGGGGTCGCAACTTGTCATAACCTGCCAAACCTCAATGCCAGCAAACCACAGAAATCAGAGCTAAGGCCCAAGAACCACAACTCAAATGGATGCCTAAACATCAAGGGCCACTGCCTAGAAGCACACAATCATTACCTCGCAAGGCTAGGAACTCGTATTCAAAATCTAGGAGGCATAGAAGAACCTATAGGTATCGATGAACAGTCAAGTTGCAATGGGTCTCCAAGACCTTATTGCAAGCACAAGGCTACTATGAGGGTAATACCTGGATTTGGGTACCTAAAGCCAAGATGGCCAAGGGCACTACTTAAACGCCACCCCTAAACTTGACCACACCGAGTCATGTGATAGAAAAAGCACTAGTGCCACAAATGACTCAAACCACAAAACCCATAGAGCCTCAAACACATAGGCCAGTAGAGCCTAAATAGATTCATCGATCGAAACCACAGCCTGCTACTAATAACAAACTACCTCAACCTAGTCCTACTAGTGCCCTTAAGACCTCACAAGCAATTAGTAGCACGACACTCGCAACTCCAACCAATCCCATCGCACAAGTGGCCCAACCACACCCTTAAGAGAAACCAAAGTCGCAACAATCAACTATCAAATAATCTAGTCCACAGTCAAACCCCAACCACCTGCAGGCCTTAGACCCTCTTATGAGCAAAGATCAATTCTCACTTTGGCCATAAATTTAGTGGAGAATATGAGGGATGACTTGGTTTATTGCCTTTGATGGTTGGACGCCACATTTACCAAACTTGCTAAAAGCTATGATCGACTAGACCTAGGTCTTTTGGACGAGCCTTTAGCAAACAACGTACGTACACTTCCTTGCTCATGGGAAGAATCTGAATTCATATTCGTTAAATCTTCCTACACAGCTGAGGAAGGAAACTGAGGAAATAATTGCCATTGAGATTTCTCGAGACCAAGCACACAAACAATGCCTCATTACATCTTACGACAATAACACAATCCTTGCTCCCAACTAGGAAATTAAGGAGTTGAAGCAGCTTGCTGACAATGACTCCTCTTTCTTGAAGACATGGTATGCTCTCCAACTTCAATGGGAGCAAGAGGGCTACCAAATGATGACCAACATTGAGTAATGAAGTGTAATCAAAACCTCAAAGTATGACCTTGTTTACATAGCTCTAACCTCCTATAGGGTGTTGACCACCATTTGTAACTAACCCCTAGAAGAGCACTTCATGACCCATCCGTATTTAGATCAAATTCTAACTGAGGAGGAGCTACACATTGCTAGCAGAATAGACTCCGATGACTCCCTAATGGATGTTCTCACCTACATCACTCAAGTAGGGATCCACCCTTTTGACATGGACCACTATGCTAATTTGGAGCACAATCCAAACTCCTATGCTTGGCTCATGTGAAAGTAAAGAACCACAAGCACGAGCTGAATGCCCTTGACCTCTCAACCCTAAATCCTAGGAAGGATTCTTCCCAATTCCAATGGGGAGGGGGTAAGATCAATCAAACATGTAAGATGAATGAAATATGCAAGGAAAAAACAAAGCCTCAATCAATGTCCAAAGAAAAGAATGATTAAAAATAAACTTGTGATGGAGGAAAAGTGTCATAAAATTTTGGAAATGGATAGAATTGCTTGAAGGAAAAGTTTCTTTCTATACTTAAGCATTTCAATCGTCCATAAGCACATAATCTTTTTCCTTTTGCAAGAAATTATTTTAAGATAACTAATCGTGAGCATGGCTTAATGACAGGCACCCACTATGGCAAGACAGGGAAAGACCAACAAATTGCCATTCTCGGAGGAAGAGCAAGCAAAGTATGGCCTCTCAGTTGAAACGAAGGCCTTTAATCGGTTCAAGTTCATGCATGTCTTGAACTTGGATGATATAGCCATGGAGGAGCAAGTCGTAAAATACATTATGGAGCAATGCAATCTGCAAAAGTACGTGGAGGCAGTTGGCCAGATGGTGGACTATAGCCAATGCGCAAAGTTCCTTCGGACCTTCAATAGGAATTTCGGCATTGTGACCGTGCAAAAAGGAGAGGAAATCCACCAGATATAGATTGAGTTGACACCCGAGTTGTTGGATAAGGCATTGGGCCTAGCCAACAAAGTGGAAAGACAACCGAAGAGAGACATGAATGCCATGCTAGGAATGGACAAAGTGATGGTCCACACTAACAATGGTATCAACTTGGCTGATATTCCTCATCCAGAAATCCAGTTGTAGGCCAAAATGGTGTATGCACTGTTCTCTAGCGAAAGGTACAACTCGATAATGAGCCGGATCAATGTGCCTATGTTGGAGAGCATCACCATCAGATCTCTAGATTAAGTAAACATGAACGGTTTCATGTAGAGACCATTGACTTCAGCAAAGGCATTGGCAAAAGGAGGAAGACCTGCCAGAGGAGAGTTCTTTGCTTCTAAGGAAACAAGAAAGGCATCATCCTCAAAGGCCTCGGCCATCGAGTTTGGTGGGGTCTAAATTGATATCATCAAAGGAAGCCTTGGGGGAAGGATAGGGAGAAGGAGAAGGAGTTGATGAAACACGTGACATGTCACCTCCCTACCAGGAACAAGAACAATCCAAATAGATAATAGTAAGTGACGAAGAGGAGGAAAAGGAAACACAATCTAGCCTTGCAGGGGCTAATAAAGCAAAGAAAAAGACTACACAGGAGAAGCAAGAAGAAGAAAGGAGGAAAAAGGAGAAAGAAGATCTGCAAAAGGCTTGAAGAGACTCTAAAAAAGAATAGGAAGAAAGGAAGAAAAAAGAAAAATAAGATTCTGACAGATTAAATGAAGAATCAAAAAGAGCTGAAGAGGAGAGGAGGAAAGCAGCTGAAAAAGAGGAAGAATTGAAGAGGAAGGAAGAAGAGAGCATTGCGCTAGCAATGTGCATGTTAATAGAAAAGTACTGCAGACATGACTAGTTGGGTGCTATGAGCCCACCACGAGATGAAGACCTAGGCTCAAGTGCCCAATTTCTAGAGATCACACCCCCTCCAGTGAAAGAAGGCAAGAGGAAGGGCCTAATTGAACCCATCCCTACTCTCCTAGTGTCCACTACCCCAACAACCACAACATCCAAAGGCTCCATGCCTAAAGTTGATGCTAGCAACATGTTGGCCTAGGTCCAATTCTTGGTTAATAAAGAAATGGACCAAGGGACAAGTGACGGTACCCCTATAGCAAGAACCAAGCGACCAGCAGTAGAGCAAACACCAAGTCGGGACAGGACCCCAAGAGGCAAAGGGTGGAAACCTCCACAACCTCCATTCCCACAATGATGATACCACCTACAAACTATGATGAGTATGTCAAAAAGCTTCTCTCGCAATTAGAGAAAGAAAATGAGGATAAAAAGGTGGAAGTTGCTGAGTTAGAAGCCAAAAAGGAGTTCATGGCAACATTCCAATTAGAGAAGACCCACCAAGTAGCTATGTGCCAGAAAGAAATACATGAGCTGAAGATAAAGCTCAAAGCTAAGAAAGGAAAAGATGGAAAGTAGGAGGCAAGACTAGCTGAGGAGAAACAGGGCCTAATGGGGATGTAGCAACGCACCAAGGAGTTGGTGGGGTTGTATGAAGAGCTGTAAGAAGAAATAAAGAATGTCCAAGACGCTAGAGAAATTCTAGAAGCAACATGAGAGGAAAGGGCATGTAGGTATCAAGAGAAGATAGAAAAATTGAAAAAGGAGGCAACCTTGGGGCAAGAGGAGCAAAAGATATTGGAGAGAGAGATTGAAAAGCAAGAGAAACAACTCATAATCCTAGTGCAAAGGAAAGGGGAGAGCCTTGAAGAAATGAAAAAGAGAGAAGAAGATTGGAATAATCATAATGGAAGAAGAGTCAGGGTGGCCTGAGTAGAAGCAGACAAAGTGCTAGCAGTGGGGAGGGCATAGGACGCTCAAGTGAGCCTAGAGACCCAACAACACACCTTCTTTAACACAATCTTGGATATCAATCAAACACAAGAAGGGGAGGCCGTTGAACCATTGAAGAGGAAGTTAGGTATTGCACACAGGGCCTTGAGAGCAAGATTGCATATGCCGATGCAGGCAGTGAGTGTCAGCCTTAGCCTCAAAGAATAGAGGATTTCTCTATTAAGGGCAAGCTTGACTCCATAAGAAGTGGATTTCCTAGGGTTCGTGGTTCATCGAGGAAGCACAACAACAGGGCAGGCAAGGGGGTGAGGTAGGAACAAGCTTTGAGATGGGACCCCAAGAGGAAGAACTCGTCCCATTGCCCCCTTCCCCTTGACCAAAAGAGCAGCAGCAAGTGGACACCTCTACAGAAAGGAAAGCTGCACTTAAAAGAAAGAGAGAACAAATAGTAGAGCAAGCACGTAGAGACTGAATGCTCAACTAGCAGCAATGCCAACAGCACCTATTGTTGGAAAAGAGGTAGAGAGACAGAGTGGAGTGGAAGATGAGCCTCAGCTCATTATTGTTCTTCTTCCATTATTCTTCCATCATACTAATTGAAAGAGACTTACACACATAGGTATGACTAACCAAGACTAACTGTGGTTAAGTCACTAACTACATCGACTTATTGAATGTCACACACATGTACATCTGTATCCAGATAATGTCAGTCACACACATAAAGATAGACTGACTGAAGAGTAATGGGAGCTTGATATTCTAGCACTCCCCCTCAAGCTCAAACCATCTAATAAACTCCAAGTAGCTATCTGAAGTATATGAACTTTTCTTTACCAAAAGACTTGCTAAATATGTCTGCTACTTGGTCTTCAGTCTTCACATGAATCAAGTCAGTTTGCCCGGTAAGAACCATTTATCTGATGAAGTGGCAGTGAACCTCAATATGTTTGGACCTAGCATGGTAGAGATAGGATTACTAGCGAATATAGCACTACTAAGGTTATCACAATGTAATCTCACTCTGCTTTCCAACTATATTCCCAAGTCTTTCAGCAGTTTCATCAACCAAACTACTTCGCAAGCCACTAAGGCAACTCCTCTGTACTCAGCTTCTGTACTAGACAATGCAACAGTAGGTTTTTTCTTACTTTTCCAACTGATCATACTGCTACCCAATCCAAATGCATAACCACTAGTTGACCTCCTGTCATAGGCACAACCAGCCCAATCACAGTAAACCCTATCAAGTCAAGAGATTTTCCATATACATAAAACAACCCATAATCTGTAGTACATTGCTTTTCCCAACTATTGGGGGTCTTTCCAACTCCCTTTGGCTTCTTATTCAATATCGTTATCTCATGATCCTCCTAACTGCATCTAAATGTGGTTTGCGAGGCTTCTGCATAAACTGACTAATCAACCCCACTGCATAACATAAGTCACGATGGAGTCAAGTATATGAAGCTGTCCACCATCTGTCAATACACGGTCACATTCTCTATGTCATTCCCAACATCAATATGCAACTTGACATTCTGATCAAGAGGTGTCTCCATAGGCTTGCATTCAATCATACCATACTTCTGTAACATGTTATGAGCATACTACTCTTGTAGCAACCATATACCTTGAGGAATTTAGACTACCTCAATCCCAAGAAAATACTTTAGTTCACTAAGGTCTTTGACTCTAAATTCAGCCTGTAAACATGATTTAATTTTGGCAATGCCCTCTTCATCATCTCTAATGATGATAAGATCATCTACATAAACCACAAGAAACACATATCCATGATATGTCTTCTTCGTGAACAGACAGTGATCTGCATGACCCAATCTAAATCCATGTTGCTGTAAATAACTGCTGATCCAAGCATTCCATGCTCTAGGTGCCTATTTCAGTCCATATAAAGTCTTTTTCAGCTTACATACATGTGTAGGAAAGTCCGGATGAACATAGCCTTTAGGCTGCTCTGTATATACTTCTTCAACCAAATCACCATTTAAGAAAGCATTCTTGACATCCATTTGCCATAATTTCTAGTCTTTGTATGCTTCCAAAGCAATGAAAGTTTTGACTGTTGCCATTTTAGCCACCGGACCGAAAGTCTCCTCATAGTCAAGGCCATATTGATGTGCATACCCTTTTGCAACCAGCCTGGCCTTATAGCATTCTAACGAACCATCTAACTTGCACTTAACCCTGTACACCCATTTGTAGTCAATGGGGACTTTGCCTTCAGGCATCTCAACCAATTCCCATGTCTCATTTTTAGTCAGGGTTGCATACTCCTCAGCCATGGTAGCACACTAGTTATCATCTGTAACTGCATCATCAAACTTTGTAGGTTCTTTGTAACCTGTCACACTAGCCATATATGCATAATGGTGGGCTGAATAACTAGTGTATGTTAACCTGTCAACTGGTTTTTTGACTCTCTCAGATCTCTGTAACTGTGGCTCTGTCTCTCATGAGGTGGTACATAACGACTCTGCCTTGCTCCAGGCATCATAACAGACGGAATGTCTAACTCACTATCCAAAGTGTCACTATTAGATGATTCATAACCTGCTGTAAGTGGATTGTCACATCCTCAAGAATCTTTTCTTTTCCCTTATCCAATCTCCCCCTCACTGACATATCCGTATCAGTGGATGTAGAAGTATGACTCTACAAGCGTCCTGACGAAGGACTTACTATAGGTGACCCATCACCTGTAGGACCACTCATAGATGTACTCACTGTAGTTGTATTTTCAGCATTACTAGTGCTGGCTAATCCATCAATAGCCACTACAATAGGATTACCATACCATGATGCCAGCTCATCAAAAACATCTCTGCTAATCACAACTTTAGGATCCAATTTCTTCCTCTTTTCATCAGGAACATGCACATATGCAATGCTGCCGAATACCTTCAAGTGTGAAATATCAGGCTTATGATTATACAATTTCTCATATGGAGTTACATCATGAATCCCTGCTGTAGGGGTTCTATTCAGCACATAGATAGTAGTCACTACTGCTTCAGCCCAATAATCATTTGGAAAACTCTTCTCATTCAACATAGCTCTTTTTTATTCCATCAGTACCCCTATTTTTCCTTTCTGCTACACCATTTCGCTGCGGTATATAGCTGTAAGTTAATTGTCTTCTAATCCCATGTTTAGCAAGGTACCTGTCAAAGTAATTAGAGACATATTCTCCACCTCCATCTGATCTAAGACATGAAATTTTACATCTCAACTCATTTTCAGCATGCTTCTTGAAGTCCTTGAATGCATCAAACATATCATCCTTATGTTTTAGTATGTAAAGCCAAGTATACCTACTAAAATCATCAATGAAGGATACATAGTAATGAGCACTACCAAACGAAGCATTATGAGATGGACCCCATACATCTAAATGTACCAATTGCAAGGGTCGTGAGCTATTCCATACATGTCTCATAAATGGAAACCGTGTTTGCTTTCCAAGCTGACATGCATCACATACATGTCCAAAGTCATGATACTTGAAATTAGGTAGTCCAAGCACAATATCCTTCTGCTGCATAGATTTCAGCTTTTGTACATTCACATAGCCAATCCGCTTATGCCATATCTCAACATCTTGTATAGCACCATCATCATGCGCAAACATGGCTGCTTTCAATTTTGGAATTGACACATCAAGAGTAAACATTCTGCCTTCTCTTCAGCCTCTAGCAATCAATTTGCAGCCATTACCATATTCTTCAACAAAGCATCCATCTCTATTAAATCTCACTTACAAATTCTGTTCTGTCATCTGTCCAATTGACAAAATATTCTTGGTTATTGTAGATACATGTAGTACATCATGCAGGCTCTTTTTCTTGCCATCAGGCATCAATGGAAAAATTCCTATGTGATGAATGTCATGTTGGGTGTCATCCCCAGTACACACATAACCATGTGAACCTGCAACCATCTCATCAAACCATTCTCCATGGGGTTTCATATGATTTGAAGCCCCTGAATCAATGTACCATCTCTCATCTCTGTTCTACCTAGATGCATTCTTAGACACATACTGCATGGCAAACAATCTGTCAACTTGCTCATCATGAGCACCACTAGAAGATGCATAGTGCCCATGCTGTTTTGCCCTTTGCCTTCATGTCTCCCTGCTTCTTCTAACAATCCTTTGCAATGTGTCCATGTAATATTTCCACGCAATAAAAGTTAGTTGGTTAGTTCGAAAGTTAGTTAGTCAAATAATAAGTTAGTAAGATTACTAACTAAAAACTAACTAAGGTAAAAACTAACATTAATAATTAATCATTTTTATTTAATTAAAAATATTTTATTTGGAAAAACCGAGAGTCATAAATCCGATATTTATCTTGGATATTGAAAAGAACCGTAGCCACCCTTCACGTAAATTACAACGTGAACAAGACTTATGAGCTATATTAATCACTAGTATTAATGTGTGTAGTTTAGATGGTACAAAAATATTAGATTTTGGGCAAAACTAGTATATTTTAAATATTATCTTAAAAAAAGATATGGAGATTTCTAAAACTAGATGTCATTTAAAAGAAAAGACAAGTGATGTTTTAGTTAGTTTTGTAGAGATTTTATAAAAAGAAAAATAAAGAAAAGTGATTGGCAAAATCATGTCACCGCGATCGTAGTCTACATACAGTAGACAACACTTCGAATAGAGAAAAGAAGAAGGAAGTGAACTAAGAGCTTTCTAATCAAGTGTCTTGGGGTTTTACCCCCCTTTCAGAGTCAATGGAACCATAAAATTTATGATCTGAGCATCAGATCACTGATCTTTCAAAGATCCCCAAATTTACCTTCATTTTTCTCACCAATATTCACAATCTCTAGATCCTTTAGTGAGATTGACAGCTCATATTGCTTGGTATCTAGGCATTCCCATAACCCGATCAAAAGGCCATTCCAAAGCTTTGTATGAATGTGAATGTGAACATTGATTCCCAACAGTTGGATGTCCTATATTTTCATGCCCTATGTCTGCCTAGCAGATACCTTGTTTTGCTAGAAAGGATGTGTTGCTTGCAGTTCTTTCAAAATCCTCCAAAGACATTTGTGGATGAGTCCTTCTTCATGGATCATTTTCGAAACCACCAAGCCTTCAAAAGGGATCACCTTCATTGATGCCTTTACAATGTATTTTGGATGATTCTTAATTATATATATCTCTCTTTTTGGAGGTGTCATTCAGATGGTTGTGTTAGTGTTTGTGTATATTGTAATAATTGTATGTGATGAGTTCGTGCTGGTTGAATAATTTGTTCAAGAGCTCTTTTCAAACTATTGATGGTGGATGGAAAGCCTATGGTGGAAAGTTGAAGAAGAACCTTTTATATCCTTTACAAATTTGTTATGACTATAAAATGATTATCAGATGTGTTAATGAATAAACTAAGTTTTCCTTTTAGTAGTTTTTTCTAGAAATGTAGGTAATAAGTTGGGGTCGTGGTTTGGAGAGATTATTGAAGATACTATGGAAGATAAAATTGAGCTCTTTAGTGAACTTATATTCTTCTTTTCCTTAGGTCGTGAGGACACTTTCTTTCTAAGTGTGGGGATATGTTGAGAGCGGAAAAATATTGAATTTTTGACTGATTTTTGTTGTTTTTGAGGTCTGAATGATTGATTTTTGATGGATTTAGAGTGATGTATGGTTAATAATGGAAGTGTTTGAGAGTGTTTTGGATGATATTGATTATGTTTTGGAAGTTCATGATGATTCTCAGTAGAGATATGAAGCTTTGTGATGTTTTGATAGGTTCTGTTGAGGTTCTAATTGGTTCTGTATACCTTCTGTATACCTTCTGTTTTGTTCTGATTTTCTTCTGTATAAAGCATGGATTGATGATTGATGAAGATTGAGATCTTTTGAAGGTTTATTGAATAGTTTTTGATAGTTTGGAATGGTTTTAGTATGAGTTATGAGGTTCTAATGACTTCTGTAACCCTTTGTAAACCTTCTGTAGAGCCTCTATCTCTGCTTTGTAACTGTTCTGTATCTGCTCTGGTACTGTACTATACTGTTCTGTAGATCTTCTGTAAGTGTTCTATAGAATGTATGTGTGACTTCGGGAAAGTTTTCTAACTTTTGGAAAGGATGAATCTAAGTTCAAAAGAGCTAAAAATAATGGAAGAAGCAGCTGCTGAAGATTGAAGACAAGACTGAGTGACAGTGACAGTAGTGAGTAGTGGCTCTGGTGCCTCTTCACATCAAACATACCTCTTGGGAGGTGCATCCACGACCTAAGAAGGATTATTGAGAGTTATTATGAGAGTATTGTAGTGAGGAGATGATGTACTATCAAGAGAGAGAGAGAGAGAGAGAGAGAGAGAGAGAGAGAGAGAGAGAGAGAGAGAGAGAGAGAGAGAGAGCAAGAGATAGTCAATTCTATAAAAACAGTGTAATTGTATATGAGAGATTGAGAGAGAAAACTATAAAGACATTGAAGATGAATATTATGTGATTGATTTCCATTCAAAAATGGTGTATTCTTCTATGTTCTTTGTTCTATTGATGGATTCTATGAAGATGTTGAAGATTATGATTGATTCTATCAAATCCGTGGGAGATATCTACTATGATGCTGCGTGAAGATTTGCTATTTTCTTTGTTTTGGTCATCAAAAGAATGAAATAAAAGCTTGTTGATGTTACAAGATAGATTTTCTTACAGTAGAATCCCCTTTTCCTTGGTGTTCCTCTTGGGGCTCTATCTATTCAACAACACCTAGACCTCCAAACCTGATTGGAAGATAAGGGCAAGGAGCTTGAGGAAATGAGAGCCAAATCCAAATCCTCAAGGAGGTGCAAAAGCAAACATACAAATTTGGGGTACAAGTGGCTACCTATGAGATCTAGATTGAGTAAGAAAGAACTAAGGCAACCGCCTTAATATGAGATCTTATAGAAACTCATTGAGCTCAAGCATAATTGTAAGTTGACTTCATCGGACTACACACCACATTGATCTTATAGGTGCGGTAACAAGGATGGAGGAAGAAGGTAAGGAGGCTCATGCAAACATGCTCCATTGAATGGTTATAAACCCTATGAATGCGCTCTTCCATGAAAGACAGTACAAGGAATAGGTGGTAGTATGCAAGCGTGCCATCTTACCACAATAGGAAACATATGATAAGGTGATAGTGACTACTTTAAGGTCCATGACACACCAAGTAGAGAAGCTAAAAGTGCAACTTATTCTTGCTACCACAACCTTGGAGAAAGTAGATAGTGATTACTTTGAGGTCCATGACACATCACATAGAGAAGCTAAAAGTGCAACTTATTCTAGCTACTGCAACCTTGGAGTAAGTGGGCTTTGACACAAAATTCAAAGTCATAACTTGTGAACTGGAGAAATAGAGACTATTAGATCACCTCCATCACTTACGTTATGATAACCAATACCCAAGGAAATGGGGCTCTAGTAACTTGCTTTCCTGATTGCCTAGTGGTACCAATAACCACCCATAGAAATAGCTTTGAACTTACCTATGATTATGATGCCTACAATAGAGCTAGAAAAATACTTGGACTTTAATATACCTTCAAAATAAGATGGCCCTTGAATACCAAGAGGCCTATGACAAAATGCTTAAAATTCTAGGAGCTCAAACATTAGAGGTGACAAACATACCAAGAGGCCTATGACAAAATGCTTAAAATTCTAGGAGCTCAAACATTAGAGGTGACACACATTAGATCACCTCCATCACTTACGTTATGATAACCAATACCCAAGGAAATGGGGCTCTAGTAACTTGCTTTCCTGATTGCCTAGTGGTACCAATAACCACCCATAGAAATAGCTTTGGACTTACCTATGATTATGATGCCTACAATAGAGCTAGAAAAATACTTGGACTTTAATATACCTTCAAAATAAGATGGCCCTTGAATACCAAGAGGCCTATGACAAAATGCTTAAAATTCTAGGAGCTCAAACATTAGAGGTGACAAACATACCACTGGAGATTCTGGCATAGAGGACCAAAGTGAGCAAGTTAAGTTGCTACATAGTTCATATATGATTTTTGAGAGTGCTCATGATGAGCTGGATGTCTTGAAATGTTAGGTCAAGAAGAGCTTTGAGATGAATGACATGGGACAGGTCTCACATATTCTTGGGATGTGCATTATTCACAATCTCTCTTAAGGGACTCCTTTAGTTGTCATAGAAGGAGTACATTCAGAAGGTCCTTCACATATGCAGGATGTTAAGCCTATTGGCTATCCTTTAACTTCTCACATGAAGGTTAGTCAAGACAATTGTCCATAGTCTGATGAGAAGAAGGCCAAGGCCTCATTGCACCTAAGCACAAACGTAATGCATTACCTACACAAGGCACCCAATTCACTGCTACCTAGCCCTAGTGCACAACACTAGCACACTTATGTACTTGGTTAGTGCTCATGTGCACTAGTGCACTTGGTACCACAACATCTAGTGCACACAGCCACTAGTGTATCACCCAAGCACACTTGTGCATTGGAGCTCATACTAAGACCCTTTGTGCATATACCTCACAACCCTAACTACTGCACATAGATATAGATAACCCTTAATTGTGCATGGCCGCAATAAATTTCCTTCTCTTAAGTCTCTTAATTCTCATCCTAGTGGAAGGATGGATTTCATCAAGTACTCACACGAAGTGGTGGCTTTCCAAGCACACTTGTCACCCTACCCTAGTGCACCCAAATGCACATGAAGTATTGTGCACCTGTGTACAATCATCCCACCTTAGTACACATGGGCACTAAGGCCACCACTCATCCATTGCATCCTAGGATTCACACTCATAGAGAGGAACTCACTATCACACCCATTAGCATTCTAGCACATCCTCTTTAGTCCACACTAGAAAGCAAATAGTGATCTTAGAACACCTACACAAGCACACATGCATAGGTTCACATAATTATTTAACAAACATACTCATGCATTCATACACCTCACTTGTGCATACAAACTCACTCACATGTGCACTTGAGCCTAATGGTCTAAAACTTTCTAGTTGCACCCATACTCACTTGTAACATGATGCTTAGGTTGCATTAGTCTTCCCTTGTGTACATACCCTTGTGCAGAAATCTAGTGCACTCATTTAGCAAACTATTGCACATCCCAACTACACTACCGATAGTCCCTTGCTCATAACCACACTTCAGTACACACTCCATCCTAGGAACTCACCTTCATATAACCACACAAATAGCCCATGCATACCTCTATCCCTTTAAGCACAATAACAAATCCCATCACAAACCCATGCACACCTAGCTCATTCTGGTATACCCATGCACACCGTAGTACACATAAGTGCACTAATACACTATTTGTGCACACACACTTTGCAATTCCACTAGCCCAAGGCACTAAAATCTACCTCGAAGAAAATCCTTGTACACCCTCCTTCTTGAATTGCATCCACCTACCTTACTATATATAAAGGAACCTATAACCAACTACTAGTGCATTACATTGTTATGTTACCCTTGTGCACTTCTGTTGTGGACTAAATTCATCTTACACACTAACCCTAGTACAATATATGCTTGTGAACCATGCACCCTAGTCTGCCTTCATGTACTCACATTGCACTTGAATATGACACATATTCCTTAGGATGTTGCATATATGATACATTAGTGCACAACTCCTCCCATGCACTCATCCCACACATTTATATACTAGCTCTAGCATATCATCCACTTTCGACATATAGGAATATGGCACATAGGTTGAATCACACCATCATGCACACTTATGCCTCCATACATAGAACTAGTGCGAGTGGACCCAAGGAGTACACAAAATGATAATGAACATACTTTCACTATTAAACGTGAATCAAATGATTGAATCACAATAACCAAGAGAACCAAAAAAGACCAAGAAAAGAATAGAATGACTAATTGTGTGATGGTTGTCCAATAAATGATGTAAAGCTGTTTTTCTATGAAGACACAAATATTTTGAAAATAAAAAGGCATATTTGCACACAATTCACATGTACTAGTCAAATTGTAATAAGAGAAATTGTGCTTGCTCAATACTTAAGATTCAATTGAAGGCAAGAGACCTAGAAAAGAGAAATAGAATAACAACTAGAGAGGTAACAAAGACTTCAAATAATCCATGACATGGATGCATGCACTTGCACAATGAATGAGACTCCCAACACCTGCATCAAGTAGAAGCCCTAAACCTAACATATCCATAAAGCTTAAAAATTCTCTATTCAATCAATTCATCTAATTAGCCCACCTAGAAGCAAAAGAAACTATAAGGATGACTCCAAGCACAATGGAGAGAGTTGAGGGCCCATAAGATGCCTTGGATGATTTCCATGTTACAATAGATAACTTCTAATAAGGTATGGATTTTGATGTCTCCACTATGACCTTTGAGGCTATTAAGAGGAAATTTTGGAGCTGCAAGGCTAGGGAGAAAACACTCTCAATTGACTATTAGACCTTACCAATGATACTAGACACCAGCTTGCAACAATGCAAGTGAAGATGGAAAGCATTCATGCAATGTTGTTGAATATAGAAGGATGAGATTATCACCAAGTTTTCTCGCGGATCTCCATGCAATATCATATGTTTAACCACTCACGTATGTTGTAAGTGGGGACCCAAATTACACAAACCATCCTAATCAAAATGGAAAACACTCCAAGCACTAGAGGCCAAGCAAAACTCCCTTAGTGGCAAAGTATCTTGATAAGTATCGTGTTGAGGATGACCCTTATAGATTTATTGAGCAATTTGAACAAGTTTATGAGGCCAATATTCTTATTGGTGATGTCAAGCAAGCACAAGCCTTTGGACTTTTCTTGGGAGGGAAGGGATGGACCTCATTCACCGATCTTGATGTTGTTGAGAGGGCTTTCTTTGTGCTACTTAAGGATTTTCTCATTAAATACTTGAAGTTGGCTATGCGGATAACCTTATTATTTGGGTCATGAACATCAAGAGGTTGGAGAATGAGAGCATGAGGGATTATGTTTATAAAGTTTGGAGTTTGTATAACCAGTTCCCTAATACAGCGTAGACCCATCACCAAGGCAATCACAAAATCCTTCATCAAGAACATTTGCAATGAAAGGATCTACGAGACCTTAGCTAGGAACTCCAAACTTGACTACTCTAACATCAACACTAATCTAGATGAGGCTATCCTTGTGGAAGACCTCCACTACGAATGTAGCAAAGATGAAAGGTGACATGGATTCCATTAGGATACACATGCATGACAAAACCTCATAGAGACCAAGAAAACCCAAGACTTGATTGTAGATGTTAGGAAGTAGCAAGAAGAACTACTTAGGATGGTTGAGTCACTTTAAATTTCTAGACTTTACCTCCAAAATCTGTAATGTATTCACTACAATAGGGACCATCTACCTTTGAAATGTCCATGAACACCATGATCTTACAAAATTATGGACGATTTGGCCATGAGGTAGCAGATTATAGAGCCTTGCATAGGATGCATGCTCCTAACTTTAATTACCAATAGTTGAAAAAAGGATTCCCTAGACATCCTCCCCTTGTTCATCTACACCACATCTTATTTTATTTTCATAATAGCCTCTTTTCCTTATGTTAAAGGAGCAAGGCATAGGTATAGAGAAAGTGAGTGGATCTGAGGACAACTAGTCAATTCAAGATGATGAAGATTTTGAATCTAGTTTGATTGATTACGATATAGATGGATGTACAATTGAGAAAATTTGTATGGATCTCAAGCCCTCTCAAATTGAGAGCTTGCCCATTGATGTTGATATCCCAAGACTAAACTCAAAGTTGGAATGGATCGAATACCTTAGGGTCCTTGATTATAGACAAATGGGGTACCATCTCAATGATCATTGTTTGAATCCCAAAGTATTCACAGTTGATGATGACCTAGTCAAAGTCTTGGAGAATGCCACCACAATGACTTCTGAATTTGACACAAATGGAAGCAGTGACTCTAACCTAGAAATTCTCCAACCAACCAGATCTACCAACCAACCAAACTTCAAGTCCACTTGAGATGAAAACACTTAAAGCATATTATTCACAATAGTGAGTCAAAAACTTGAAATCAAAAGAAGCCTCATGACTTCCCACCACGATTCATAAAGTTAAAAAAGAGTGATAAGATAATTGTCTTTTTGGGGATGAAGCACAAATGCACATCTAGTGAATCCATCAAGGGAACAAAAAGGCCAAATAAGTAAACATTGCACCACCTGAGTAATCCCCTAAGCCTATTTACATTAATGGACCTCGATGTGAAAGATGAGGAACAATTACTTAGCTTGCTGAAGGAATATCAGGATGTTTTCACCTAAAACAATTTTGACCTTAAGCATGTTCCACCACAAGCTCTCACCCATAGGTTCCTCTCAAGGATGATGCCAATCCTATCAAGCAATGACCCTATCTGATGAATCCTTGATATGCCCATCATTTTAGGGAGGAGATTGACAAATTACTGAAAGTGGGATTCATCTATGAAATTGAGCATATAGATTGGGCACCACTGATAGTCATGGTACTCAAGAATAAGAAAATTCACATTTGCATCAATTACAAGAAACTTAATGTTATAGCCAAGAGAGATCACTATCTACTACCATACATTGATCATATGATCAAATCAGTAGTAGGGAAGGAAGCTTATAGCTTTTTAGATAGGTTTTTAGGATAGAATCATGTGCAAGTCCACACAAATGATAGACTAAAGATTTCCTTTGCCACCAAATGGGGAGTATTTTCCTATATTATCATGCCTTTTGGGATAATTAATGCAGCAAAAATATTTTGGAGGCTCATGTGCACTATCTTCATGGACATGCTGCTACAAAAGTGGCTCGAGGTGTTTGTTGATGACATATGTATCTGCTCTAACTAGATAGAACATCTTGACGTCTTTGAAAGATGCAGGCAATAACCTTTCCTTGAATCCCCTCAAGTGTCAAGCATGGTATGATCTTGGTCCTTGTTGTGTTTAGAAATAGAATTGCAACTAACATGGCTAAAATTAAAGTAATCATGGATCTCTCTCAACCCAGGAACTACTCCAATTTGGGCATCCATAACTTTCTAACTCTACAATGTATGCTATCATGGGGGATCTTATTTCATTTATCCCTAATACACATGATATATATTTAATATATGGATAGTTGCTCTAGATCTCTACGAAAGCTTAAAACACATATTTCAAATTTAATCATATTAGAGCCTATCTTTAGGACGCAATTCTTTTATCCAAAGATAAATCTTTTATTTTATAATTCAAGTCTATAGTTTTCAATCACATAACTGTCATGCAACCAATCCTTGAATCCTCAATACTATTTAGGTAGAGGGGTCTTTTGAAAATTCTATTAGTACATATCAACTATCCTATTGTTTACCTCTAGCTTATAGCCATCTTAGACAATCAAAGAGAGATTACCTCTATTGATTATAATGCTTTTAACCCTTAGATAGAAACATTGCGATCCGCAACAAATACATGATTATGCAAATTACAGAGGTTATAGAAACAAAAATTTAAATTTTTTAGAACTTAGGATGTAGTCGTTGTTAAAATATTGAGAATGCATGCTATGGAGGATCACTGATGAGCAAATAGACAATCATAATGAGGCATAAGTATTGACAAAGAAGAACAACTAATATTATCCAAGCATAATGCAAGTACAACTAAATGATAATGACTTATGAAATGAGTGTGGGGATGAGTGCCTTTTATAGGCTTACAGTAGGTGGTATTGGTAGGTGGTGAAAGGTGGAAAGTGATCATGGTATTCACCAACTGTGGTTTTTATAAACCATGCATACATGACCTAGTCTAAGGCTTTATTTGCAATGTGTTTCTTTGCCTTGTTTGTTTCTTACATAGAGGCTATGGTGGATGTGATTGCACATTTCTCAACAATCATTGAGACCAAAGCCATTTTTATTGTAGAAGACATAGAAAATTTGTACTACCAAGAGAAGTCGTAAACTCACAACAAGAAAATTGAGTACAATATGAGAGATGATAGACCATCCAACCCCATCCTTATATATCAACAAGCTGTCCCTACAATCAATGACCCCTTAGAATCTTTACCTACATTTGGTTAGTCGCAGTGGCATGGATGGAGGATATTTCAACACAAATATCACAACTCAAAAAGTGCTTCACATTCAATTATGGTGGCCTAATGCAATTAGATTTTTTCAATGCTGTGACAAATGCCAACACACAAAGTTAGCTATTCAAAATGATATAATGGAACTCAATTTGGTGATTTCTTGGCAATTCTTCGAGAAATGGGGTATAGACTTCATGGGACCCATTAGCCTAGTCACACAATATTCATAGGCTTGGTACATCATCATAGCCATGGATTACATGACTAAATGAAATGAGGCCAAGGCAACTCATAAGAATGCTGCATAAACCACTATGCAATTTCTCTGAGAATAGGTATCTCATGCTTTGGTTGCCCCATTGAAATTTTCAATGATTGATCAAGGGACACACTTCTTCAATGAGTTAATTGAGCACTTGCTACCTACATTCCTTGCCATCCATAGGAAGACTAGTCCATACTATTTCCAAAGCGAATGGCTAGGCAGAAGCCATGAAAAAAGTTCTCCTTAGTGTATTTACAAAAAAAACTTAGCATTGCATTTAGACTGGGATCATAAGCTCATGGTAGCACTATGGATCTATCGGATAGCCTATAAGTCTTACCATGGGACAAACTCCATTCCAACTTACATATGGCATAAACACCATCACTTTCATAGAGTTTTTAGTCCCTAGCCTATGCATTGCTAACCAATAATGTCGGGAAGGAAATAGAACTTGGCAACATCACCTTGAAGAGATTGAGTGCTTGGCTAAAACATGCTTACTACCCACTTATGCTCTGCTTCCTAAGAAATCCCAATGAAAGGCCTAGTTTGACAAGAATATCAAACAATGATCCTTTGACAAGGGGGATCATGAAATGCTCTATTCAATTAAAGTCCACAAGAAAAAAATAGAACTCTGAGGCCTCAGACCCTTTTGCATTAGTGTAATCACTAGGACAGGGAAGGTTGAGCTAGAAATGCTAGATGGCTAGCCCATTGGTCATTTTAATGGAAGATGAATAAAGAAGTATTAACCACTTGAACACCCTTCCCATGAACCACCCATGTAGAATAATGAAAGTCCCTTGTTGCAAATAGAATAAATCTATTATAAACAATTTCAACATTAACAACAACCCGGTCTTTTACCACACTTCCAATCAATTCCTACTGGCTCAATCATAAATGTTCGAGTTGTCACTACTAGAAGTTAAAAAGTGGAAGATGAGCTCTGACATAGTGCCAAAAAGCAAGTACATGGCATAATTTGCAGTCCAAAGTTAAAAAGTGGAAGATGAGCTCTGACATAGTGCCAAAAAGCAAGTACATGGCATAATTTTCAGTCCAAAGTAAAATAATATTTCTTGCCTCCACAATCTCATCTCCAAGCTAATTGCAATTGGGCCAATCTCTTGTGGCAAGAAGTAGATACTCTATAGCCACATACATTGAGAGATTTTGATATGATCTCCTGCTTCTGTGCATGTTAGAAGATGTGATGGAAACTACCCTACAACAAAATTATGAATATAGTTTATAGTTTAGTATTCAAGAAAAATTAAATACACTTCAACCTTCTTCATTTATGAAGTTATTTCTTATACTCATGACATAGAGAAAGATTTCCAAACCATAACTCACATTTTTGCAACAACCAAAGAAAGAATAATTAGTTTGTAAGTAACAATCACTCTTTCAAAAGGCCTTATCACTCTTTCCATAATGGCATGAACCCCATTTCATATGCATATAATAGTCCACTTAAGACTAGAGATGAAACTAAATCTTCTAAAGCCAAAGATAAGCCCCAAAGCACCAATCTGAATGCTCAACACAAATGATATTGCATTGTTTGTTTAGTGATGTGGAAAGGTTGGCCATATTTGTGCTAATTGCCATATCAAGATCTCTTCAAAGAAGATCACAATTGTAGAAGTTTATCATATAGAAGAAATTCTAGACTACACCGTGATTGGATGAGTGACACACTTCAACAAGAGGTAGGCAATGAAAAAAAAAACTTATGTTACATTGCTTGGCATAAAAGGATATATTCATGATTTTGAAGTTAGTACTTTACACGATGATGGTAGCTTGCTCCAATAAATCTGATATAATGGTACAAAAGAAATTCACAATTGGAAATAACCATGAGATTTTGTAAAGAAAAGCATGAGTTCTTGATCACACCTCTACAATCTTTTGATCTTATTTTAGATATACCCTTTCATCACTAATATAACCATGATATTGATTATCACACACATAAAATTTCTTTTGAAATTTAGGGGTAGACTATAATTTTGCAAAGTGATTTAGAGGTTGATATGTTTCCTTTAATTACACATACACAAGCTAAATGCACACTTAGAAACATTGTAAAGCTTATATAATCTATGTAACTCAAGTTGAGGAAGCTAAAGCTCCTATTCACAACAATGTTTCCTCGATACGCATAAACATTGTTTTTTGGATGATTATCCACCACAATTAGGACCTTCTTGAAATGATTAAATCATAAGATAGAAATGTTCCCTAGAATTTCTTATTGGATTTAGAGTTGTAAGAATGCAAATACATAGCTTAAGGAAGAAAAAGCTTGAGAGAGCACAACTCAAAGTGTATTGAAAGATATTAGTAGAGAAGATATACAAGATTAAGAATGCTCTAAAAGTAAATACTAGGCACACATCACAACCAAAATATACCAACAAATCCCCCCTAGGAGTAATGTGGTGAACAAGGGCTAGTATTCATGTATAGGGAAATGGCATGCACAATGGATTAGACAATCCACAAAATTGAGGAAGCCCAAAGCTTTGCAAAAAAATTCAAACTTCTCATGTGACAAAGCCTCTGTGAGATCTACAAGTTCTTGTGTGTTTGCACATAGGCCAAGATTATCTCTCTTGCAGGGAGTCTCTTCCTAACATAATGATAGTGCACCTCAATATGATTAATATGTGCATGAAACATTAAATTTTGTGCAATTGCCAATGCACCCTAATTATTAGTGAAGATGGTGGTACTAGATGACTATTTAGCATCTACTCTTACTCCTACTATGTCACAAGCAAAGTTATGGCATGCTCACATGGGGCATGTCAACTATGGTAGTTTGATGCTTATGTAGCATACACAGATGCTAGATGGCTTACCTCTCTTGGAGAGACCTCTTGAGCATATTTGTGAGGGATGCATTTTGTGAAAAATGCATCGATTCTCATTTCCTCATGATGTTGTTTTTAAGGCAACAACCATATTACAAATTGTGTATTTGGATCTATGTGGTCCTATGTAGACAAAGTTGTTTGGTGCATGTTATTATTTTGTCACCTTCATTGATGAATTTACTCGTTTTTGTTGGGTCTACTCATTGCTAAAAAAGTCAGAGGTGTATGATGTATTTTTGGCTTTTGTTTCACTTGTTGAAAATCAATCTAGTTGCAGGATTAAGACTACCCATTTAGATTGAGGGGGGAATACATGTCTTCCATTATATGCTAAATAAAATTTTGAAGCAAAAAGGAATTGTCCATCAATATACTAATGCATATACTCCATAACAAAATGGGGTTGCAGAGAGGAAGAATCAGTCACTCATGGAGATGACCAAATGTATGTTGAAAGCTAAGAGTTTGCCACATGGTTTTTGGATGGAAGTAGTTATGTGTGCTTTCCATGTTTTAAATAAGTGCCTCTTTCCAAGAAAGTCTTTGTTAGTAGGGATGTGGTTTTTGATGAAAAATTGAAATTATCCCTTGTTGGATTTAATACATATCAGGCTACCAATGATGTGTTTGAAGGGTTGTTGCCCATTTCTTTTGGTGATACAACTAGAGCTTTGGTAAAGGAATGCCGGCTAGTTGCTCCATTGAGCAATGTGGAAATTTATGTTGAGAATAGCAAATGATGCTTGCCCATAGAGGCTAAATGTATGTCTTGAAGAGGCTAGAAGATAGACAAATGATGTATGCTCTAGAAAGAGATGTTCAAAATCCCATATGCACAGTGAGGAAGTGGTACTTTCCAAAAGCTATAAAGGGATGTACTTGGTTGACACTCATAACAAGAAAATGGTACTATCAGTTTGAGCCACTGTCAATGTCATTGTTCATCTTACACAAGAGTGTGTTTATGAGTCCAAGCTAATCTATCTTGGAACCTAATTCACTTGTGTAATAGTTAGTCTATCTAAGTCTATGTCATCATGAGTTGTATATTCATCTTCCATCCTCTATAGCTTCTACCATGCTCTAGATCCACACTTGTGACATTGTATCAGAGCCTAGTCGGGCATAACACTACTCCTCCTTCTCTGTTTCACTCTCATCTAGCTTAGCTTGAGCTCAGTCCATAGCTCAGGACAAGTCTAGAACCCCATCTCCTACTCCTTCTTCTCACTGCCCTACTTGGCAACCATAGCCAAATAGGACCTGCAACCAATTGAGCTCCTGGATCTCATAGTAGAGGCAATATATCATTACAATTTCTTCTGATAAGTTGTTCATCAACTTAGGGCGCAACTTCCTGCCACAATAGCTCATGACATTGAGCACTCTATGCTTCAACATTTCCAAAATTTGTGGTTGTTGTTCAGAACTGCGCCTATTCTATTCGTATAGTCCAATCTACCTCTGCGCATCGTGATATCTCCTACGAGTATAGGGCATTTGAAGCTCATTGTGTCAGCTCTTTGACCACTAGAGGGTTCTTTAAAAGATGTACTATAGCTCCTGCTACAAGCAAAAAACCAGTCAGCTTGTTTGCAAACCACATAGTAGAGACTCCATAGCCACCAAACTCAAACTCTTCTCCCACTTCAATTTCTCATCATTCTCAATCAATCAAAGCCTCTGACACTCAGATCTGATCGGTTCTAGCAAGTATAGACCTTCAAGAAGAAGATTTGGAGCAGTCCTGAAGATCAAGCTACCCGCTTGAAGATCAAGCAGCCCACCTGATATCAAGCATCATCACGCTTGACATTACGTACTTCAAGCTCATCTTTTATCCTTACTTCCTTTAGCTCAAGCTTGTCAATGCCACTCAATATCAAGCAAGGAAACCATAACAAATTAGCAAGAAAGTGTTCCAATATCAAGATTCAGCTTGGAAGATTCAAGAACAAGCTAGTATATCTTGATACTAAATAAAGTTGTTTAACACTAAAGTCTATTATGTCCCTTGACACAATATTTTCCAACCCATTTACTAATTTATCTCAGCTGATTCTCAGACATGGAAATGCTAAACATAAATAACTATAAATGGATACTTCCTTTGAAGAGTAACATGGCTCATGTTTCTCACCTACACTACATGCAAGACTTGGTTGACCCACTTGTAGGAAGATAGGGAGTCGTCTACATAAAAGATCAATCAATGATTTCATTTGAAGTTTTTGAAGACATTCCAGCTGCCTTGGTCATCATACAAAACTCAAAGTTGGTGGTACCTTTGCTTGAGGGGGACAAGAAGAGCAAAGCCAAAGTCAAAGAAGTTGCAAGCAAAGTAAAGAGTGACAAAGCAAGCAAAAATGAAGGACAAGATGTTGTATGATCTTAGAAGAAAACCCAATGTAATGTCAAGCCATGAGTCAAAGCCATATGAAATACCAAAGGCTATGTATCCCAAGATTTATGAAATAGCTCAACAAGTCATGTCAAGTCATAGCAGTGTACCCATCTCAAACTCACTGAGAAAGAAAACCAAAAGGACCTCACAAAGAAGACTAGAGCACAAGATAATAAAGAATAAGTCAAAGATGAAAAGCATGAAGACCAATAAAGGAGTCCAAGAAGATAAAAGGCACCCAGAAGATCAAGAAAAGCAAAGGATGACAAAGAAGCATGAAGAAGATAAAGAAATTTCCACTGTTGACAACAAAGACCTTTTACCATAGTGGATCTTATTTCCCATAGTGGATCTTGTTTTCCCATGGTGGATCTTTATTTCCTATAGTGGATCATGTTTCCCATAGTGGATGTAAAGCCCTTACCAAAGGTGTAAAGTTTCAAGCCTTAACTTGACTAGATTGCCAAAGAGCTAGTCTTCTAGGCCATGTCATCATGTAGAGGGGGCAAAAGCCAGCAAGGGTAGAGACTCATCATTTGAGGGGGGTGTTGAGAATAGAAAATGATGCTTGCCCATAGCAGCTAGATGTATGCCCTGAAGAGGCTAGAAGATAGACAAATGATGTATGCTCTAGGAAGAGATGTTTAGAATCCCATATGCACAATGAGGAGAGTGGTACTTTCCAAAAGTTATAAAGGCATGTACTTGGTTGACACTCATGACAAGAAAATGGTACTATCAGTTTAAGTCAGTGTCAGTGTCATTGTCCATCTTACACAAGAATGTGTTTATGAGTCCAAGCTAATCTATCTTGGAACCTAATTCACTTGTGTAATAGTTAGTCTATCTAAGTCTATGTCATCATGAATTGTTTATTCATCTTCCATCCTCCATAGCTTCTGCCATGCTCTAGATCTACACTTGTGACAATTTACCCTATGTCTGATTTGAATATTCAACAAGATGCTGAATTTGAGATTCAACAGGAACTTTTACATAGTCAAGAAGCTAGGCAGATGCCTAGATGGTACTTGTAGACTATAAAGGCAGTCATTTGGATGCTCCTATTGTTGGTCGTACTAGAAGACAAGCTTGTCTACATGATCATGCTAATGCATGGAGTTTGTTATGGTAGCACATACACTTGATGATGAGGAGCCTGAGTGTTTTGAGGATGCACAACAAAGTGTGCATTGGATGGTAGCAATGCAAGCTAAATTTGATTCTATCATAAAGAATCAAACATGGGATTTAGTGACATTGCATGTTGGAAATAAAGCCATTAGTAAAAAGTGGGTCTATAAGTTGAAAAGAAATGCAGATGGATCCATTGATAAGTATAAATCTAGGCTCATGGCCAAAGGGTACGCACAAAAGAAAGGCATTGACTATGAGGATACATTTGCTCCTACATCCTATATGACTACCATTTGATCTATGGTTGCTTTGGCTATCCATCATGGTTGGACTATACACTAGCTTGATATTGAGACTACATTTTTACATGGGGAACTTCAAGAAGAAGTGTACGTACAGCAGCCCATTGGTTTTGTAGTTGAGGAATCTGAACACTTGGGATGCAAGCTAAAAAAGGATTTGTATGGTTTGAAGCAAGCTCCCCAATCTTGGTATGCAAAAATTGATGCTTTTTACTCAACCAAGGGTTCATTAACAACTCATCAGAGTCTACTCTTTATGTATGTAAAGAGGGGGGATCCTTGCTGGTCATATGTCTTTATATAGATTATCTTCTGCTCACAGGGACACATGTTGATCAGATTTCAGCATTCAAGAAAAATTTGCAATAAACTTTTGAGATGTCAGACTTAGGGCCTTTGCACCACTATTTGGGCATTCAATTCATTCATGATGCTTGAGGCATTGGATTGTCATAGTCTAGAATATTGGTAGTCTTCTTGAGAGGATTGGCTTACATGATTGTAAGCCAGTTTGCACACCAATGGTGGAGACTAGACTCAACCTATCCTTACATGATGACAATGAGTTGTTTGACATCCGTACGTATGCTCTAGCAATTAGATGTCTCATTTATTTATGCAACACAAGGCCATATATTTAGTTTGCAGTTTTATGCACAGCCCCTACACATGTCACATTGGCAAGTTGTGAAGCGTGTTTTTCGTTACTTGTAGGGGACTTGGACTCTTGGATTGCTTTATGCCAAGGGGGGACCACTCCAACTATATATGCTTACAATGATTCAGATTGGGCTAGCGATTTTGATTCACGTCACTCTACAAGTGGATATTGTTTCTTTCTTGGCTCATCTTGCATCCCTTGGCTTTTCAAGAAATAATCCACTATTGCCACATCATCTTGTGAAGCTAAATACAAGGTAGCTTTTACTACCATAGTTGAATACAAGGCACTGTTGCCACATTGTCTTGTGAAGTTGAATACAAGGCAGCTTTCACTACCACAATTGAATGTGTATGGTTGAGACCTTTGTTGGCTTATCTGATGTATATATCGTGGAGCCTACTCCTTTATTTATTGACAATTAGAGTACCATTGTAGTGGCATAGAACCTAGTGTTTCATGCATGCACGAAACACATAGAGAAAGTAATGGAAAAGTGCCAATCCACCTCAATCTTAGCCCTTATGCAACCAAAATAAGCTGGAAAATGATCGTCATAATGAATAGTACATGTAGAAACTCTCAATGACCAAATGGTGTGGTTTTTATCTTCTTCTCTAGGATCTCCATTTCTAATTAAATTATTGACCTATATGAGAGGATCCTCTTAAGGCTTTTGTATCAAACTCCTATATCCTCTCCAACGTTTGAATAGTGTAGAGGCTCTATATGATCAAATGGTGTGACTACTATCCTTTTTCTCTCTAGGATCTCCATTAGTGCTTAAATGAAAATAATTACACTTAACTAAAGATTTTTATTTACTAACAAATCCTTCTGCAATATGATTAACCTTTATGATCCATTGAGGTTTCTTTATAAATTCATATCTCTCTCCAATGTCTAGATCTTTTAGAGGGTCTATATGACCAAATGTGTGGTTGTTGTCTTATTCTCCTCTAGAACTTGCATTTCTACTTAAATGAGAAAAAAAATCTATAAATAGGGCAAATACAAAAAAATTAAGCTTGAAATTGACATTGACCCTACGATGCATAGAGAAACAATTAGAAAATATCAGATTGACTTTTTTTGCATCATAGGATTTGGGTAATGAATCTCACAATTTCTTTAAATTTGACATATTGAAAGACTTGTCAATGCATACTAATGTAATTAAATGCTATGTATAAAAAAATATAACAACCTTAAGGAGAATACATGAGAAATTCACAATGCACATGTAAACACCTAATATCACTCCATTAAATGGATTGATACCTAATTTTAACAATAGGTGGCACTTGCAATGGAATCATTCACAATTGGATTTTAGATTTAAAAGCATTTGCCACCAATATCCCTACTAAGTGTTTGAGAAGATGACATAAGATGTTTTGCATGCTACATTGAGGATTGTTTTGGTACTATTAAAGCAACAAGTTTCTCTAGATTTATGAAGAAAAAACAACTTCTTAGTTAAAAATTCCTCTTCATTGATAGTTTTTTATTCAAAATAATAATTCTTTATGCTAGGGTCCTATGAGCCTTTTGCATCAACTCTTGTTTCCTCTATATACTAAGTGGCATCAATTACTATTGGTAATAGTTTGAGCTAACATTGTAATATTTAAGAATATGATAATCCTACTTAGAGACAAAATAGGATAATACTAACTACTTGGAGAAAAAGACAGTACTAGAAACCAAAGTTTGAAATGCAACAAGTGAAAAAATAGAAATAATGAATGCAAGTTTTTTTAAAATTAGGATTTTGATTATTCTAAGGCATAAATAAGCTTAGAAGGTGTGTTTTGAGTGTTCTTTAGTATAAACATGACTCTGTTCCAAGCTTTGGAGTGGAAGCCAAGCCATGGCATGTTTTGTGGTGCAATCTAATTGAGATCCTATAGCATGCAAAAGGCCCCTCCAATCCTAAATGTTCATTAAGGAGTCTGTCAACATTGTAAGAAATAAATTGAAAATGCATCCTCCAATGTGGTCAATGGACTTTCTATTTCAATAGAATTTGACTACGAAGGACATACTTATGAAGAAGCTCCCTATTTAAGAATTGCTAATCGGAGGGGCCTTTTGCATACTATAGTGTCTTGATCAGATTGCACCACAAAATGTCTCATAACTTCCACTCCAGAGCTTGAAACGAGGTCATGTTTATACTCAAAATGATTGAAGTAGTCCTTTTGAGCTCATTTATTGCCTTACAATGATCAAAATCCTCACTTTTGAAAATCAATCTACATCAAGTATTTTTACATTTCTACTTGTGTTTGCCTTACATCTTAAATCTTATCTCATCATACTATATTTTTTTCCAAGTACTTACTATTATCACATGTTTCAAAGTTGCATGTGCATTGAAATAACTAACTTTTGTGCACTTTATGCACTTCTTTCTATGACATGTTTGGGAAGGTGGTTGTGGATGTTGGAGTTGATGACAACTCCCATTACTCCACCATTTCTCTAGAGGACACCATTTTTCTCCATAATAAGAAGGACAAGGAGATTAATGGGCCAACAATTCTAGTTCTCTTCATGTATGCTCAGATGTCATGTAATTACTTGTATTTTTAAAGCTCATAAGGTAATATGCTTGGACCTTTAAATTTTCATTGTAAACACAAATCTATCAATTTTGGGCTTGGGTGCTATGATGCACAATAAGGCATTTTGACACTATCAGATGGCCTCCTTGTGCTTCATAAGATTTGGACCCTTATTTGACCTTATTCATGCACTTTATGAATTCTTTTTGTATGGCTACAAGTTCTAGGCCTTTTCAAAAAAACACGGTGCTAGACACTTTGATTAGTTTGCATGCCTTATGTCCCATCCATTCAATCTTAAAATTCTTTTATAGGTGTCTCTTGGTTACATGGCCACCAAATAAGTAAAAAAGAGTTTATGTAGTGGATCCCTTGATTTTACCAAGGAAAATGCTTCAAGTATAGATTTCTAGTCGGAGAATTTGAGTCATAATGATCTAAAATATGATTATAATTCCATATCATGAGGGGTAAGTTTTATATTTTGATCATGTTTGGATAAGAGGTAGAAATTAAATACCTTTCTTAAAATTTCACTCTTGGCCTTGTGTATCCATGCAGTTCATACTTGAGTAGTGCCATCCTAGACCTAAGGTTCAAAAAAACCTACTTGATGAATTCCCTCCACAGTTTTGGTGTTAGATAGTAAGTTGGGGTTTTCTTAATATTTTCACAACAGCTTTTCAAAAAGAGTATTTGCAGCACTAGAGGACATGTTTCAATGCTTGAAAAGGGACAAGGATGTCATTATCTATAGTCTTTAAGTTCCTCATCTTACTTACAAGATAGCTTCTCCTATGGTTGAACAATAGCCAACACTAGAGATTTATAGAGGCCAAGTTTATGGTTGAAGAGAAAAGAATAACTGTAAATAGATTATTTACTTATTTCTTTTACAAAATAGGATATTGAATCTTGTGTCTTATAGCATTCATACTTTCAAAAAGCTAGCTAGTCCCAAGAAGCATATAGTTATCAAAAGGCCAATTGTTAAAAAAATAGAGAAAGCCTACAAAAAAAGCAAGGGAAATAGGATCACTAGAGAAAAGGGTGCAAAGGATGCACAAGAAAAGGGTTAGGAGAGGAAGGCATGAAACTCAATTGAGGGTAACCCAAATGAAAAGGCCAAGAAAGACACAACAGAAGGCCTTAGAAAAGACCCCAGAGGAGGCCCAGGAGAAGTCCCCAGAAAATATCCCTTAAAATGTGTCAAAGGAAAATTCCCAAAAGGAGATAAAAACACAAGCCTCCCTGAAAAGCACTTCCATGGGGATGCCAAGGAAGGAGGAAATGGCTAGGGCATCTCCTAAGATACCCAAATAGACTCTAGATGGGGATGTTTGAGCAAAAAATCTGTATATTACCTTCTATAATCAAGAAAAATCAATACATGCCCAATTTTGTCAAAGTCTAAAGGTGCTATGCACCCTTAATCTTTTCTCATATCCTATATTAGAAATCATTAATGTGTATTTTCCCCATTGACTTACAATATGATCCAAAGATTCCAACCAATGTGTTGGATGAGAGTTTCCTAAACAATCACGTGGTTTTTGTTCTTTGTAAGTCCATTCCTTGAAAGACTAATCCCAAGATATGAATTGGGATAAATCAAGATAAATTGACTCTCCTTGATATTCTCCTAATCTTCATGCAGCTTTGAATATCTTCAACGAGCTTCAACTTGAAGTCCTACACGATTTAGCATGGGAGTATCCCGATTTGTCAATAAAGTGAGATCAAGTGAACGAGAAGCTCTTCCAACCTTCCAAATGCTTATGTATCTAGGGAAGCAATGTAAGTTTCAAAGTAAAACTACAAACTCTTTTTAATGAAGGATGGTCAAGGTAAATAAGGTTGCTGAATTCAACATGTATGATACTGAATGTGCTTGTGAGTGACTCTATTGGATGCCATTGCACAGTTGTTGATGGGAATATATCTGCACAAAGTTCTCAAAATGTAGTCGACTAGCTCAATATAAAAAAATAAAATAAAACTAAAATACATCCTAAATGTGAAACTTTTTGAGATATGTAAATTTACTTGTCTTATAATGACATGAAAAATATTGTTGTATATAAGGCACCAAGTGAATATTCTTTGTAGCATACACATGTTGAATATTTGCATCTAGTTTTTTTATCTTGCAACCTAAAGCCTAATATTCATTCTTTCAAGTGAAAGCTCACACTTTCTCTTTTGTATTCGCTAATTCTATGAGAAAATTTACAAGAGGGGAGTATTGATATCCAATCATGGAGCTTGGTTGTTCGCTACCATATATCATCCTCTCTTCTATTGTAGCATGTACAAGCTTGTATAGAGAAGATGGTCACTTAGAAGAAGCCATGGCAAAAGTTTGAGGTATTAGCAAGAAATGAGGTTGAACATATGTAATGTGCAAAAAGGAGTTTGAAGAAGTTGAGGTGCCAAAAGAATCAGAGGCACAATGCAGACAAAATAAAAACCTTTGAAATCTCATTAATCAAGATAAAAGGTCTTGGATTTTTAATTTTGATGTAACTTTAAAGACTTGAATTTTCAAAAAGTCACATCATAGTGCTGAAAGAAAAAAAGTCACTTCATAATACTAAAAGCAAAAAAAGTATAGACCTTTTTGTTGGAATTATCTTGTGGGAATAAGTTTAGAAACTCTTTTTTCAATTTTTGCTAGAGATAGTCAAGGTTTGGCTAAATTAGTAAAGAGTCAAATGTTACATTGGACCACACATGGTGGTGTTCTATTAGCCTATTCACTAATCTCTTCATCAATGAATACTCATGATATTAAAGGGCCCTTTTTGGCTCCAAATTTTCCCTAATGTTTTTGCAGATGCATATGATTATTTATCACTACATTCTTCAAACACCCCTTATTATTTATGTAGGTGATTTGGCCAATAATTTGCTACATTTAGTGTAAGGGCCTTACATAGTGGCTCATCCCTTGGTATATGTTGTTGACTATCTATTGTCCTATTTGATACCATTAGGGATAGGATTGTTCATGTACTTCCAATCCTTATATTGTTGTTTGAATTGTGTAAGGAGGCTTCTTTTTGGATCACATTCAATGAGGTTTTGAGTTTATTTACACTAATCCTCTTTTGTATCAAGTGTCTCTGTCATCTTGTTTTAAGCTTCTTGTTGTTCTCAGTGTTCACGCAAAAACCGAGGTTTAATGTAAAATGAATTGTAAATTTATAAAAATCACCCTTAAAAATATAGGTATAAGGTTTAGTGAATTTCATAAAAAAAGAGGGAACAATTTACTCACACTTAAAATAATATTTTAAACAATAAATAAATGAAAAAAATATTTTTTTGACTTGACATTATATTAGTAAAACTGATTTAAATTACATGTATTATAAATATAATTTTTATTTATTATTATTTATTCAATATATAATTTTAAATTATTAAAGACTCTTGACTCATGACTCATGAGTTATGAGGCATAACTCATGAGTCATGAGTGGCAGTTGCAACTTGTCAGTCATCAAGACTCAAGACTCAGGACTCAGGACTCAGGACTCAGGACTTGGAGTTATGAGTGGAGTGTGAAAATATTTAGTGTCCATGCTGCATAAAATTTAATTAACTTATTGTTATTAATGAGTAACGACTTATGAGTCCAATTTTTAAAAAATAAAATACTCTATCTTCTTCTTCTTCTACTCATCACTCTCCATCTCGTGGACTGCTCCATTGAGCTCCCTCTCCATCTTACAGACCACTCCTCCTTCTCACCCTCCTTCTCACCCTCGATTGCCCCTCTAGCTCAACCCTCCAAGTTGTTGCGACTACTTCGCCATCTCTCCCTCTCTTGCCTTCCTTCAATTTCTTTACCCCCCCTCCTTCGACATCTCCATTTGGATTCTACACCACAATGGGGCCCCAACGCTTCCTCCAAGGCGTGGGGCTACTAGCTCCAACAGCCAGTGGAGCCAGGCCACCCCAAGTGGAGTTGGGAGCTTCAAGCACAGCGGGGCCCTAGCATTTCGTCCAAGGGTGGGCATCAGGGCATAGCACAGCGGGGCATCAGGCGGCGCTTCCAGAGGGGTGGGCCCCAGTAGAGGCAGGCACTTCCTCCTTCTCCTCCTCCTCCTTCAAGGGGGACGCTAGCAAGGGGGCACTAAAGGTGGTGCTTCCTCCTCCTCCTTCAACGCGGCACCAAGCACTTCCTCCCCCTCCTTCAACAGCAGCGCCAACAAGTGGGCACTAGGCGGCGCTTCCTCCTCCTCCTTTAGTGTAACGTGCCCGCCTATCGGTTGTCCAAGCACGTTTTAGCGGTCCATCGAGAAACGATTATAGGCATCACCGCTCGGCACTCCCATGGAATGTTTCAGGGTTTCTCACCTAGGGTTTCCCGAGTCTGCCTCGCAATGGAACATCCACTACCAAACCCACTAGGATCAACCTGAAATCTGGGTTCCTAGTAGACAAAGTCTCCTGACAGCATCCTAGCGTCGATTTTTGGACATCCTACTTTACGCAGAGATACCCAATCTAAAGCAGATCCATACCACACTTGGTTCAAAGAGAATGGGAAACAAGAGGGATGCGCCGCTCAACCTCTCTACCCATAGGGCATAGTCCCATTCCGATCCCCTAAAACGGCATGAATCGGGCTCTAACTTAACAATACCTAAAGTCAACCGGCGATAAATCCTTGTGAGAAGCCTCCTAATTCTCTAGGACCACCCTGCCGTAGGATGGACCTGTTGGGGATTCCGTCCACCTGCTTCCCTTGATAGCTTTAGTTTTCTAATTAGGTCCTACCACATTTATGTATGACATTTAAAATTAGCTTATTAATTAAGCCTTTTAGGGCACAGGGTTTGTTCACGTAATTTACAACACAGACACGAAAACAAAACAAGCAATCCTTTTGACAAACAAGTTCCTTAACTTATCTTCAAGTTAATCTTTGTCTCTTGCCCATACAGGAGAATTATGTATCCCTTCTGTCCAACAGAAGTACCTGGTCCAAATCACATGGCACCAAAATTTCCATCCTTTATCTAGAATAGGATCTTCCAATGCATCCAGACATTGGGCTCACGGCAGTCTACAACTCTGTTCCAGACTCGGCAAGGGGTGTCTAGAGCTCCACTGACCCCAAGCGACCTGGGAGTGAGACATACTTTCCGTGGTTGGCCTTTTCACCACTCGACCATCAGACGGTGAATCGAGCAGTGCCCTCTTGGGGTAATCCACGGTGCAATCTTGGAGATGATCCACCCGCGCAATATCCTTCCTTAATTAACCAAATGAAGAATAAAGCATAATCAAGGCAATCATCCCTAATATCATCTTCTAGGAAAACATTCCTTTATTCTCATGGCAACTTGTCATTATAGACCCTTGCCATGTGCTTGCCATCAACACAAGCCTTGGAGTATTTATCTAAATCACAATGCAACAATCAATTTATTGAAAGAAAAACATTTAGGGTGTTGTTCATTCAACTAACAAAACTAGTTGTATTTTTTCCAAACAATACAAGAATAGACGCGATAATAACTCCATCGCATATTCGCTCTCCCCCTTGGGGCCAAAGAGTTAAATTTACTTAACATTCCCTCCTTTAGCCTAAGGCATATGCTAAAGGTTCCAATACTATACACGACGTAAGTCTTATCATTCCAATGCAAAATTAATCAATCTAGCAAGAGCATTTATTCTTTCAGTTCTATCTTTTTAGGATAATATCTAAAATATACTAGTTTTTTTCCCCAAAAATCTAATATTTTTGGACCATCCAAACTATACACATTAATACTAGTGATTAATAAGGCTTATAAGTCCCGTTCACATTGTAACTTTCGTGAAGGGTAGCTATGGTCCTTGTCAATCTAAGAAAAATATCAGATTTATGACTCTCAATTTTTTTGAAATATATTTTAATTAAATAAAATTTATTAGCTATTAATATTAGTTAGTTTTTACCTTAGTCAGTGATCTTACTAACTTATTAATTGACTAACTAACTTTCGAACTAACCAACTAACTTTTATTGCGTGGAAATATTACATTCAGCAGTGGGCACCATGCTAGTTACCTTCCTCCTCCTCAAGTGGCCAACTTCCTCCTCCTCTAGCAACCAGCAGGGGCGGGCACCTCCTCGTCCATCTCCCCCTCCTCTAGCACTGACTCCCCCTCCTCCAAGCAGCACCTAAAACTCCTCCTCAATAATCTCTAGCTTCTCCAGCTCCACCGGTGGCTCCTCCTCCAACAGGAATCTCCTCCAGCTCACTTGTTTGCGAAGTAAGGACAATTAATTTTCATTTTCTTGAAAGCATTGATGGGCAAACATATGACAATGTTGCTAGTTATCCATTAATCTAAGTGGAAGAAGGTTTACATATTTTACACCCCTTTTGTAATGGTCTCCAATGATCTTATGAGGAGGCCTTAATATTGATGGGATGAACTTTTGAAATAAAAATAAAAGCAATCTTATTTTCATCCATCTCTAGTACTGAATATACTAAGGTTGCCCTAGGGAGTTAATAATTATTGTTACCCTTCAAATCTTAGGTACGATTCACAAATAATGTAGAGAAAAGTGATAAAGGATGTATATTTATCTACTTCCTTGTGTTTGCAAAGAAAGGACAAGTAATGTTCATTTGCTTGAAAGCATTGCTTATTCCATTGGGGGCATGGATAGATGAATGGATGAAAATGTTGCTAATGATCAATTAACTTAAGTGGAAGAAGGTTTGTATAGTAGCTTGCACCCCTTTTGCAATGGTCTCCAATGATCTTATGAGGAGGCCTTAATACTGATGGGGTAAACTATTGAAATAAAAATAATAGAAATTTTAATTTTATTTTGTTTAATTGCAAAAAATGAAAGATACTAAGCAAAAAAGCAAGCAAAGGCAAATGTCACTCTTAAATATACCAGGCTTTACATCAATGAAAGTAGAGAACTCTAAGCACTCGAATGTTGAAAGCAATGGTATTTCCTCGGAGGTAGATGCATGTATTGCAGAAAGTGTGGGTGAGGAAGAGGCAATTTGTATTAAAAATGCAAGACATACATGGAATGAATCTTGGGCAGTTCTCTTTGAGTGAGCATGTTTTGATAAATCACTAGGAAGAGTGTTCTAAAACATATGCAAAAATCATAAGAAGTATAAAAGTGAGTATGGCACTACCGAGTCCATTAATATTCAACTTAGTGCAATAAAGCAGCTTGCAGACTCCAAGGCACATAAAATTGCAACTTATGTGCAAGGACACAATCAAAAGGCATTTGAAAATGGGTTAGAAAGATAGCAAGATAATGCAGATGATAGTGTGCTATGTTTGTTTAGACTAGCTTATTTCATTGCAAAGCATAATATGACATTTTTTGAAATTTGCCCCACAATTGAAACTATTGGGTTGTTGTGGTGCTGAAAATGTTCAAGAATACATGTATAACAATGACAAGGCTATAGCCATGTTTGTGTCTTTTATTACCGATTCCATGAAAAAGACCTTATGGACAAGGTAAAGCAATCTTCTTTCTTTGGCCTATATGTAGATGAGTCTACAGATGTCTTAGCTACTTTGCATATGATTATGCATGTCAGCTACATGTGGAGACATGAGCCACATGTTTCTTTTCTTGGATTGCTAGAAGTATATGGCAAGTCAGCAAAAGGATTGTATGCATTGCTTTCAGAATTTTTTGTAAAACATGGATTTGATATGTCAAAGATGGTTAGTTTTGGATCAGATGGTGCATCAGTAATGGTGGGAAAAGAAAATGGCCTTGCTATTATGTTAAAGAAAGGTAGTCCATTTCTTACTCTTTGCAATCTATTGTGTTGTACATCGAGTGCATCTATGTGCAGGTGATGCAATGAGGGGAAGTGATTATGTACGCAAAAAGTAGATATGATTCTTAATGAAGTTGGTACCTTCATAAAATGAAGTCCTTCATGTATAAAAATATTAGAACAATTAGAGCAAGAGTTTGATTGTTCTACACTCCATGTAAAGAACATTCATAAGATCAGATGGCTAAGTCGACACAAAGTTCTTCGAACCATTTGTTGTGAGGTTTTTGAGCCACTTTTGGAATTTTTGCATGTTCAAAATCCATCTCTTTATGAGCAAGTATCATGCTTTGAGTTTGTCTACAGCGTACATTTTCTTGCTGATTTGTTGGAACATGTATCACATTTGAGCTATACATTTCAAAGTGATTTTGTGGATGTCACAATTGTTTCTAGTATTATTAATGTTGCTATTGAGGCCATTGAGTTAGAGTTCATTGTTGACCCAGTTGTCGATGTTAATGCTTGGAATCATGATAGCAAAGGATATCCTATTATTCGTGATTATGGCTCTAAGACTAGTCACTTGGCATCTTTGAGGTCATCTATAAAAGGTGATTGTTTTCGTGGTGTGAAGCTACAAGATGTGCGATAGGGACTAATTTGCATATTGCTCTTACTTTTCAAAAAGAGTATTGCTCAGAATTGTTGAGTGCTTTGAGAGAGAGGTTTGAAGACAACTCCATCTTGAAGGAGTTACACATATTATGTCCCTCTTGCTTCCCCGTTGGACAACTTTTTAAGATATATGGGATTGAAGAAGTGAATGCATTGATTGACTTTTATGCATCTCCTAAAACAATTGATAGTCATGTATATGAAGGCGTGATTGATGGTATGAGCTTGAGGAGGGAATTTCAAATTTTCAAAGTTCAAGGTTCCTTGGATGGGAAAAACCTAGCTTTAAAAGATACTTGGACTCGAATTAGCTTCAATCCAGTGCTATGCAAGAAGTATCAAAACTTATTAAAGCTTAGTCAAATTGCATTATTGTAGTGTTCAAGCATTGCCATTTGTGAAAGAGGCTTTTCCATTCAAAGACATGTAATAGAAATCAGCTAGATACAACACATATGGAAGCTTTAATGATGATTTCTATTGAGGGCGGGTACTCTATTAGAAATGGACTTTACCAAAGAAATTGAAGCATGGAAAAATTGCAAAACATCAAGGCATATCTATGGTGCTCCTCAACCTTAATTTGTAAGGTTTTTAATGCTCTATATTTTGTTATATTTACATTCATGTTATTTTAAAGTATACTTATGTAACTATTACTTATGTTTGAGTTTTCAAATTATGTGTTTTGCATGTGTGGACTTGCTCACCGATTGGCTTCTTCATGTCCTACTTAAGGAGTTGAGTCTTGCCATTCTCTTTATATACTTTTGAGATATTTAAAAAGATGTTTTAAAGCTTAGATAACCTCTCTTTTTATGTGCAAGCGATGCCTTTTTGCTTGAAGACGACTCCTAACATGGAATTTTGGGACATTTGCATATCTTAATTTGTATAAGAAAATTTGTATGGAAACTATGTGACTAATCCAATGTCAAAAGACAATAGTTAAGCTTCTAGCATGCACTCAATATAGCTTCAAGATAGTAGCTTCTTTTTGTAGTATGAATAGAGCTACCTTGTATGATTCATTCACACTCTCTCTCTATTATCTTGGATATCTATTTGTCATTGAGGATGCTAACTATAATACAAAATCACTTCATTTTGTGATAAGCTCTATTTTGCAAATTAAAATTTTTAGAATGCAAGATTATTTGGTACAAGGTTGTTGATAGTTAGATTTTGAATTTGAATGTAAAATACCTTAAAATTTTAAGTAATAAATTTGTGAATTATTAATATTGAGAAAAACCTACACTTACACACGTCTAAAGGTTTTTGTATTTGTAACGTGCTCGCCTATCGGCTGTCCAGGCATGTTTTAGCGGTCCATCGAGAAACGAATCTAAGCGTTGCCGCCCGGCACTTCCATGGAATGTTCTGGGGTTTGTCGCCTAGGGTCTCTCGATTTCACCTTGCAATCAGAACATTCACGGTTGAACCCACTAGGATCGACCTGAAACTTGAGTCCCTAGGGGTCAAACTCTCTTGACAATATTCTAGTGTTGGATTCTAGACATCCTACTTTATGTAGAGATACCCAATCTGAAGCAGACCCATGCCAGACTTGGTTCAAGGAGAATGGAAAATGAGAGGGATATGCCGCTCAAACCTCTTTGCCCGTAGGGCACATAGTTCCATTCCGATCCCCTAAAATAGCATGAATTGGTTCTAAGGGTCACGGTAAAACCTTGTGAGAAGCCTCCCAATTCTCTAGGACCACCCTGCCATAGGATAGATTCGTTGGGGTTCTACCTAGCTGCTTCCCTTGATAGCTTTAGTTTTCTAATTAGGTCCTATCACATTTATGGTGACATTTAAAATCAGCCTTCTTAATTACACCTTTTAGGAAACAAGGTTCGTTCGCATAATTTATAGCACCGACACGCAAACAAAACAAGTAGTCCTTTTGACAACCAAGTTCCTTAACTTATTTTCCAGTTAATCTTTGTCTCCTGCCCATACAGGAGAATTATGTATCCCTTTTATCCAATAGAAGTACCTGGTCCAAATCACATGGCACCATAATTTCCATCAATTATCTAGAATAGGATCTTCCAACGCCTCCAGATGTTGGGCTCATGACAGTCTTCAACTCCATTCTGGACTCGGCAAGGGGTGTCCAAAGCTCCACTGACCCCAAGCGACCTAGGAGTGAGACACACTTTCCGTGGTTGGCCTTTTCACCACTTGACCTTCGGCCCATGAATTGAGTAGTGCCCTCTCGAGATAATGTGCAATGCGATCTTGGAGATGATCCACCCGTGCAAATATCCTTCCTTAATTAATCCAATTAAGAATCAAGTACAATCAAGGAAGTCAGTCTTATATCATCTACCAAGAAAACTTTCCTTTATTTCCCATGGCAACTTGTCATCACAGACCCCTACCATGCATTTACCATCAAGCACAACACTTGGAATAATCATCTAGATCACATTCCAACAATCAGTTTATTGAAAAATCATTTAGGATGTTATTTTATCAATCCATAAAACAATGGTATCCTTTTCCAAACATTGTGGAAATAGTCGCGATAACCTTCCATCGTGTGTTTGCTCTCCCCCTTGGGATCCAAGCGATTCCATGCAAAACTTACTTAACACTTCCTCCATTTGGCCTGGACATACGTCGAAATTTCAACATTGTTCAAGACATGAGTTCTAATAATCCCTTACTTTGATTGATAACCGAACCTTCTTCCTAACGAGTACAAAAGCATCGGTCTTTCCTTTGACTTAGGGTTTCCTAGCTCTTGAGCTCCTCATTTGCCTTTAAGGCCTAGAGTTGTTTGTATCTATTCTAGTCCCTAAATAAGATTGATAACATCGCAGCTATTGGACGAATCTCAAGGCGTCTCAATTTTAGCCCTTATAATCCCATTTGTGTTAACTACGCACAACATCAAGACTCCCAATCTATCAAAGATAAGCTATTAACGAGAGCTTGGACAACGATCTAGATCTTTGATAACGATTCTTTTCTAGACTAAGTTGTTTGCCATGCAATCCTTCAAGCTTGCAAGTTGCAACATATACCTTCAAAGTGAGAATAACACACCTACTATTGCGAGGATGGGGAGTTGACAATGCTTGAGTCTTTATATATTTATGAATTCATCGTATAGCATTCAAACACAATGGTCTTCTCTTGATACGCGCATTCAGGGAATTCAGTCTTTCGAATACTTGTGATGCAATTTATCCTTTTTAATGTCCTATTCCCAAGCGGCATGATACATATCTAATGCTCCTCATGTGGGAATTGAAAGTAGGCATATATTAATTTGGAAACACATTACTTACGACCGGTATTGCATGCGGATTGGCAGTGATGTCCTTGTGCGAACCTTCATTGCTCGTTGTGAGGTTTCCATCCGCATGCATCATTTTTTGCTTGGGGGCCATTCTCGATCGACACGAGTCGTGTAAGATTTCCACACCTTGTGCTCGAGTAGTGGGGCCGTTTACGAGTGGTGGATAATCCTACAAGTCAGGTGTGGGTTGGTAGCCCCACGAGGGAAAGAGATGCGTGTGCCCACCCAATTCGGAGGGGAAAGGAAAGAATCTCACTCCCTCTCTCACTCTCTCTTTTTCCCTCTTCTTCTTTTCCTCTCCTCTCTCCTCTCTCCCTCTCTCTTACCCTTCTCCTCCCTCTCTTTCCCTCTCTTCTTCCTCTTCTTCTCTTCTTCTCTTCTCTCTCTCTCCCTCTGTTCTCCTCTTCTTCTTCTTTTCCTCTTCTTCTCCCCTCTCTCTCTCCCTCTTCTTTTTCTTCTTCTTCTCTTTCTTCTTCTCCTTCCTTTTCTCTCATCCTCTTCTTCTTCTTCTTCTTCTCCTCCTCCTCTTCCCCTCTCTCTCTCTCCTCTCTCTCACCCTCTCCCTCTCCCTTCAACATGCTATTCCGTGTGTTAAGCCTCCCTCTTCCTCTCCTTCAGCGTATCTGGGTATCAAGGCTTTCTCTCTCACTCTCACGACAGCAACAGTGGCAAGAGGTGGTCTCCCTTTCCGATGGAGGGGGTGTTTTATAGGGGGGGAAGGAGTATTATTGGGCTTCTCTTCACCTCCACCTAGACGGTCATTACCACCTCTCCTTCCTCCCCTCGCGATCATCTTCACGCTGTCCTTGTCCTTTCTTCCCCCCCCCCTTCCTCCCCGCCACCTGTTGACGACGACAAGGGGGAAAGGGATTTGTAAAAAAAATTTGAACTAAGGTTAATTATTAAGGGGGGGGATTGTTCCCATGGAGGCAAGAGATATTATAGTATTGCCTATAAAAAATGTTTTTCGTGAACATTGGTTGTTCTTTCTATTAAGGTGAGGGGTAGGACTTATGTGATTTGAACATGGATTTGATGCTAGACCTTAAAGCCGGGTTTCAAAAGTCTTCTTGAGGATGCACCTATTGATTTTCCTCTCCTAAGGATGTTATTGATTCAAAGGGAATTCTATTCCATGCTAGTCATGATCAACAACAGAGTTTAACTTCCATTAGTAAGGTAACTTGGCTAGATTTGAAGCTCTACTTGGGTCTTTTCATAATAAAGTCCCTTAGTGTAATGAGGGGAAGGTTTTTAAGAGTAAATCCTATGTGCAAAATGAAGTAAAATACTAGAAAAATGCTAGAAGGTATTTATCACCTTGTAATGTGTTGGTAGGTTCCTAGGTTCAAGCTAGGCCCCCAAGGTCAATGCTCTACCCTCGGGTTGAGACATAGTTTTGCTGTGAAAATGAGGTAAACGAAAAAATATATGTAAACTTGTGAGATTCGGATAGGTTCATCACTGCAAGTCACACCCAGGAATGATACCTTAGTCTCCTTGAGATATGATACTAAAAATGAAAGGCACATAAGCAACCTCCACTAAAGAAATATAAAATAAATACCAATGGACTAAAAGAAAAATAGAGGGAAGATGATTGGACTTAATTGTTTTATCTTTTTATACTACAAGGTTCTTAAGTGATAGAGAGCTTATTTGGGGCTTCCCCTAGTTTATTGTGCCTTATTTTGGGTAGGATGACTCCTAAATGCACGGTAGGTTAATGAGGGGTGCCCTCTAATTTGAGTTAAGTTTGGTTCATATGATATAGAGAGGATTCTAGTGTGTCACCCCCTTGGTTAATTACCATCCTCGACTTTAAAGTCTTTGCTATTTTCCATGTGTATGGGGTAGACTGCTTTTGTTTTTAACATTTCTAGTTGATCTCTTTATGCTCTTTTCATGTTGTGTTTGTTTTGAAAAGATTATCTTATGCATTCAATGGATTGGGTCTCTATTTCTTGTGGGTCACAAATGAGAGCACAATTTTAGGGGCACTATATGGGTATTTTTTGCATGAGCACTACACAAGAATTTTTACAAAGATTTAAAAGTTGTTTTGAAGATCTACAACATGTTTAGGGTCCAAAATGCAAGACGAAGTCATGGGGACTATATGTTTTTAAAGGCAAGAGATGCATTTTTAAGAGCATTTAAAAGAAAAAGGTCATAGGGAGTACTATCTAGAGTTGGAAGTAGTCAAGAGCTCCATGAGATTTAAAGACTATGAAAAATGTCACTTTTCTATACACTTATTTGTTCAAAATTGCCTTGGGCAATGGGCAAAGTTGGGGACATCACCAAATGAAGTGAAATTCAAATGCCAATTAATAAATAAAATGAAATGAGGAACAAATGAGAAATAAAGGGGCATTATATTTGAAATGAGTCATGGAGAGAGAGAGAGAGAGAGAGAGAGAGAGAGAGAGAGAGAGAGAGAGAGAGAGAGAGAGAGAGAGAGAGAGAGAGAGAGAGAGAGAGAGAGAGAGAGAGAGAGAGAGAGAGAGAGAGAGAGAGAACAAGTGTCAATTTCATATCATGCCATCATGTTGATGATTTTGATGATCTCCTCATCATCAATTTGATGGATCTAACAAATAAATTATAGACAATAGGTCCATTCATCACGAGGAACACAACATTATTGTTGCATATAATGAAGGATTTAAAAAGTTAAAAAACCAATCTTTCGCTCTTGTCTTGCAAACTTTCTCTCTTCTACCTCCTCTTATGCATAATGCATGTTCTTAATACAACTAAGAGGGGTGCATAATTGAAAGCGTGAAAAGCAAAGGAGGTGGGTGGAAGCTATGAACATTAATTTTGAGAGTAGAATGGAGCTTTTAATAACATTTTATGTGGTCTACCAGTCCATCAATGGTACTTGGGAGTCTTGGTTTATGTCCACGCATTAAGTAAAGTACCAAAAAGTACGAGAATTATGTGTAAGTAGTCTTGATTTTGGCATAGTTTGATAAAATGGTGTTATAAAGTGTTCTCATAGAGTTATGTATTTTTTCCCTTTCTTTTCATATTTGCATCAAGTTGGGTTTACAAAAATACTATCTATTATTAAGAAAAAACTACCCGAAATAGAGAAAAATATGTAAAAATGTAAAAACTATAGAAAAATAACAATAATTAGTGATAAAGTAGCAAAATTCTCTTGACTCTAAAATACATTAGAAAATACACTCAAGACATCATAATAAGTATTAAAAAGGCAAGTTGGTAGTACAAGGATTGCCTTGATGGCATATGTCGTGTCTCAAATTGGTTAAGCATTAAAGGAATCATTCTTAAGAAGTTATGGTGCCTCTTTTGTTGTTATTGATTCATGATTAGTTGTGATTATGGGTTACATTTGTGACCAAGGTACCATGAGATAGATGATCTTGGTGCCTTTGTTTTGTTATATAGTACCATATTGCAATTAGATGCATTCATGTAAAGCATAAAGATTGTTGTGCACATTCACAATGGTCGATACAAAGCTAGTTGTGCACTTACATACACTTATTGCATCATGTATTTGATCTTGCTCACTCTAATGCATGGCACTTGATTTTCTACAAATTGAATGTGTAAATTATCTAGGCTATGGGTTAGTTTCATGAAGATTCCTTTAGGCCTTGATGAGATTGAGTAGAGTAGTATTGTGAGGATTTAAAATGTAGAGATGGGGGTAGTAGGTATTAATCTATAAAAACAAAAAATGCTGATATAAAGGGGTTGTGACAATCAGCCAAGGAGGAGCCTTACATGTGTGATGAGGTGCTTTACACCGCTTATGATGGGTATCTAGTAGGGTTGCCTTCAATCTAGGGAGGATACAACTCTATCATAGTGATTGTGGATATGCTAACAAAGGTTCCTCATCTCATTCATGTCAAGACAAAATTCAAAAGGCTTCAAATGTCACAAGCTTGTTTGTCAAACAAAACTTTAAGCTCCATGGGTTGTTAAAAAGGATAATCTGTGATTGAGATGTTAATTTTATGAGAAATTTTACAAGATGGAATCATTGTTATCTCATCATGGAGATGGTTGTTGGATAGCACATATCATCCTCTCTTCTATTGTAGCATGTATAAGCTTGTATAGAGTTAGATGGTTAACTATAAGAAACCAAGGAAAAAGTTTGAGATATTGACAAGAAATGAGGTTGAGTAAAGGTAATGTGCAAAAAGGAGTTCGAAGAAGCAAAGATGCCAAAACAATGAGAGCTACAAGAAGAATGCAAACAAAAAGTGCACAAACCACAAGATTTTTTGACATATCTATAATCAAGATAAAAGTTTTCAAATTTTTAATTTTGATACCAATGGAGTAAAAGGAAATTCGAGGGAAAATAATTGGGATTAAGTGTTTTATCTTTTTGTACTAGAGGGTTCCTAAGCGCTAGAGAGCTTATTTAGGGCTTCCCCTAGTTTAATGTGCCTTATTTCGGGTAGGAAAACTCCTAAATGCTTGGTATGTTAATGAGGGATGCCCTCTTATTTGACTTAGATCTGGTTCACATGATGTAGAGAGGATTCTAGTGTGTCATCTCCTTGGTTAATTACCATCCCAAGCTTTTAGGTCTTGGCTATTTTCCATGTGTATGGGGTAGAGTGCTTTTGTTTTTAGCATTTCTAGTTGATCTCTTTATGCTCGAATAGTGTGCTTTTATGTTATGTTCATTTTGATAGGGTTAGCTCATGCATTCAATGGGTTGAGTCACCCTATCACATGGTTGTCAATGAGAGTGGATTTTTAGGGGCACTACATGGGTATTTTTTTGGGAGCATTATACATGTATTTTTATAAATATTTAAATGTTATTTTGCATATATTTAACATGTTTAGAGTCCAAAATACAAGAAAAAGTCATGAAGACTACATGTTTTTAAAGGCATAAAAGATGCATTTAAAAGAAAAAGGCCGTTGGGAGTACTAGCCAGAATTGCAGGTAGATAAGAGCTTCCTAAGATGTTAAAGTCTATGAAAATTTTCACTTTTCTATGCATTTGTTTGTCCAAAATGTCCTTGGGCAATGGGAAAAGTGGGGGACATCGCCAAATGAATTGAAATTCAAATGCCAATTCATAAATGAAATGAAATGAGGAAAAGATGAGAAAGGAAGGGGCATTATAGTTGAAATGAGTCATAGAGAGGCATAATAGGTGCAAATTTCACATCATGCCATCATGTTGATGATTTGTGTGATGTGCTTATCATCAACCTTGATGGATCTAACAAATAAACTATAGAGAATAGGCCTACTCATCATGAGGAATGCACCATTTTTGTTGCATATAATGAAGGATTTCAAATGCTAGAAAACCAATATTTCTCTCTTCTCTTGTAGTCTTTCTCTCTTCTATCTCCTCTTATCCATAATGCATGTTGTATGACCTAGATGGTTGCATAACTAAAAGCATGAAAAGCAAAGGAGGAGAATCAAAACTATGGAAATCAATTTCTAGAGTGAAATGGAGCCCTTACCAACTTTCTCAATGGTCTAAAGGTGCATCAAAGGTGCTTGGGAGGCTTGCATTGTATCCACACATTGAGTAATGTATAAAAAACTACAGAATTATGTGTAAGTAGCCTTGATTTTGACATAGTTTGATAAAATGGTGCTATAAAGTGTTCTTATAGAGTTATGTATTTTTTACATTTGTTTTCATGTTTGCGTCAAGTTTTAGAAATATAATATTTATTATTAGGAAAAATATCCAAAATAGAGAAAATATATAAAAATATAAGGGAGAATAAATAAGAATACTAGTAATTAGTGATAAATTTTGGGAATGCCTTTGAGCCTAAAATACATTAGAAAATCCATTCAAAAAATCAAAGTCATATAATAAACTTCCTTATTAGAAAACGCCTCTATAAGTTTGTTTTAGGTGAAGAAAAATACTAGAGCTAAGTAATCCTACGATTGTAAAAAAATTAAAGGCATGGAAAGAATGAAATGCAAACGATAAAAATGTAATATATTAGCTATCTACAGTCATTTTGGTAACACTATGTTAGGGCATATTAAAAATGCAAAAACTTCACATGTAGATTGGAGACTTTTTTAGAATATATTTTCAGTAAATTCAAAGGTACAAAAGATTAAACTCAAGCAAGAGTTGAATACTTTGAAGAAAGGAAAGATGTCTATAAATGAGTATATTTTGAAAGTGAGAAGAATTGCAGATGACTTAGTAACTATTGATGCAATGCTTGATGATGATGATTTGGATTCATCTACTTTGGGTAATCTTAATAATGAAAAGGCCTAGAAATTGTTTGTCACTTTTGTATATGTATGGAAGCCATTTCTAGTTTTTGATGAGTTGCTCTCACTCATGATCACTGAAGGGATCAAGATGCAAGGTGAATCATTTGAAAGAAGTTGTGAGCAGATCCAAGAATTTTACTCAAGTTTAAGAATGGAAAATTATGGCTCTAGAGGAAGAGGTGGATGACAGAATAGAAGTTCTCGCAATTATGGTATTGTTTGTCATTATCGTGGCAAAAGAAGTCATATTGTAGCTCAATGTTATGCTAAGAATGATGATATCCGTAGTGATAAATTGTAGTAAGGAAACTATACATCGTCTTCATGATGAAAAAATAAAGACAAAAATGAGTGTCTATTTGTTATGTAATATATGATGAATGATATTACACGAAAGGGAATGCATGATGATATATGGTATGTTGATTTCGGTGCATCCAATCATATGACTAGCCATGTTGAATGGTTTGGAGAGATGCAATATTTACAAAATCTAGGTTATGTGTAGATGGGTGACGATTCATGTCACCCAATTTCACATATTGGAAAGATTCTCTTGTTCTTACATGATGGTTAGACAAAGAGTTTGTTAGATGCATAACATATACCATCCATCACAAAGAATTTAGTGTTTGTTGGTTAGATGGTAGAGCAAGGGCTATAGGTTTGATTTAATGTAAAAGATTGTTTTGTGAAAGACTTTAATGATAAGGACATGTTGGTCGCAAAAGGAAGTAGAGTTGATTGTATATTCACTTTAGATACTGAAATTCTTGCTATGAATGCTGTTATGTATACTAAAGGAAAATGAGTGGTTATAGACATTGAAATATGGCACAAATGTCACTTGGATATACAAATATGCAAAGGCTAAAATCAATGCAATCAAAAGTCCTGGTAACAGGGTTGCCTACTTTTAGAGTTACAAAATTTCATAAAGTGTATAAAGCATGTCAGTTTGGTAAGCAAGCAAGACAACCTTTTTCGCATCACAAATATGTGAGCATGAATATACTTGATGTTGTGCATACAAATTTTTGGGGGCCTACACAAAACATATCTCTTGTTGGTACCAAATATTTTGTCACATTTATTTATGATTGTTTAGGAAAGTTGTGGATGTATGCCATGAAGGAAAAGAGTAATGTATTTGAGTATTCAAAACTTTCAAGGTTACTGTTGAAACAAAAATATGCTTGAAAGTTAAATGCTTGAGGTGAAACGGAGGGAAAGAGTACCTCTCTAATGAGTTCATTGAATTTTTGAATTCTCATGGGATAAAGAGATAGGTTATTTGTAGGTACATCCCATAATAAAATGGGATTTCATAAAGGAAAAATAGGCATATTACAGAAGTTGTGCGGACATTGATGGTGGTTGCTGAAATTTTTTTTCCAAAATAGTTTTGGTCTAAAGATATTCATACTATTGTCTATATTATGAATAGAACTCTTACAGCTGCAGGTCATTGAATGACCCCCAAAGAATGCTTTATAAGCAAGTTTAGAGTATTGATGTTATAACCCTATCACATGTGAATTCTGAGTGAGAAAGGATGTTATTTTTTATGAGATGAGTGGTTGGTATACATCTAGTGGTGATGCATTGGATGATAATCATGATTATGATAGCTATATGCAAAAAGAAAAGAAAGAATCAAATAGCCTTAGTGGACCAAAAATATCATCTAGTACTACATATATAGTTAGCCCTTGGTCTGGGAGACTAAGGAGCATGCCCACATCTTCAGGTGTATCTACAAGTGTTGCAGGTAAAGACAAAGGGAAGAGAAAAGTGTTAGATGGTAATGATGCATTTGCTAGTCATTTGGACTTTGATGGGGATTCCAATGGTTCAGAGAGTTCGGATGATGAGCTTGGTATTCCTTCAATCAAGATACCAAGTGTAGAAAAAGCACATGGTAATGTAAAGACTCCACTGAGTGATCTAGTGGTATACAAGTCTAGTAGGGTCAAATACCATGTTAAAAGATTTTTTTTTGAAGGTTATGTACCCATCATTATGCTTATATGGTAAAGGTGGTTGAGAATGTTGAGCCCACTTATTTTGAGAATATTGTTGGTCATGTTGATTGGGATGTAGTAGTGGATGAGAAGATAATTGTACTAGAGACCAACAAGAATTGGGATCTAGTACCATTTCCTAAGGGCAAAAATCTATTGGTTGTCGGTGGGTTTTCCATAGGAGAACCTTTGTATTCAACCTCTATACTTGATAAAGAAACTATAGGTTGCTTTTTGCTACTCCATGTAACTACAACACTACCAAGGGAAAATATGAAATCACTGGTATATCTTCTATCAAACATGCTATCTGCCCAATGTACATCTATGTATCCAAACATTTGTATATCCTTACATGCCTCATAAAAATTTTCATATGTAGAGTGGACTTCACATATCTCAACATGCGTCTAATTGCATCCAATATGACTTTCTAGGCATATGCATAAATTGACTAACAAACAAGGCCAACAACATAACTCAAGTCTAGGCCTTGTAATAGTCATGTAAATCAAATTCCCTACTATCCTCCTGAACATAGTAGGATCTTCTATATCATCCCCAACATTAGCACTCAACTTCACATTTTACTCCAATGGCACTAAACAAGACTTACACACTGTTATACTATACCTGGACAACATATCCAAGCCATATTGCCTTTGGGACAACCATTTGCCATCATCACATTTGATCACCTAAATAGTAAGTAACTTAGTCCCCCCAAATTCTTTATCTCAAACTTCTTTTTCAAAATGTCCTTAACTTCAACAATCCTGCTATCAATGTCACCTATAATAATCAACTCATTCACATAGATGACTATGATGACCAAACCTACCTCTCTCTCTCTCTCTCTCTCTCTCTCTCTCTCTCTCATAAAGTAAGTGATCACTATCAAAAATATAAATGCCAATGTTGATAAGATACTCTTTGATCTCGTCAGACCATGCTCTAGGTGCTTGCTTTAGCCACCATAAAGTACCTTCTTTAACCTACACACATATGTGGGATGCTCTAAATTCTCATAACCTACTGGCTACTCTATATACACCTCTTCTTACAATTCACCATGCAAGACGGCATTCTTTACATCCATTTATTGCAAACTCTAACCTTTGAACTTCCATGAAAGTAATCATATATCTAACAGTTGCCATTCTAGCAATTGGACTAAATGTTTCTTCATAATCTATGCCATATGTTTGAGCATTACTTTTTGTAACCAGCCTAGTCTTAAACTTAAACCTGCTAAAAAAACTATCTGTATTATGCTTGATTTTGTGTGAGATGGTATGGCTATAAAAGTTATTGAGGGATTTGGATGTACAGGGAGATGGTCCAGTTGTCATTCAGTATGACAACATGAGCAACATACAATTAGCTAGGAACCTAATGTTCCATGCTAGGACAAAACACATCGAGATGCATTACCACTTTGTAAAAGAGAAGGTATTTGTAGGAGAGATTGACTTAGCATACAAGATTAGATAGTTGAAATTTTCACAAAGGTGTAGAGTATAGAGAAGCTTTGAAAAATTAAAAGCTTACTTGGAGTTATAGAGATAGAGTTGAGCTTGAGGGGGAGTATTGAGATGCCAAGCTCAACACTGAAAAATTACAGGGCACAATAGACAGAATTTGAGAAAAGAGTAGAGAACACATAGCAAATATGAGAAGAACATAGACTACTTTAATTTCAAATGAACTAATACAAAGATAGCTTTGTTCACTTGTGCACTTCCACTGTGAAGCTTACATGGCGATCCAGACAGATGATAGGTGAAGAGCTTAAGGGTAGTTGAACTCTAAGTGGGAGAGAGATATATTGATGACAGGTTTAAAAGGGTCTTCCTTTTAAAGATTGGGAAGATAGTTTGGTTGGCATGCCTGACCATATTATGAATCTTTCCTAGTAGGTTGAGGAATATTTTAAGGAATATTTCCTTTACTATCAGGCCGGGGTCAAATGCCCCTAGACCCCTATCACGGGGGACTACTCGGCTGCTTGAGACCCCCCAGCTAGGGGCCACTTCTACAGCCCTTGGACCCCAAAATAGAGGCCCTCGATAACTCCCACACCTACCCTACAACTTGATGCATTGTGCATGAAGTTGCTACCATCATAAGTACTCTATCTAACCTAAAGGCCAGATCCACAAAGATCACATTTTTTCCATCTAGTCACACAGACCTCATCTCACATATAAGTCAAGATCCACCCAATGTCTATGCTCACATATGGCTTCTCCTCATAATGGATGCCTTACAACTTAGAGCACCATGGATCATTGGTGGTACCTTATAAGCATATCTAACAAACATGTGTACACATTGATAATGGACCACTTGGTTAGATGAGTCTACATGTCTACACTTAGCACATTGATGGTTTTCATAATCTTTACATGGCCATTGACTTATCACTTATTATGTTAGATTTTTTGCACATACCTACAACTGGCATGGTTATAGTGGCAATCGATTAGTATAGTCAATTATGCATTGTTTGACTTAATAGGTCACATTCCTTCATGTCTTTGCAATGGTACTAAGGCAGAGTGCAAAAGAAAATTGTGCAAGTGGGTCAGGGTGACAGGTCTAACCCTAGGCGAGACAAGCTCCTCAGGTACGTCTTGCCCTTGATGTGCCCTGAACAATTGTGGGTGATTGTAAGGGGCTAGGGGACTAGGGACGAAGCCGGTCGACCAAGGTCACCAGACGTACCTAATTTGAGGACCCCTAGGTGCTATGCTGTGATTCACTTCTTTTTCTTTTCTTTTCTTTTTCTTTTCTTTTTTTTTGCTTGAGTACAACCATTACAATATGTTGAGGCTATCAGCCTTTCAATGGGTTGGAAAATGTCAAGCTTCGAAGGCTCAGAAAATGAATAGTACAATGATGATGGTGCCCTAGCCTCGCTGTTAGAGAAGCAGTTGGCGAAAGGGGGAGATACACTTGAGATATTGCAACCCTCGCGGCACATGCAATGTTGATACAATTGAGGTAATGACTGCCATGAGCCAACTATAGAGCCTGACCCAGAAAGGGGGTGTGGCCCAGGAATGTTTTGTGGGCCATGCAATGTGGGCGATTGGCAAGGGTGCTTTTGGCAACGTGGCTTTGCCACGGCTCGTTGTGGGGTTGTGGGTGTTGCGGTGATTGGGCATTGAGCATTTTCACACAAGGACCTGTATTATCCTGCATCCACTTGTCGCTTCATGAGAGCATATGCGTTGTGTATGCCGCAACTATAATAAACCAGTGCAATGCAAGGAGACATCACTTATTTGAATTCTATGGTGTTGACTAGATATTTATCCCCTGCGCTTGATTAGCTTTTTCTTTTGCTAAAGGCGTAGCATATATTAAACGTAGATATGATAAGTTCATACAAGTCAGGAACATGTCAACACTTAACAAGTCGAGAACACTTAACCATTTAAAAACAAAAAGTCCTGGCCAGTTATCATTTGATAAACCCCTTGTGCATTATGGGCTACTCGATTTGTATGAGGCGGGGCGAGTCTGGATGGCCGGGTGATTGGGGCTCTGCTGGTGTGGGACTCTCGTGGGGGTGAGCAGGGAACATGTCGGCCGGGACATGAATGGTGTAATCCCGGCCTACTACCGTCTCCAGGATGTCTTCAAATAATTCATTAAATTCTTCTCTTTCCCGAGCTACCCTTTCTGCCCTTGAGCATCTGGGGCTTGGGCGTGAGCTGGGGTTTCGGGCCACTAGCGCTGCCACCTATTGCGTGTTTTGAGTCTTGGCCTTCTTGACTCGAGGATTCTTCGGCCTTCGCCCTGGACAGTGGCGCTTAGGGCCTCTCTTCTTGGCGTATCTCTTGATGGTGGGCACATAGCGCTCCGGTGGAGGGGCGCATGCCACGTGCTCCCGTCGTCTGTGAAGAGCGTCTTGGCATGCCAGATGTCCATGGTTCTCCATGTGTTCCGTCTGGAAGCTTGCAAGATGCAATCCAAGGGTTAGACCTTGATACAGGATACAACTGTTCGCATGGAAGGGATTTTAGTGTGGTTTATCAAGCGCCTATGACAAGATGGGGAGAGGTGAGGCATGCGGTGATTGTTGTAGAGGAATAGCCCCCATGCTGATGTTCGTGTTGCCTCCAGTCATTAGCAGATCTTAGTTTATGCTAAGCCGCATGGACTGGTTGTCGTGGAGTGGGATAGGGCACATCCTCGGAAGGGTAGACCAAAACGGGAAGAATGTGTATAGAAAGGGACTGCACCCTGCCTACAACATCAGTGTTGTTGGTCAAGGCCTCCTATGGCGGTAGTGGGGGTTGCATGCCCTTCATTGGAGGTGGGAATGGTCACACGGCTTTCAAATGTGTGATGAGAAGAGGACTTGGGGAGCTTAGCCTGTCAGACCCAACTCTTCTGCCTGCGCTTGACTATCATTGCTTGTGTGTGTTAATATTGTTTATACAAGGTGACACAAGAATCAGTGTTTATTTATATACATATTTATGAATCCACGTCACTTCACGAGGATAAGAACCAAGTGTAGAACTCGGGGTTGTACCGGAGCGTGGCACACGCATCCAGTATTCGTGGCAGCTGACTTAACACTGATAGATATTTTGCCTCGTCGAGTAGCATGGAACCTTGACCGAGTCTACTGGCAATATGTAACTCCTCCTCAGTGAGAACCTTATCAATCAAAGGGCCCTGTAGCCTAGTCCCAGCCAAGTCCGCACCCCGAATGTCAGTGAGCACTCGAAGGGAAGTTGGTGCCACGTAGGTTGGGTCTCTTTGAGACCGCCATTTGGCCAACGTCTCTTCTGAGACCGTCATGATCTGAGCCCCTATTTCGGCCATTACCACGTGGCTTTCGCACCAACGCTGCTCAAATTGACTCTGGCCTACTGACAGTCGCTTTAGTAGCTCTATGTCTACGAGATTCGGTCGGTAGAGCACTTCATTGAATGTGACGGTTAAGCGCAGTTCGTCGGCCTCCTCGTCAGGGATGAGTCGTATGTGTTCATGCAGGAGCTCTTGTTCTATACACCATCGTAGTGCTTGTTAAGATGTTCTTGTTCTTCCCATGATAGAGGAAAGGTCAAGTAATCTCCAAGCTGCTCCTTGGGGATTGTGCCCATGTCCGCAAGGACATAGACATGCGCGACCACTTTGAGCTTAGCCTCCAACTCAGTTAAGCATTCTGAGACACTTCTATGTTCAAAGAGGGCTTGCTCGATTGCTATCTCATGCAAAGTTCTAAGAGTTTCCTTAGGCTTTAGCATGGCTGGGGGCTCAGGCCTAGATGAGCAAGATTGGCCAATGCTAGGATTTCTTATGCTCTTGGGATTCTCACATTTCTCCTGAGGTTTTGCTGTTATTTCATCATGGTTCTTCTCGGATGTGACTGGTATAGATTTGTCACCCTGTTGTGACAGTGTTGTATCCACTCTTGATTGATCAACACGAGTTCTATTGTCAGTGGATAGAGTGTTGCAAGCAACTATTGATGGCAACCGTTGCTTTGGTTTGTCAGAGCACACAGATGTGTCTGAGGTTTCACCGCTATTAGGAGAGGCATCAGTGGGTTCATTGGTGGATGGACTCAGTGGATAGAGTGTTGCAAGCAACTGTTGATGGCAACTGTTGCTTTGGTTTGTCAGAGCACACAGATGTGTCTGAGGTTTCACCGCTATTAGGAGAGGCATCAGTGGGTTCATTGGTGGATGGACTCGATGCTTTATTCATCAGCTCTCCAGCGCCCTTCGTCTCAATGTCCTTGGGGTCTACAACCACCTGCAACTGTTGTTGTTTTCTCTGCTTTCTCCTCTTTTTCTTGGTCAATGAAGGTACCTCTCTCAACGACTCAGGACCCTAGACTAGGTCAACCGTTGACGTTCTTGGTTGGGCCTCAGCATTCTCTCTCTCTAGTGTGTCCTTATGGGACATAGCCGTGGTTTGCTGAATAGCCTTGCCCGGTTGTGAGGGCACAACTGCCGCCCTTTTCGGAGAGTCTAGCTTTTCAACCAACTCCCTTGCGTTTGACTCCTCCGTCCTAGGCTTTAGGCACTTTGAATGTGCTGGAGTTGCAGAGGGATTTGGTTGCGACACCTCCTCCACAGGTAAACTACTAAGGACATGTTCCACATGGGGCATTGTCACAGATAAGGGCTGTGACTGCTGTGATCCCTGATTGGAAGTAGTAGCACCTAGTTTGGTGGGCTGGCCACCCTTGGTGGATTGCGGTGTTAAGTCCTTAGGTCGATTGGAAGTGGTCATGTCTTTTGTTGCCCTTTGAGCATTCATCTATGTGGATCAAGCATGAGTTGACCTGGTCACTTTGGGTTGCACATGCATATCCTTGGGCAGAGAGCTACGGCTAGTGTCATGTCCCCCCTCTTGGGTATTCGGAAGCTTTGATGGAGATAGAGATTGGAATTGAGCAGTTTTCCTTGACAACCGCTGTTGTGCTTCCTGTGTCCGTTTGGAAAAAGAGGATGTAGGAGATCTAGGACTCTTAGGTGGACTTGGCACTTGCTGAATGATTTGCTCGAGGCTATTAGATGATTGTGCCATTTGCTTTGTTGAGCGATCAGCCTTACCTTGAGCAATGTTGTGCCTATGATGCTTGTTCTCCCCTTGGGAAATCAAAGGCACCTTGGGCACTAACAATTTTTGTGCCTGCTCAATGGCTACGTATGACATCTGTCTATTTAGCATGCTAGGCTGGGGCTCTTTCCTTCGAACAATCATGTCTGGTTTCTTGCCTTGAGACCTAGAGTTTCTCTTAGATTTCCTCCTGTGCCATGCTTTTGATGCACTCTGGCCTTCAGCTGATAGAGGCGGTTAGCAGGGGGTTTTGGTACCCAAATCCATTGGTTGCCTGCATAATACCCTTGAGCACGAAGCAACGCTTTGGATATCCATCGCGGCGTTGTGCTAGCTCTCCATCTATGCCTTTGCCTATAAGGCTTGGGCTTCTTTCGTGGTCTTCTATGATATTTGTGAGTCCAAACCCTGTCCTTGGCCTTGTCTCTTGACCTTCTTGTTTCCGGCATGGCCTCACTCATTGGTTCTCGTTGTTCGACCTGTGCTTGTATCAACTCTTCCAATAAGTCCTTGCCCTCGTTTGTAGGCTTGACTGTTATGACAGCACCTTGCTTGCCTTTCCCTCTAGGTTTGATGAGGTCACCTTTGCTAAAGGTTGTGACAATCCTCACACCTGGTAGTGTCAGGTGTATCCTCTGTGCTACGTAGTCAGCCTCACACTTGGTCGCCCTTTTGAAGGGTCTTCCTAGGAGGGTTTCTTTCCCGCAGCTAGCACTAATTGGAGGCACATAAAATAGGATAGGCAAGCTTTCTGTTTCAATTGTCGCAAGGATTTTGCACTTCCCGATGAGTGCTTGTGGGTGTCCCCCATAAGGGCTAAGAGTTGCATCAGTCGGTGTGAGATCTGGTTGGCCTAGTAGGGTCCATGATTCATAGGTCAAGATATTAAAATCTTCTCCTTCATCAATTAGAGCATCAATAGTATGCTCTCTTTTCGCAGTGAGTTTGACCCTAAGATAAGCAGGTGGTACTATGTCTTCATCTTCCGGGTCTTGGCTTGTAAATTTAAGCCTTTTGACAGATGCCCTTGAGTTCTCGACTGCACGACCAGATGTGGATTCTCCACTGCTGTCTTGGATCATCACTGCAGTGCTATTCAAGGTAAATCTCTCGTCAAGAGTGTCATGTCTAGTCATCTTCGCATTTGTAGCTTGCTGAAGTTGCATTTTTCTCTGACTAGTCACGGTTTGAACACAATATCTTTGTGTTCTCGTGGTGTGGCATTTTTTCCCTTGATGGCTAGATTGGCCCATTGATATTCTAGGGTCTCTGTTTCTCTCTGTTCGGGTATGGGCTTTTGGTTGCTCTATTGCAAGTGAGACTCCATGCTCGTGTAGAGCCATTACTTCACTAGGGTCCAATTTGGAAGACCTGTCACGGCGCGCGTTTTCTCTCCAACCTACTTGGGGGAGGTGTGGAGGGGGCAGAGCCCCCTTTGCGGGGGTCCGGGGGGGGGGGGGGCAGTCCCCCCGGCCCGCAGGGCCGTTACGGTAGATGCCATATGCAATTTGGAGGACCATTTATAGCCAAATTTTGAACTACATGCTCTAAATTTTAGCCCAATGATGGATCTGTGATGTGCCTTTAGCTGTACGTAGCCTTTGGGGTCAATTTCGGGGTTTAGATGCGTCAGAATTTGTGTTCTGGATACCTATCTGATTTTGACAGTTTTTGGTCCGATTCTAAGATGTCCGATTTTCAGGAGTCCAATTATCAGAATCGGACGTCCGATTTTGGGTTGGTCCGATCAGACCAGTGGTCCGATTTTGGTCACATCTGATTCTGGGAATCCGATTGGACAGGGTAGTCCGATTCTGACTGGTCGGATTCTAGACTGGTCCGATTCTGACTGGTCCGATTCTAACTGGTCCGATTCTAGGTGGTCCGAGTGTCCGAGTCTGATGGGTTGGTCCGATCGGACGGGGTTGGTCCGATCAGACGGTTGTCGAGCGTCCGAGTCCAAGTGGTCCGATTCTCAAAATCAAACGGGTTGGTCCGATCGGACGGTTGTCCGAACGTCCGATTATGGACCGGTCCGAGTGGTCCGAGTCTGAGTGTCTGAGTATGGACTGGTCCGATTCTGGGACTCGGACGACCTGGTCCGACTACGCGGCCGATGGTCCGCGAGTTGCACGCGATGCCTCTAGACTAATGTCTACTACACCGAATCATCCAGCGCCTTTGAAATAGGTGTGAGACACTACAAGGGAATGCCAGACATGCTTGGAACCACTGTGGTGCTCGAATCGAATGGCACTCCAAGGATCTGTGTCCCTATTTCCCTGTTTTAGCCTGTTATACAGCAACAGAGAACCCTACTGTTTGTTTCTTTTTCTTTGTTTTTTTCTATCCTAAATGCATCCAAAACACAAAGTAAATACCTACACTACTTCATTCCACAACATAAATCTCAAGAAAGCAAAACACCTACTTGCTAAGGAGATCGAATACCATCTTTAACCCCCTCCCTTCCTACCTATCTCAAGCACCGGTTCAGGGGAAACCCCTTACTTTGATGCTCGATTCGAAGCGCGCAAGTGCTCAAGGCTTGAATCCGTTGGTCCCAGCAACGGAACCAAAATGTGGGAGCTTTCGCTCAACCGCCAAGACCCTCGGACCGCTTATTGTTTCAAGCGTTCCAAGCCGAGCACTAATGGCTACCTCTCACATAACTGACGCGCCATCCATACCTACGGGTGTAGTGAGCTTACCTCCGTGCCGTTCGAGTTACCTCCTCTCCCGCACACTCCGGTAGCTCCACGATCCAAGTGCAAGCTTCAAGCAAGCTCCATCCTCAAGCTCCACGCTCCAAGCTCCATTGCCGCGAGCAAGACAAGAGAAGAGAAGAGAAGAGAAGAAGAGAGGAGAAGATGGAGAGCTTCTCCTCCTCGGTCCGTCACCCTCACACACTCACTCCCTCACACTCTCATACTCCCTCTCTCAAGCACAAGCTCAAGCAAGCAAGAAGAAGAAGAAGAAGAAGAAGAGGAGAGCTACTTTTGGCCACACACAAGAATGAGCTTCTCATTCACTTTTCCACTTTATATACAAAACCCTAAATCCCTTTCGGGCGGTCATCCCCTTTTCCCCTTTTTACATGGCCGGCCATAGCCTAGGCCCTTTTTCCCATTGTCCTTCTATCTTCCTAGCTTCATGTCCACCGCCCGTCTACATTTACAAATTGCACGGGTGAGAACGCGCTCTTTTACGAGATTTCAGGGTGCGCCTTTTTATTTTAAAATGCGCCTTTCCCCTTTTGCCTTTGCCTTGGACTTTTAAGGTTGCCCTTGCGCTTTTGGCATTTTCTCCTTTTCTTTCTTCAGTCGGGCTACCTTTTTTCCGCCTTTGCCCTGCGTCTTTTCCACTTCCACTTCCTTTTGCTTTCTTCGTGTTGGGGTTAACAATCAACTTGAGATCTAGTTACTATCAAATGAGGACAAAAGAAAAAGATATTCCCAAAACTATCTTTAATACAATGTATGGCCACTATGAGTTCATTGTGATAGATGCCTTTTGGACTACCTATTGCTCCTATAATATTCAACACATTAATGTAGAACATCTTTCAACCTTATCTCGATGATTTTTCTCTTTTATTCTTTGATGGAATTTTGGCATATTCCAAGAAAGATGAGGAACATGGGTCACAACTTTGCATTGTTCTTGAAATAATGAGGATGCACAAGCTTAATGTTAAAAAGAAGAAGTGTATGTTCTTCAAAAGACACATTGAATACCTTGAGTTTATAGTGCTAGAATAAAAAATTCTAATAGATCATGCTAAGGTTGAGGATGTACAAGCATGGCCACCCCCACCATGATCAAGAAAGTGTATCCTTTCTTAGGATTGATCAAATGGTACCGAGTCTTTATCAAGGACTGTAGAATTGATCAGATGGTACCAAGTCTTTATCAAGGACTATAAGATTGATATGATGGTATCGGGTCTTTATCAAGGACTATGCTTTAGTATAGAAAATCACTCATACATCGATGACCAAATAGAGTGCATCAATCAAGTTATAGAAGACACCCTAATTTAGATTAGGTTTTGTTGTCTTTTCCGATCTGGGTAAAGGTCATGAGATGAATGGTTAAATAGTTTGGATTGCTAAAAAGGGGATTCTATCCGGATGCATTGGTAAAGTTTTTAAACCTACCCAAACTGCTATAGGAATGGCAAACAAACCTCCTAATAACAATTTTTATCATTATAGAGGAATCTCATTTCTATGATTATAAGGTGTCATATAAGGTGAGTTCAAATAAATATATGTATATACAAATAACATGAGTTCAAAATAAGGTGTCATATAACCTTGCAACTCAGAAAGGGATCATTTGAAACAAGGTTGCGAGAAGGCCCTCTAAAGGTGTACTTGCAAGACAATTGTAGAGCAACAAGAAGCAATATCATCCTAACCAAGGAGTTCTAAATGATCACAAAAAAACGAATCTCCACATAAAGCAACTAGTATTAACAAAAGGGACTGCTTATATGAGCTAGAATAGTTAAGTGACTAACATGGTGAGCATATGCTTTTATTGCATTAAATATCATTCATTATTGCACTGGAGCAGACAACTCTATATGGGTAGATAGAGATGGAGCATAGAAACTCCAAAGGATGTTGAGGGGCTGTCACTAAATTGATTGCTTATTACGCATTCTCTATTTAGTAAATTCATGTCAATAAATTAACGACTCACTTTTCTTTAAGTGTTGATGATGATCTAGCATGGCCATGATACCATTTAGAGACCAATATTCCTAATGCATCACTTAATGGGGTGATCAGAGCACTGTGACAAGGATATCTGGTACAGGCATTACAAGTTATGAAGGGGGAAAGAAGTGTCTACCAAGTGTAAGAGTGTCCACAAGAACCAAGGAGTTACACATAAATGAAGATGGATTAAGTTCTAAGAAGAGGAAGTGCATTAGCATTGTGTATATGTGTTTATGTGTGCATCCGAGGACGCCTAGGAATGTTTACTTGTGTGTAAGGAGCATTGCATTCATTTGTGGTTACCCTCTCCCTACAAGTCAAGGTTTAAGGTATTTTCTTTCATCAAGAAAGACAAGAGACGTGATCCTCTGGAAGTGAGGAGAGAAGTGATTTTCTCTTTCTAAGGTCTAAAAAGACACAAGCTTTTGTGTGGAAGTCAATCTTAGGGTTGAGGCCCAAGGTAATTTAATGAACTCTCCTTAAGGTGGTTGCATGGACCACAAGTTAAGAGTATAGTTTGAGAAGTTGTTCTTTTTAAAAAAGACATGGTGAATCCATTTTTAAAATATCTCGTGATAGAAAGACAATCTCTAAAAATGGGCCGTATGGATTATCGGAAACAACGATATCTACAACTTTTGTGTTGGACGTTTTTTCATCCAAACAATGCACAGAGAGATATCTCGAAATTAGTGCTCTAGAGTAGGTCCTGAAACAACCACATCTTGCATGAAGATCAACTCAAGTCTCTCTCCAAGAAGAGAAGCTCTTAAAATCCTATAAAAGAGGAGGCTCTCCTTGGGCGTAGGAGAGGAAAAAGGAAGCATCACTTTGCATGCATCCAAGAGGAGAAGAGAAGGTGCAAGTGCTACGGAAGCTCTGTGCTGAAATCAAGTTCCAAGAGGAGAAGAGAAGGTGCAAGTGCTACGGAAGCTCTGCTAAAATCAAGCACTAAGAGGAGAGCCCTACACATATTGTGTAGGAGAGAAGGAGACTTGAGAAGGATCAAAAGGTGCCAACTTCCAAGTTGTGCAAGTGTTAGCTGGTTGTATACCGTGCAAGGAACTGTGATCTTGTTTCCAAGATCTACAAGTAAGAACTGGCTTATGTGTAACGGAGGAGCTTGCTCCTTGTCAATAATATAACTCCACAAGGGGGGGATTGGCCCATCTTTCGGTCCCTAGTGTGTTGCCGATTTCTCTGCCTCTCTCTCTCTCTCTACATCTTTATTTTCTCTCATATATTCTCCCTCTGTGCCAGCATAATATTTGCTCTATATATTTTTTAAGTATATAAGAAAGTCGAGCATGTATCTCGGATCTTATAACACATTCTCATTACTTAGATTGGGAATCAAGTTTCAAAAGGAATCAAGGATCACCACACTTAAGAAAAAGTAAATGCATCTTATTAGCAAAGCCTAAGTTTCAACATTGAAAACATGACTTAAATCAAGTGGAACATATGTTCTCACTTTGTTTGAACCAAATGCAACATTGATTTGCTTCAATTTGGGGGTTGATAACAAAGTGATCATCTCAAGCTTACACTAGATAATGTTGATGAGAGACCATGTAATAAATTCCCCCTCCCCCCCACTTAAAGTTCTTGTGGAGTTGAGGTGGGGCTTCTCCTACAAGATGTTAGTCTCAAGCAATTATAGGTTACAAAGTTTGGTTATTCCTAGTTTTGAATGAAAATTGCATAGATTGCCTATTGATGGACTATCAAAACTCATGCCATTAGGATTTGTTAGATACACACATTGCACTCTCTCATGGCAAGATCATGCCTTGAGTTGTTGTTGCTACCATGCAACTGTAAACTTCTTTATCCTTCTTTTTTTTTGTAAATTTTCCTAATCATTTACTATCTTTTATCGTACACAAACAAAATATAACCTATGTATGCATGTGTCTACATGTGTGTGTATGTATGTAATTATGATTAATGGAGGTTCCAAACTCTCCAAAGAGATTTTCAAACCTCCAAAAAACTTCTAGCTTACAACATATACCAAACCAATTTTGAATTTTAAAATACTCTCCCTATTTGACACCCATATATATATATAAACAACTTTGAATTGATTTGCAATCGAGTATCCATTGTGTCCATGTTTGAGCCTTGTTGTGTCTCATGAAGGGAATGATCAAGCAGAGCTCTCTCTCTCTCTCTCTCTCTCTCTCTCTCTCTCTCTCTCTCTCTCTCTCTCTCTCTCTCTCTCTCTCTCTCTCTCTCTCTTTGTGCATATGCATGCTAACTCTTTCCAAGGTTTTCAAGGTTGACTACCATAAAAGTGATGGGTACACAAAGACGGGTCAATTACCATAAAAGTGATGCATGCTAACTCTTTCCAAGGCTTTACTCTTGCAATTAGCTACTTGCATGCAAGAAAATACATTGCTTATGTGGGGGAGTTACGTACTGAAAGTGGTTGGAGAGGAACATGCCTTTCCTACTCTTCGATAAAACTCATCTATGTATCACCCAAGTGGATTCAAGTGTTTGACATTAAGGCCTTGTTCTTAATGACCTATAAAACCTATCTATCCTTGGATATTGACATTGAGAATCCCTAAAGCTACTCAAAAAAAGAGTGGACCTAACCAAGCTAAACATTGCACATGCAAATCTTTCTTTTAGAGTACTCCAACATGTAAAAATCAGAAAAGTATGGCCTTCACTCCTCAATTTTCACATGAGCATCAAAAATCCAAGTACTCTAATCAATAATTTAGATATAGATGACCAAAGATGGATTCCATAAGAGGGGAAATTGGGCCAACACAACATGAAGAGGGGCCCTTGAGATTGTTGGAGGGTCCCCCCTCTCATTCTATCAGCCCAAGGTCCTCTCACATTTTGGTAGACTAGGGCTAGCATAACACAAGGGGGAGCCTATCATTGTGTTTGAAAAGGGCTTATCGTGTTGTGCTAGTCAACATCATCACCACACTTCCTCATAAATTGATCTTCTAATATTCATTTTGAGTATTTTTTGATATTGCATGGAAATTTTTAGCCATTTCAGATTGAAAAAATCTATGGGGACCCCCCTTGCATTGTGCAAATCCTTTTAAATGCCTTTTTCATTTCTTTATATATTGACCCCTTGGTGTGTTTTTTTAGTATTTCTTAATCCCATGCGGGGATTTTTGGCCATTCTAGATGCAATAGCACAATTGGTTTTACCCAATTCTCCATCCAAAATGTAGATCTAAGAGGACTTGCACAACACGATGGGAGCCTTCATCAAATTTTGTGGAGGGACCCTTATGTTGATTTAGGTCCTCCTAGGTATTTAATTCATTTTTAAAATATATTGGCCTCTTAGTGTCTATTATGAGCTTTTCTTGAACCTACATGGAGATTTTGAGCTATTTTGAAAGCAATGGCACCATCAATTTTGTCCAATTCTCCACCCAAATGCTGACCCAAAAGGATCAACACAATGCAAGGGGGGCCCTCAACCACTCCCCTCACATTATACTAGCCCTTCTAGATACCTTTCTCTTTCTACATATCATAGTCTCTTGTTGTCATTTTGAGAAATTTTCATCCCAAATTTGGGTTTTGGGTTGTTATAGATGCAATAACACCATTGATTTTACCTGTTTCTACACCAAAATACAGATTTTAGTACTATCAATTGAAAATAGGAGTTGGGTGGTGATGACCTAGATAATGTGATAAGGCCTTTCCAAATATAATAGTGCCCTCACATTGCGTTGGCCTTAGACCACACAACATGAGGAGGGGGAATTCAAAAATCTTGAGGGCTCCTCTCACATTGTGTGGGTTCATGCTCACATTATGTGGGACTTAGAGATCAGGACCTAGATCAGTAGAATGTGAGGGGTGACCTTGTTTGAGTTGAAGGGCTGTCATTGAACAACTCCTTCCACTAGTAGGTTTCTCTCTTTTGGCTAAGGCCTTGTGACTTGCTAGGGTGACATGGATCCCAATGACAAAGCCTAGAGGATTTGTAGAGACAAGATTCTGCACCTTGAAATATCAATGATTGAGGTGCCTCAAAATTAGTCTAGCAAGGTAAAGGGACCCTCTATTATATGTATAATGAGAACTAAGCTCTTTTGCTAGGTACCAAGGGTAGAGGCATGGATTGCGTGGCAACCAAGTGCCCGAAAAAGCAGGGGCCACAAGTAAAGGTCAAGTTTAGACTTAGATATGGCCACAGGCTACTCCATTTAAGTCATAGACCATGATTGGCTATCCAATCATTCATTATGTGTCATCATTGGGTAATGATTGGCCATTGACTCAATTGCAATATGACTTAGGCCATCCAAATAGGGAATTGCATGGCATGTTGGCTAAGGCAACTAGTTGAGATAGCCAATGTGATTTTGTGGCCAAGTAGGCCATGTTGACCAAGTCAATGGGTCAAGTAGCATATTATTCTAGTTGAGGGACATGTTGATGCCTACATTGGGAGCCGAGGTGTGAAGCCTTATGTGGTGGTTGAGGATAGGCAGCTTGAGGCCAATGTGATATGGGGGTGGATGACGCCAAGTTGAGGTAACATCCAAGCTTGATGTCCACAATCATCTAGTTGGAAATAACACTACCTCTTATTTGAGTGCAAGTGAGTGTAAAGGTGGAAAAGTGCTACAATGGCGTGGAGTCCGAGTGTGTTGGGGCTATTTGAGTCAAGAGGATTGAAGCGATCCGAGTCCGAGTCAAAGCATGGATTGCAAGTGTGAAAATATCATTATGTGAAAGGACCTCTAAAGCAATCAAACATGGAGGAGCTATAGAATTGTATCCATACACTTAGTGGGAGATGGAGTGTAGCAAGCCTTTGTTTATAGTCAGAGTGCATCTTCACCTTATGTGCTTCCCTCCACATGCATATGTACCACCTCTTCTCTTCTCATTCTTCTTTCCTAATCATTAATTTGGCAAAGACAATTTCTATTTCCCAAACTTAAAAAGTAAAACCAATACACAAAAGCTAAGCCTTTCATTCAAAAAGCGAAAGCTATAGGGTAACTTGAACCCCTTGCTTCCAATCTATTTCTTTGTTGTTGAGATGGCAAGCTCAACACATGCACACATTAATGATGGACCACTTGGTTAGGTAGATCTGCATGTCTACACTTAGCATGTCAATGGTTTTTATGATCCTCACATGGCTATGGGCTTGTCACTTTATATTTGGTTAGTTGTATCTACCTACCAAACTGGCATACTTATAACACCAATCAATTAGTATAGTTAGTCATGCATTGTTTGACTTAGTAAATCACTTTTATCTATGTTGTATTTTATCTATATTGTGTGTATATAATATTGTGAGAGAAAGAGGAAAAGAAGCTAGAAAGAAAATATTTTTGGCCTCCATCTCTCTTCTTATGTTCCTAAGTGAGTGGTTTCTTACATGCATTATGTGTACTTAGTAGCATAGCTCAAGCGAGTCATCCCACCACATGCAATTCATGATATACTATCAGAGCACCACCATTGAGGGAGGCTTATTTTTGAGGTTGAAGTAAAGAAGAAGGAGCGAGGATTCAAGCAGGCAAGCAACTGGTAAGAAGCTCTCTCATTCTCTCACTCTTTCCCTTGGATAATACCTATAAAAGCATTAGAACCAAGGCAATGGAAAAATCTCCTATTGCTAAGTGCAAAGTTACAATTTTCAAATATATAAGTTTTGATGTGATGATCAAGAAGCAAGTACAAGCTTTCATATTGTATGTATTGTTGACAATTAGTGAAAGAGGCTACTTGATTCGTTATGCACATTTTGTGGAAGGTTACAAAAGACTTACGGTTTGATATTCAATTTTTCCAAATGGCTAAGAATAGTGAAAATATTAGTATTTAAGAATCTAGACAAGAATAACCACCCATCATGAAAATTCCATCTGATCTTGGGGTGTCACTATATATAAAAATATGTATCACATGAGTTCAAACAAAGGGAATATAAAAAAATGTTAAGCTTACAAATATACATTCATAGAAGAAAATATATTAATACATATTTATTTATTTACAAAAGGGGTTTTAATATTTCATATGTATTTTTTTAACAAAAGTATATTATAAATTTATAAAGATCATTAGTGAAAGATGCTACTTGATTTATTGCTATGCACATTAATATGTTAAAGATTACAGAAGACTAGCTTACTTTGGTATTCAATTTTGTCATCATAATGGCCGAGAATATTGAAAATCCTATTATTGAGAAGTTAGATAACAATAACTACCCTTAATAAAAGATCCATGTGATCTTGGACGTGTCACAGTGTATAAAAATATAAGTCATGTGAGTTCAAACAAAGAGAATATAAAAAATGTTGAGCTTACAAATATACATTTATATAGAAGGAAATATTTTAATGTGTATTTACTTATTCACGAAAGGGATTTTAATATTGTATATATAATTTTTCTACAAAATAATATTATAAATTTATAAAGTTGGATTTTTTTACAAAAGGGTATGATGAACCTCAACCTTAATGACATAGACCTTTGTTTTTTTGGGTATTATGTCAACTTTCCCAAGTTGCAATATTATGATATCTAGGTAAACATACTTATCCATCCATGCACTATTTAACTTGATTGTGTCAACATGTATCGGGTGATTTGACTTGCATGTTTGTGTGTGTGTGTGTGCGCACGTGCATGCACGCACACGCACAAAAAAAAAATGATATATTCAAACTAGTTACATAGACCATAAATATGTTTTTTTGGATAATTCATCCTTAATTTCAAATGTCATTTGATGGGTAAGTGTAATAAATCATGGCGACAACCAATTTTGATATCAAAGTGAATAGATTATGTCCCTTGAATGGGATTTTTGTGATTGTGCATTTGAAAAGAAGGTGAAGCAAACAAGATTATATTGAAGAACATGGATGCCTTCTATTCTTTATCTTAGTTTTTAATTAGAAAGATAATTCACAAGTTTGTTCTTCCTATATAATTCACAAGTTCATGTTTGTGTGTGTGTGTGTGCGCACGTGCATGCACGCACACGCACAAAAAAAAATAATGATATATTCAAACTAGTTACATAGACCATAAATATGTTTTTTTGGATAATTCATCCTTAATTTCAAATGTCATTTGATGGGTAAGTGTAATAAATCATGGCGACAACCAATTTTGATATCAAAGTGAATAGATTATGTCCCTTGAATGGGATTTTTGTGATTGTGCATTTGAAAAGAAGGTGAAGCAAACAAGATTATATTGAAGAACATGGATGCCTTCTATTCTTTATCTTAGTTTTTAATTAGAAAGATAATTCACAAGTTTGTTCTTCCTATATAATTCACAAGTTTGTTCTTCCTATTTAACTATGAATCTTCATCTTCAACTTGTTGTTTTGTGGAGTAATTTGGAAGTTCTATAGGCTTGGTGGGATGTTGCCATAGAAGTTGATAGTTTGGTAATTCAAACACAATGTAGCTTATGCAAGTAATCCAAAAATTAAAAAGTGGGATGGTTATGACCCTTTATATAATAGCAAGTTTTCATGGATCTAGTGGTAATATCATAAGGACATCATAAGCTACACATAGATGCAAATTTAAAGACCTAGATGGTGTGGATGGGAAATTCGATGTGCACTTGGGCAAAGAAATAGGATCTTGGTCGTGTTACCTTTAGCAAGGGTAGCAAAAAGCTTCCAATGTGTTGGACTTCCCTACGATCACACTAGGGACAAGAGAGAGTGGCTTAATGACCAAATGCTTTGCATTAATGGTTGATGGTACTTGTGATTGGTGGATGACTGAATCAACATTTGGTCCCCAACCAATGAAAATTATCATTGCCTACAAACCTTGTGTTAACACTTGCATTTTCACAAGGGTTTGTGGGGTTTGTGGAGGATAACTCAAACCCCACTGCCCCTTTTCACTACAAGTGCGACATGGATTTTGTAAGGAGAGGAGGGTTCCCTTCCCCCTGTTAGGGCCATGTGTGACTCGGATCTAACAAAGTGTCCTATAGAGGTCAGTGCTTGCAACTTATTCAAGGCACCACAGCTTTGTAAACTTATCTAGTGGCATTGGTCACTAACCTTGTAAAGGGAGGGAGAGTGTAAAAGAGAGGGCACTAACAATTTCCTTTGTGAGCTAAGATTCTATTTTCTTATGCATTCAAAATTTTGGTGTTAAAGGAGATCTAACAGATGACATTGTTATATGCTTTTGCAAAACCCTAAAAACTGCTAAGTGTGCATAAGATAGGCAAGTCTTTGGATCTTTTTTGTTTGTGTGGTTGTTGCATTTGATTTTCAATTATTAAATAAAATCCCAATGTCTAGCAAATTAAGAGTTTGCATATATTTTTTCCTTTGATTTTATTAATGCATATAATATTTTTTTATCAAAATTGGATGTGTTGTATAGGTTGATTAGGAAATGGATCAATAGGTTTAATGAGTAACCCTGAGAGGAGTAAGTCACTAGATAAAGGATCACGTGCACTGAATTGCACTTAATGAGTAACCCTGAGAGGAGGTAAGATTTTCAGAAATTTGACACTCAAAAATCACTAGATAAAGGACCAGATGCACTAAATTGCACTTGTCCTTTTACACAATACTAAGGTTTCATATACCCCTACTTCTCAAGCTACTTCCATGCCAAGGGGGATGACACACTAATTGCACCCTTTTTTATGCACTAAAAAGTATGAGGCTCCTACTAAGGCTCCTGCACATGCACAAGAGTTAGCACCTTTATCGAGCACACATTCTTTAGCACTACATTTGGGGAAGTTTCGATTCTCAATAGGAACCCGAGGGGTAGAGACTAAGGTGGGTTGGTGAGTTGAGGTTCATGAAGGATTAGATCAATATTAGTTAGGGTTTTGGATAATACATAATTTAATCCAGAGTGGTTAGTGAGATCGGGGGGGATGGGAGTAGAGATACATTTATTTATTGAGAGGAGAGGTTTCAACTATAAGGAAATGAACCTAATTAATGAACTATGCGTGCATTTTGTATATGCACTGGCACTATAGCATAGGATAGGCACTTAATCTTCACCAAAGAACTAAATCCCAAGAAATTGAACTAGTTGCAACTTGCCATTGATAGATGTATAAGTAGTAAATACATCAATTAGTTGCATTTTACTAATTCATTATGTGTCTTTTCATCTCATTCTTAATCATTGTGTTCTAGAGGACCAAGAAACTATAAAATCCCATGAGAAAATAAAGTGCTTACAAGGGCACTTGTCTTTTTGGAAAAGAAACACATGTAGGCCACCTATAACAACATAGATCATTTTGAAGAAATGGGTGGGCTTGAATTAATGAATGTCATTGCTAAGACAAGCTGAAAAGGCAACTACCTTTGGTTGCAATTTTGAGGTGCTCTTGCTTTTCCAACTCCATGCGAAGTGACTAGAGGAGGTACAATATCTTTTGAGTTATTCTACCTTGGAGAGGTCTTTAAGCATTGTACTAGGTGCATGGATAGGAAGATTATTGCACTTTTGTAATTGGTGTTTGGAAAATTCACAAGAGAGCTACTCTTGGATAGGAATGGTTTTACTATATACATCCTTAATATGCTTGCCTATGTAGTGCATATAGAATTCCAATTGCACATCGAAAAAAGTAGGGCAAGGGCATGAGGCATGTTGTTATAAGAAATACTTACATGATGCCATTGAGGTTAGTCAAGTGAAAATATAGAAGAGGTTTATGTGGATCATGAATATTGCAAACTAGATGTGCATAAGCGATTTATGTGGATCCAACTGAAGAGAGGTGGTACTCCTACGTACACAGTCGTGTCCAACATCACAGTGTCATGTGGATCTAGCATATCCATTTGAAACATATGTATTGATATCAATACCTTTATGAGAGAGGGCCATGTGATTGCACTTGGCGATTTAGATGCATGTAGTAGGACTTTGCAATTATCATGTGGTGCACAATGAGTAAGTTAAATGTGAGTTGATCAAGTATGATCTAACATGGCTAGCCTCAGTAGGTTGTATCAATTCTTGCCAATAATAGTGAGGAAGGGTGTTGCAATTAGTATATTCAACAATGAGTGCATCACTAGTTACATCTATGGTTACAGTCAACCAGATGTAGAGGTAAGCAGGTTAGAATGTCATCCTCCAAGCTAGTTTACTAATATTGGATGATCTAGCATTAAAGTTCCTAAGGAAAAGACTAATTGAGGGTTGACTATTGTGTTGTGTGAGTTGCTCCATTTGTTTGTATCAATTTTGCTAAATCCATGATGGATTGCATAGGGATATTGAGTTCCTTAATAGGTGGTGACTCATGTAAGTAGTAGCGCTTGATACGACTTAAGTGGCCAATACTTTACCCATGCAAGGTTTCTACTTCTACATTGCATGTCCTACTAATGACACAAATAGGGTAGGATCTGAGGCCTTGAAAGTTAAGTTTCTATTTGTTGTGGCTTGTGATCGAGTGTAGTAGCACAAGATAACCTTTCTCATAGTATCATTGATTAATGTGTTTATCACACCAATTCTTTTGCCAATAATTCTTTGCAATCAAGCAGGGCATGGATTTTGAGTAATCATGTTTCTGTCAAGTGTTCAAGTCTGATAATGCATTTTGTCCAAGATTTTGTACCGTCCCAACATTCTTGTACTTGAATGTGGAGACTTGGGATAAGGAACTCAATTGGTATAACTATGTTGGTCCCATAAGTTAGCTTGAAGGGAGTTTGTCTTGTAGCCATATTATAGGCTATATGATAAGCCCAAACAACCATGAGCTTTTTTTCAATTCCGATTGCAAAGCTTAAATATTTTACAGTAGGATGTCAACAAGGATTTTATTAGTCACTTCTACTTTGTATAGGATCAGAAATGTAGACAAAAAGTCTTTGATAATGCCATTCAATAGATGAGTTCCTTGGTCACTTACAATCTCAATGGGGTAGCCAAATCATGAGATGACTTGCTCCCATAAGAATTTTTCTATGATGGTGGGATCATTCTTCCTCATGACTCTCACCTTTACCAACCTAGTCATGTAGTCTTCTCGGTAGTGCCCAGTAGGATTGATGGATCCCATAAAGTCTATTCCCTAGTTCTCAAAGGGTTAGCATGCAATTACAAGGGAGAGTTCCATTTTATATTTGTTGATTGGAAGCTTGGTTTGTTGACACTCATTTCAGTGTTGGAATGGGCCACATCTCAAAAGAGAGTGGGCCACCATAACTAAGAGTGTAGAATTTTTCTTGCCGTGATATTTACTTCAAAGTGTCCTTTTGCAATCTTTTCATGTGCTTATTGTAGCATATTCTTGCTTTTATACTCATATATGAAATTTTGAAGAAGATTGTCCTACCTTAGTCAATAAAGTTGATTTGGCAGTCATTTGATAGGATCCGGTCTTAATTAGGAGATGCACGAATCTACCTTTTCAATTGGTGTCTCCAGCAATTTGATTTCCAAGATTGAACAATGTAGTCTATCCAATGGGGTGTGAGGTTCTCCTTAAAGAGTTGGGCTTCTTGCTAAATTTGAAACAAATGGGCATTTGGGTATCATCTGTAACGTGCCTACCTATCAACCCAGGCACGTTTTTAGCGGTCCATCGAGAGACGAATCTGAGCATTGCTACCCAGCACTCCCATGGAATTTTATGGGGTTTGCTGCATTGAGTTTCTCGAGTTCGCCTCGCAATGGAATTTTTGTAGCTGACCCCACTAGGATCGACCTAAAATTTGAGTTCCGAGTGGTCAAAGTCTCCTGACAACATTCTAGCATCGGGTCCTGGATATCCTGCTTTATGCAGAGATACCCAAGCCAAAGAAGATCTATGTCACACTTGGTTCAAAGAGAATGGGAAACGAGAGGGATGCGCTGCTCAACCTCTCTACCCGTAGGGCATAGTCCCATTCCTGTCCCGTAAAACGACATGAATTGGGGTTCTAGCCCAACAATTTCTAAGGGTGGGTGAGAAGCCTCCCAATTCTCTGGGACCACCTTGCCGTAAGGGGGACCCGTCGAGGGTTCCACCCACCTGCTTCCCTCAATAGGTGTTCTTTGATTATTAAATTAGGCCCTACCACATTTATGTGTGACATTTAAAAATCAACTTCCTTAATTAATCCTTTTAGGGAATAGGGTTCGTTCACATAATTTATAGCAGGGACACAAAAACAGAGCAAGATGTCCTTTTGACAAACAAGTTTCTTAACTTATCTTCAAGTTAATCTTTGTCTTGCCATACAAGAGGAATTGCATGTCCCTTTTGCCCTACAGAAGTAACTGGTCCAAATCACATGGCACCACAATTTCCATCCTTTATCTAGAATAGGATCTTCCAACGCCACAGACACTGAGGCCACGGAGGTCTTCCAGAGCTCCACTTGAACCTCAAGCTAAATATTATTCATGTGGTTGGCCTTTTCACCACTCGACTTTCGGTCCATGAATCGAGTAGTGCCCTTTTCGAGTTGATCCGCGATGCGATCATGGGGGTGATCCACCTGTGCAAAGAACCTTTCCTTAATTAATTCATTTAAGAATCAAGAACAATCAAAGCAATCAGCCCTAATATCATCTTCCAAGGAAACATTCCTTTATCCTCATGGCAATTTGTTATCATAGACCCCCCACCATGAATTTACCATCAATCACAAGCACTTGGAATAATCATCAAAATGACAAATGTAAAAGCATTTAGGACATTGTTTGATCAACCAACAAAATGTATTTTTCCAAACAATGCAAGAATAGACGTGATAACATTTCCATTCGCATATTCGCTCCCCCCTTAGGATCTAAGAGCAATACTATGCACAATTTTACTTAACACTCCCTTCCTTTGGCTAAGGTCTATGATAAGGTCTCATACAACTGTACAAGATGTAAGTTCTATTGATTACTTACATTGATCGACAACCCAACCTTCTTCCCAAACAAGTATAAAAGTATTGGTCTTTTCTTTGACTTAGGGTTTCCTAATCCTTGAGCTCTCCACTTGCCATTGAGGCCAGGAGTTGTTTTTGTATCTAGCCTAACTCTGAAATTGGATTGATGAAACTAGTAGTTAACAGACAGATCTCAAGGCATCTTAGTTTTAATCCTTATGATCATTGTTTGTACTAACCATACACATCATCAAGATCCCAATCTATCAAACATGAGCTATCAGTTTGTGATATTAGCAAGAGCTTGGACAAAGATCTAGAGTGTCTAAAATGAATTTCCTTTAGGCTAGATTGCTTACCATGCAATCCATCAGGTGTGCAAGCTACAATATATCCCTTCAATGTGGCCAAAACATACCTACTAATTTGCAAGAAGAGGGAGTCAACAATACCTTGGAACCTTATGTGTTGTTTATGCTATGTATGAATTTATCGCATAGCATCTAGGTGCAATTTACTTCTCTTGGTACATGTATTTTGAAAACTCAATCTTTTGAACATTTGAGATGAAATTTATCCTTTTCAATGAACTATTCTCATGTGGTATAGTACGGGACCTAATGTAACCCATGTGGTAATCAAAGCAAGCATCTAACAACTTTGAAATGTATTACTTATATCCGGTACCTTAGTTGTATTAACAATGATACCCTCGCCCGAAGCTTCATTCCTAGTTGTGGGATTGCTATCCACACGTGACATTCTCCGCTTGGGGGTCATTCTCGATCTTCCTCTCTTTAAGTGCAACCCCCCATAGGGACTTCAGCAACCTCTTGCTCAATAGAGGGCAATTGGGGGAAAAGGTTCGTTGGATAGAAGGGAAGGGGAGGTGTGTGTGATCTCCCTCTAAGGAGGCAGGAAGAAAAAGATCCTTCTGGAATGCTCTCACTCTCTCTCTTTGCCCTTATAGAGATCCTTATGATCTCAAGTCATCATCTCAGCATATCCTTATAGAGAGTACACATGAGTCATTCGAAAGTGGTTGGTGCATTAGTCAAGCCAAATGGCATAACAACATAGGTGAATGCTCCCCATCATCCGGTGGTGAAGGTAGTTTTAGGCCAATCATTAAGGTGAATTTGCACATGTTTATAGCCCAAAAAACCCACAAAGAAGTTATGAGCTTCCTTGCTTACCATGTGTTCAATTCTGTGATCCATATACAATAGGGGATAACGGTTTCCTTTGGTTGCACCATTTAGTTTCTTGTAGTTGATACATACTTGAATATTTCCATTTCTTGAGTCCCATGGCAATTGCTGATGCCCAATCTGCATGTTTAATATCATAAATGAAATGTGCTTTTTGTATAGTTTTTCTAGCTATTCTAGAACATGATGTGTATAGTGAGGATTCATCAGGCAGGGTCATTGTATAGTAGGCTTGGTATCTAGTTTCAAAGGAATAGTATGTGTCATTACTTGGGATGGTGTGCCCTTGAGGTTTGAGTAGTTCCAAGCGAACACATCATGATACTCCTTGAGTAGATCGATAAGTCATTAAGTATATCGATTAGTCGTTTCTCATTTTCTACATTGAGATCCTTAGTGATGCAAAATGGTTTCGAGGTTTCCCCTAATTCAGTATGGTTTACCTTTTTTACCTTCATCAGGCCCTTAATGGGTTCATTGATTTGCCCTTCACTCTTTGCACCAACCAAAACAATGACATGATGTCCTTTTTTGTATCTTAAAAATTGTTTTGGGAGATCCTGTGATTTCTTCTAGCTCTTAGCTTTTCACTCATTGTCAAGTGCGGCATTTTTAAGGTGTTTGTGATTGTGAGATGGATTGCGAGTTTTTCTTTAGCCTTGGAAATCTTAGACAATGGTGAAATTTTAGGATCTAAATCATCACTCCCATTTGTTTCTGAGTTAGTACTTTCTATTGGTGGAACATCAAAAGTTTTTTCTTTTTCATTATCAACCGTCAATATCTAGGATTCATTTTACACTATTTGAATTTTTTTAAAAAACATGAATAATGGTTGAATTTCACATTAGGCCCAAAAATATGGATGTATTATTCAATGACATGTTAGCTTTTTAGGAAACATCTTATCAATGCTTACATTTTGATCAAAAGATTTTCAATTGAAGAGTTTTCTTTATATACTAAAGAAGTCTCATGTTTTTTCATTCTTATAAGCATTTACATTTGAGCTTCTCACTCGAGTCCCTAAGGAGTTGCAAAACAAAAAATAAAAATTAGACTTTGTTATTTATATTTCTTAGACTTTTTAAATATTAATTAATTTAAAAGTTTAAAATAATTAATGTAATTTTTAGTTATTTTAGAGTCTTTAATTATTAGATAATTTAAAAATTTTAATTAGTTAGATGATTTAGAGTTGTTTTACTTCATTAGATAGTTGATAAGTTAATTGATTAGATAATTCACATAATTTAGTTAGTTATTAATTAATAAATTAAATCATTTACTATTTTAATTTAAAATTAATTAATTAAAATAATTTTATATTTAATCTTTAAAATTAATTATATGATTTAAAAATAAAATTTAAATTAGAAATTAATATGTAAATTAATATAAATAAATAAAACTTCTGAAGTTAATTTGATCATTCTATTATGATACTCACTCTTTAAAATAATCACAATATTTAAAGGGGTAACTTCTTCATATAAAAAATGTTCTCATACTTCAAATTGAATCTACAAAAAATTGAGAGTTTTTGGTTATTTCACACTTCAGCATATATATATATATATATATATATATATATATATATAAAGAGAGAGAGAGAGAGAGAGAGAGAGAGAGAGAGAGAGAGAGAGAGAGAGAGAGAGAGAGAGAGAGAGAGAGAGAGAGAGAGAGAGAGAGAGAGAGAGAGAGAGAGAGAGAGAGAGAGAGAGTAGAGGGGGAGAATAGATCGAGGATAGGAGAGAGTATGATTTAGTCCTAAGGTTTGAACCATAATAAAAACTTCATCTCTAAAATAGTGTCATCAATGCATCCATTCTCAATGATTGCACAATGCCTAATATAATCTTAATGAAATTTTGACGGTGTTTGATTAACACAAATAGGAAATTTATGGAGGTCCATAATCCTGGAAAATTATGCTAGGCTTAGCTTCAATGAAACTAAGTGGTCTTAAGGGGAAAAACGATCTTATCACATGTCAAATTATGATTTTGTACTACTATACATTTGTCATATGGAAATATATGGAAGAAATTGTAGTCCTGACAAAGATTATATTTGCGTACTTGTATGTGTCTCGATGAAGGGCACAAACTTCTACTAGATACCCTTCATAAACCATCAACAAAGATCATCATATAAGTTATATTTTATTTGTGTAAAACATTGTATACATAATACATTGTAATCATAGCACATTATATATAATAGAAAAAACATGATCAATACGACTTTATAGTAGTTAAGCTTGCTCATCCATTGATAAATCACTATTTGATGATTACTTTGCATTGTTATATACATGGTAGCATTGCATTGTTACATAGTATCCTATTTACAAGTTTACAAAATTTGACAAATTGAATTTTTCAAATGAACTACTTGGTATTGACTCTGATGGATGACTAGAGCCATGTGTGCCACCTCGCATTTACATGATTTGCATTCTTACACCATCCACAAGATGTCAAAATTGGACATTTTCTTACTTTAATGCTCGGTTATGCACTAATATCTCTTTGATTGTTTATACTTGTGATGCCAATGTGGCATCTTGTATTCGCATCTCCAAAATTTGTTCATGCTCTTCCTGACATGTCCCTTTCATCACGGTGGTTGTGGAGTATGCCCTCTTTATGCTTGCATCTTATTGAAAATGTGTCCTTGGCCCACTTCTACATTTAATGACTTATCAATCCAATCTATTTGCCTTCTCAAAGTATAATGCATGTAAAATTATTGGACAAAGTAGATGGTTATTTGATTGTTATTTGGGAAACTTCTTTCTTGCCACCCTAGCTAGAAGAACTCTAGCCCATCTTGTATGTCGAATATCCAAAAGTTTTGGAGAGGTCTTTGCTTTGCCTAATGTTTGAAATAAGACATTGAACACAACCCAATTTGGACAAAGCTTTCTTGCCTCCTTTAAGGGGAGTTCGTCTCCTTCTACATCATCTCTTCCTTCTCAACATGCACTGCATTTGAAAATCTTGATTTCCCCATCTTCTTTGCTCTTCTATAAGGACTCATTAGGCTTCATTATAATCTAGATCTACAGTTTGCACGTTAGGTGTTGTTTTGGGCTTTTCAATTTCAGTCATGATCTAAAGAAAAAACAATATTATTTATATGACTATATTAAAATAATATCATTAATTTCATTAAATAAGATCTAAAAATAATAAATCAATTCTATTCAATTTTAAGTTAAAAATTTGTAAGCACACTATGATCAAATACAACATAAGACCAAATCCTAAACTCATTTTGTACTATGATGCAAGCTTCTCACTCAAGCACTTGGTCTAACTATGACAATTGTCAAGTTACCAAGGTGTAGTGAAAGAAATGAGTGCTTTGAGGTGTCTAATAAGAAATGCTTCTAGATCATGTTCACAATTGCTAGTAATCCTTATCAAATGTCTAGAAAACCTCAATCTTGGACATAAGGTTTACCAAACATTTGATAATGAGTGCTTCTAGACCATGTCCAAAGATAAGTTGCCATTCTAACAAGCATCGAGCAATTATATAATAGAAATTTTAGTGTGTCAACGCTAATGTAAGGCCTATGCATAATATTGTTAGTAGCAAATCTACACAAGTCTATTTTTTGTATTATCAGGGTGAGTACAAACCTCTAACACACACAGAAACAAATTTATTATTATTTGGGTTTACTATTGTAGTACCAGTGTAAGTCTCAAACACTAGCAATAGCAAATACAAGTAAGTCTTTTACTTATGATATTAATGTGACTATAAGCCTCTAATACAATATAATATAAGTGATTATCTAATATCTGAATTCTAAAGTATGAGGCAAGCCTTTAACACACATAGAAAGAGAGACTAAATTAAAATTAACTTTTGAAAGGTGAGGTAATCCTCAAATGCCACAAGAGTATAAAATATAATATATATAATAAAAATTAAAAAATACTTTTGAAGTGTGAGATAAACCTCTAACATAATAAAATTATTACAAAGCAATAAATAACATTGATACTTTGAAGCGTGAGATAAATCTCTAACATGATGAAATTATTATTAAATAATAAATAAATGTGAAAAATTAAACTAAATAATAAAATATTACATATGAAAGCTATAGTTGCAAAATAAAAGAGCAAATCAATGTCTTTTACTTAGGTAGTGGACCTAAATTTTCAATCGAAAGGCTCTCAAATGAAGCAAAAAGGAACCAAAAACGTATTTCTATATGCAAGCTTTTGATCAAAAGTCCTTCGATAAAAAATTCTTTCAATCAAAAGTTTTTTATTTGCTAATTTGGCCATTATTTGGAAATGTTCCAAATAATGAGGTAAAATATGTATAAGAACTATTATTCGGACCGAATAATACTACCTAAATGAGTATTTCAAAGGTGGAGACCAATCCCATAGGTTGATATCTTGTCTATTCATAGTCTAATACCTCCAAGCGCTCTAACCATTCTAGCACTAATTTAAGTGTACCTATGCCTACATCAAAAGCAAACCTCTTGTCCTACCGATGAGGACTAGGAGTCATTTTGCCATCAATATTGTAGTCAACTACATCAATATCAACGTAATTTTTATTTTCATAATCCATAGATTCTTCCATCTTGAGTTCACTTTCATCCTCAACATCCACCCCCTGCTCTCATATATTGTCATAATCAAACAGATCTTGATGGAGTTAGTTCATTGGCATTGGAGACTATTTCATTACTCCTCAAAGATTAGAAGATTGGCTTTATCTTTGCCCTAGAAACACAACTGCCAGTGGCTCAATAAGTTGCACAATTTAAGCATGTTGTAGGGATATGATAGCCCTTGGTGAAAACTTACGGCGTTAAGTTAAGGGCCATCATAAGGAGAGACATTGAGATTTCTATTTGAGGATTGATCATTTGGATAGTAGAGTCTCATTGCCCTTGCTGTGACTTTCGAGTTTATGAGATTCTCAATATTTAAAATTCTCTATGAATGGAATTTCTATAGTGACAACTATGTGTATCTAGTCTTGCTCATCCTGAGGGGATGAAATGTAGTTTGTGAGAGTCTATTGGATAGGAGGTTAGTTAGCATCTCCTTGTCACATGTTCAAAATTACATCTACGTCAACTAAAGATGTTTTGCATGTCTCTATTTCAATTTGTACTACATTCTTCTTATTTCCTAGAAAGTCTAGACCGTTGCCACAGTTATTGATGAGTCTTGCATTTCGCATTTAAGGACATCCAAGAAACATATCCTAGTGGACCCTTTTTATAAAGACAAAGTTAATCAGAAATTATACCTCAGTGATTTTGACTACCCAATCCTTCAACACACCTTGTGGTTAGACCTTTAAGTCCATCTACGATCATCAAATTAAAATGGGGAAATTTAGTTTTCGAGGATTTCCTTAGGTGACGAGTACGTTTTTGCTACCTATGCTAACTATAGCTCACGTATCAATGATTCCTCTCTTGATAGAATCCTTGAGGGTTTCCATCAGAAGGAAAGTGTGACACTTTATCCCTTCCCAAAATTTGTTGATCCCCAGGGTCCTAGAGCTGGCATGACTAGAAAGCTATGTTGTAGATTGCATGTGAATGGTGCAAGCTTTGTGCCATCCATCCAACTTTTGAATGCCTACCATGGTAAAGCTTCCTTTCATGAGAATTCCAAGTGGAGATGATATCTTACTCTTGCATACATTGGCCAAAGTAAAGTAGTTTAGTGGTAAAGTTACGAAGATTTTGGGAATGAGTAGGCAAAGACTCATGCAAAGCATTAGAGAGGCTGGGAGATTGATGGTCTCTAAAGCTATATTGGATTGTAGTTCCTTGTGTGTTTCTTCCACCCATTTCTTGACCTTATCAATTTTGGGAAACTATTACTTAGAATTAGGGTACTCTCCCATGTTTGTTGTAGCAACTTCTTTATTTTGGGATATTTCTATTGCACTTTTTCCACTCGATATAGGAGATGTATCTTGTTGGTAGTCAAGCCTTTACTTTTCAATTTTAGGTCAATGAACAATCGCCTTTTCTTAGCATTCTTTTTGCCTATGATTGACCTGCTTATTGTGGTCGATGCCCTAATGGTAATTTCAGCTTTCTTGCTCTGCACTCTTGTGATAGCATTGATCGAAATAGGAAGAGCATCTTTGTCCTTAATCATTTCAATAGTAAACAAACTCAAGGGTACGAAGGGTACAATGGCATTGCTACAACTAGTTTTTGGTCTAGAGCAAACTAGATACATGTGTATGATCCCACATTCAAGGAACAATTTGTTTTCTTTCTTTCTTAGGCTATTCTTGTCTCAATGGATAGTGCGAGATCATGTTTTGATTGTTTGTAGCTCCAACAAGCTATTGTTTCCCATGGCTAGATCATTCCTTATCCCTTGCTCATCCTAATATCATGATATACATGGGCCAATAATCCATCAGGATAGGATGACCCTCTTTGTTATAGTAAACAAAGGGACTAATGTACTCCTTGTCCTTTATCAATTCCTCAACATAATGAATAGAAGATCACTTGGAGGATGACTAAAGATTGGGATTGGTGGTGTGGCAATCCCCAAGGGGTTAATTTTATTCCTTAGTACTATTTCTCTTTACTCCTAGGGAGTTGGCAAGGCCAAAGGTGGCACTACTTGTTGCACTTGATGTGGGTAATTGTGACCTCAATTGTATTGTGGATAGCCTAAATTGGGGTTGGGTCCTCAAAATGTTCATGGAGCTCTGCACACAATAAGTGGCTTCATGCTCATAGCATCCACAATCCTAATAATTGTATTTGCCTCAATCCCTTGAAAGGGAACTAGTCACTATTGCAATGAATGCTCTACATGTATTATTGGTATGACTGAGATAGCTTAAATGTGATTTCTACCATTTTCAAGAACTCCTACTACTACATTAGTCATTAGATCCTCAGTCTCACTCATCTTAGACTTGTTAGTTGAAGGTCTCAATTTCTCTCTCTATGAAGGTCGTCATTAGCATGGATTGCTTCTTCAAGAATGTTGTTGATGCTATAGAAGAAGGTCAATGCATGTGTGCACTGTGCACTATGCACTAGGGTGATTTAAGGTGACTATATGCAATGAACTACATGTACTTGTGATCTAAAAATTACCCTAGGATGGTCTAAAAAGGGGTGTGATAAGTTGATGTGCACTGTGAGCAGTCCAGGTGCATCTATGCACCATGCACTATGTTGTGTGCATTGATGTGATGGATTAGTATGCTTTGTAGTGAGCTCGGATGTAATGAGTGTGGATGGGTGATGGACTACGGGTATGCACTAGGTGGTTCTTATGTGAGGTGTACACATGGGTTCGTGCACGTATATACACCCTACACCATGTGTCATGTGCACTATGCACTATTGCACAATGTAGTATATTGCGATTGTGCAAGTGTGGGTTGTTTTAAGGGTGGTGTGTATTAGACTAGCTACAAGGTGGATGAATTGATGAGGCTACTGTATGAGTCGGTGCTAGTTTGGAGTAGGTTGCAACTCGCTTGCATGTGCACCATGCATACATGCCCACTGTGTAATGCATGTGCGCATTAGGTGGTCTGCAAGTAAGGTATAATGTGTTAGATGGCTTATTTGGTGGTGTGTAGTATACGATGCATGTACTAGATGTGGTGGATATATACAAATGTGAGTGCCTTGTAGATACGTACACTATGCATGTGTACACCTATGCAATGTATATTGTGTAGTATGCACTAGGTTGAGGCTAAATGGAAGGTAGGGTGCATATAAACAAACAAGAGGAAAGAGAGGGGAAGCAATCAAGAGTGCACACACACAATGGAGACTTGAGCAGATTTTGTCTTCTCCTTCTTTCTTCTTTCACATAAAGTACACATGCAATTATTAAGTGTGAATCCATTATGGATAGATGAACTAGCACAATGAATGTGCTCTAACCAAGTGTGGAGTGTTTGGGTGTAGTCTAGCTATAGAACCACTAGCATATCCTCCATATTGGTCACCTAACACACCAATAAGTAAAGTCCTACCATACCACCAAGGTTTATAGTGGATGCCAACTCACATGGGGCTCAATATCTCAACCCTTCCCCTCGAGCTTAGCATGAGATCATGTACTTCATAGTCCTATGGCAAAGCTTCTCAACTCCCAAGGCTTTGAAAAAATACATGTAGCTTGATCTTGTATATTGATATAAACCAAGTCAATATCACCTTCTAGAATCTACTCTCTCGAATGAAATGATAGTGGACATCTATGAGTTTGGCTTGCATATGATACACTAGATTCTTGGCTAGCTAAATGCTACTAATCATAGTAGATGATGACCTTCTTGTCTAGCTGTAGCACCAAAGCACCAAGTAGCTTGTGTAACCAAGCTATCTCACATGTTAAAATTGAAGCATCCCCGTAGTCTAGCCTCTATTCTAGATAGTGCAATTGTAGGTTATTTATTTCTACTCCAAGTAACAACACCACTCCCAAAGAAAATACTAGACCCACTAGTACATGTCCTATTTGAAATACAACCACTCCAATCTACATCCTATAACCATGCATGTCCAATCATACACTTACAACATAGAATGAGACATACTCAAGTGTAGAATTGAGATAGTTCAATGTTCATTGCACTACATCCAAATGTGGCTTCTATGGAAGCTACATAAATCGACTCTCTGAACAAACTGTGTAGTTTAGATCTAGCCCAATGATTGTCAAATAAATAAGGCTTCCTATCTTAAGAAACACGGATCCTTGAGTAATGTTTAGTTATGGAGGACGGAAGTCATGATAAGAAGCATGATGACTAAGACTAGACACACTGACTGTTACTCAAATGAATTAGGTTCCAAGGTTAATTAAGCTGGACTCATAAACACAATCTTGAATAGACATGGACAAGACTGAAAGTACAAAGTACAATAGCATTCTTATTCAAATGATTGTCAAGCACACTCTTTTATAGTTGCAGGATGGTACCACTTTTCCTCACTGTGCCTATGGGATAAAGAACAGTTCTTCTAGAATGTTGCATGTTCCTTGCCACCTTATTGCTCCATACAAAGAGACAGTCTTAGGAGTGTGATTGCATAAATCTCAAGACCCCTCCTCAATCACAACCATAAAAAGCATTGAGTATACAGAGACTGTCATGAGTAGAACCTTGCTAAGTGTAGACATGGAATAATAACCATACAAAAGCAGAGGTTGTAGTGTTGCATAGGTTACATGAGGAGCACAAGGTTGTTGCATGTTCCTTGCCTTATTGCTCCATACAAAGAGGCTATCTTAGGAGTGTCATTTCATAAAAATCAACACCCCTCCTCAATCACAACCGTGAAAGGCACTGAGTATATAGAGGTTGTTCATGAGTAGAACCTTGCTAAGTGTAAACATGGAAAAACCAACCATATAAGACTAGAGACTGTACTACATATGTTACATGAGGAGCACAAGACTATTGCATGTTCCTTGCCTTACTACTCCATACAAAGAGGCTATCTTAGGAGTGTGATTGCAAAAATCTCAACATCCCTCCTCAATCACAACCATGAAAAGCGCTGAGTATACATATGTTGTCATGAGTAGAACCTTGCTAAGTGTAGACATGGAAAAACCAACCATATAAAGGTAGAGGCTGTTACAAGGCCTCGCTAAGTGTGTAGAGGCTATAGTGCATAGGTTACATGAGGAGCACAAGGCTTATGATTGGAGCATTAATGCAAGTACATACAATGCTTAAAAAAGTTAGTCTAAATAATGGGAATAGAAGGACTAACGAGGCTTGTCCTTCTACTCTTGATGAGTGTCGTTGTACTTATTGTTAACATAGAGCACCTATTCTTCTTGTTTACCACAGCATAGAGGAGCAGGAAATGGAAAAAAGAAAATAGCAAAAGGCGCAGGAAAAAAGAAGAAAAAGGCACCTTAACCGGTACCCAGACCCTGGAAAAAATTAAAAGCACGGGCACGACCCTCAAGAAGTCTTAGAGTCTCCCAAGGAGAGTAAAAGAGTAAAAAGCGCACCATTAAGTGTGAGAACGCTCTCAAATCCTTGTAAGAGAGTGACATGCCCACTCCTGTGCAAATTGTATGCATTAGTTGGGAATAGGATAGACTAGAACGGTGGGAAATGAGAAATGGGCCTAGGCTAATGGCCGGCCATGTAAAAAAGGGGATGACCACCCATGAAAAGTAGGGCATGTATATAAAGTTGAAAAGTGAATGAGAAGCTCATTCTTGTGTGTGGTCAAAGCTTTTTCTTCTTCTTCTTCCTCTTCTCTTGTTTCTTGCCTCCTTGCTTGTGCTTGAGAGAGGGATTGAGAGAGTGTGAGGGAGTGAGGGAGAGATCGTGTGAGAGTGAGGGATCTTGGAGAAGAAGCTCTCCATCTTCTCTCTTCATCTTCCCTTCCTCTCTTCTCTTCTCTTGTCTCGCGCATGGCTATGGAGGATGGAGCTCTTGGGAGAGGGATTGAGGTTGCTTGAGCTTGCCTCAAGGATCGTGGAGCTACCAGTGTGCAAGAAAGAGGAGGGTACTCGATTGAGCAACAAGGTAAGCTCACTACACCCGTAAGGTAGGCATTGCGCGTCGGCTATGTGAGAGGTAGCCATGGCCGCTCGGTTCGAAACACTTGAGCAATAAGTGGTCCGTAGGTCTTGGGGTAGAGCTCGAAGCTCCCCTCCACTTCCTTTGAAGTGCTTGCTTCCTCTTTAACTTTGCCCTTCTTCTCTTCTTCAAGGAGTGATGCTTTGATGTCTACCAACTTTGGATTTGGCATATAAATTAGTGTGGTGGAGACATTACCAAATTCTAGAGGAAGACTCTTCAACAAGACTCCAATGCATATTCCTTCTTCCATTTTTAAGTTAATCCCTGCAAGTTGAGTTAGTAGACTTTCCATATAATTAAGGTGAGTTGCAAGGGATGTATTAGCCTTCAAAGCCAACCTAAAAAACTCAATCAACAATCCATATTTTGAGGATTTAGATTGGGCATTGTTATGAGATGTATCACATGTGTCTACATGATGGATATAATTATTATCAGGCTCAAGCTTCATGATTACTTGGGCTTTGTCATCATTCTTTTGCTACACTACCACCCGCAAGAGTAGCATATCTAGGTCTCTCCTCTTGGCCATTAATTATCAACCAAAGACCCTTCTTCATTAGGATCAACTTGATCCTTGTTTGCCAAAAGTGTGGAAGCTCATTCCTTGCCAGTGACATGGCGGTGAATCTTTCCCCATACTAGATGGTAGGAGCAGCAACAAATCAACACCAAAAATCTTGGATCAGACCAACAAATGAATTGCTTGGATGTGTCAAGAGACACAATTGCCAAGAAGCACTAATGAGTATCAAAAGATATTATGCTTGTTAAGCTTGATGTTGAACTTTGATGGTTGAATCTTCCCCTCCTTGTTTGCTGATTTGATATGGCAATCTTACTAGAAACTGAGTGATACAGTAGATCAAAGTGGCTGTGGGTTGGTTCAACTAAGAGTGAGAAAATAGAGTAATAAATGAGCTTGGGTGAAAATGGCTATGGTTGTCTTTTATGGTTTCCTTGTTTGACAATTTTTTTAACTTATGCCAGCTACCACAGTGAACTATTTGAGCTCAAATTTTTTTAGGAGAGAGCCCATAGCATTACCTTGAGAAGACCTGAGGTAGCTAGACTAATCGTAGCGTGTGTAGAGGGCAAGATGTTGTACAAAGAATAGCAATACACATCCTTGAGCAAGGTTTAGCTATGGAGGATAGAAGCCAATGAAGTAAGAAGCATGATGACTAAGACTAGACACACTGACTATTACTCAAGTGAATTAGCTATCAAGATTGATTGAATTGAACTCATAAATACAATCTTAAGTAGACATGGACAAGGCTAAAAGTACAAAGTACAAGAGCATTCTTCAAATGATTGTCAAGTACACTCTTTTATAGTTGTAGGATGGTACCACTTTTCCTCACTGTGCCTATGGGATAAAGGAGAATTTTTCTAGGCTATTGCATGTTCATTGCCTTACTACTCCATACGAAGAGGCTATCTTAGGAGTGTGATTGCATAAATCTCCACATCCTACAATCTTTCTATATAATGACATCCTCAATATTATCACCCTCATGTGCATTAAGCTTAGCATTGATATGGAGAGGTATTGAGATTGGCTTATAATTAGCCATACCATACTTTTGTAGCATATACAAAGCATACTATCCTTGTGACAACCATATATCCTTCAAAATCCTAATTGTCTGTATACCAAGAAAATAACATAGCTCTCCCAAATCCTAATATTAAAAACTCAATCTTGAGAAAACTCTTCATATGATTGATCTTTGTCTCTCTGTCACCCATGATAATTAAGTCATCTATCTATATATGGCAATCACCACACAATACCCACATCAACATCACGTGTAGAGTAATCAACTTGTGCTCTATGGAATTCAATGCTAACAAGGTACTATGAAATCCTTCATGCCATGCCCTGGGTGCTTGCTTCAACACATATAAGGCCTTACAAAGTCTACATACATAATAAAAATAACTGTCATTCACATAACTAGGTGGCTGCTCAACATAAGCTTCTTGTTGTAACTCTGATTTAGTGATCCATCGAGATGATTTTAACGCCACTCAGTACTCTTTCAAATGATACGAGGTTTACTGCCTAGACTCTCTCGAGTTCACCTTGCAACAAAAGGTATTGGTCGTTTCCATGAGAATGGACTCGAATTTTGCATTCTAAGTAAACTAAGGTCGCCTATTGAGGTTCACTAGCATTGGTCTTCAAGCAACTTCTTGTGCTAGATTGCCCAAACCACGATTCATATTGCACTTGGTTCAAGGAGAGTGACAAAGGATTGTATCACACTCTTTTTTTTCTCCTTTGTCATTTTATGCAATAGCAAGAGTGCCCATTAGTGTTGTCTTGTGTCATCTCATCTTGCATGAGAGAAAATTTACACAAATTCCTAATGCATTGTAACATCAATGTATATTGTAAGTAAATGAGAGATATTTATGTACTTCCTTATAGTCTCATACTATTGTGTTGGCCTAAGAAACTTCACTAGATTTGGACTATTGTTATCTTGATGAAAGATGTATAAGGGGATGGCATGTTAAGCTATAAGGAATTGGAAAGACACGTATAAATTTTTGTTCCATTATCAACAAATTTTTCTCAAGGAGTACAGATCACCTAGTGTGCAAGTTAAGAAATGGCCTTAAGCAGGCACTTAGGGAATGGTACCACAAGTTTGACGATTCCATAAACCATCTATGGAAAATGAAGCCCAATGTTTAAACATAGAAGCTAAGCAACACTCGAGCAAGCTTCTTTATTTGAAGGCCAACTAGTCAACAATGAATAAGCAAGCAAGATGATCATTATTCTAGCCAAGAACATCCTTGAAAATTGTGGTGTAATTTTTGGGTTGATTGGTACTCTTAATCACATATTCTTCCTATTGATCTTCATTAAGGTTGCCTCTCCAGTCTTTGCCAAGCTATTTCTCCAAGAAATCATAAACATTGGTGATATTCTTCTTCTTTCCAACTTCTGTAGACCCTTGGCATATGGTAGAAGTAAAAGCTAAGTTGAAAGCTTCAATTTCTCTCAAATTTCTTGAAATTCTTCATCATTTAGCCATGGGACTCATCCTTGTGAAGATGCTTGGAAGAAATTGAAGACATTGAGAAAGATACTAAGAGAGGTTCCATAGAGTCAGGATTTAGGGCAAACAAGTTCAAAGCTTCAATCTCAATCAAGCCTTTGATTTTTCAACCTCAGTCCAAAGCCTTCAAGGAGTAAGGATTCAAGCTTACTTGAGCAACATTGGTCATCTAGAAGCACCTTCAAGCCTTTGGAGCATTCAAGTCTTCTTCAAGCTAATGAATGAGATATTTCCCATCATTTCTTGATCTATCTCATTCATGCTCTTACTGGGATTAATGCAAGTGATTGACAGATTAAAGAAGTGTATCTTAATCAAGATTTAGCCATTCATTGTTAGAATTGCTCTCTTCATTAAATCAAAGAATTAGAAGCCTTTGTTTAGCATATTGGCATTGTGGCATTTCCTCATCGACTTAGGAAAGCATCAATAGGAGTGAATGTATCTTTGCAATTTTTCTGAGCTACTCCCTAACCATGCTTTAGAAGAGGCACCTTAGAAAATCCATTAAAAACTATTATAAAACTTTTGCTAGTGGCTATGAAACAAATAGGATGCCATCACTCATTCGCAAGAAATTGAGAATGGACCCTGAGTCCTTATTGTTAGGGCTAACCTATGCACATCAATACACCAAAGAGTCACATTGTTGACTCACTAGAAGGGGCTAATAAAAATTTATGAAGATGTTGATAGTCTCACATGAACTATGATGGCATCCTTTCGAATTTTGTGAATGTGACATGCACATTTGAATGTTTTCCAACTAAGAATTGTGTTGTGACAAAGGTGACCTTTCTCTTATAGAGGTGGGTAACCTCCTAACAACCTTGTTGTCCACTCCAGTAACTCTAAGCTTGGAAGATCTGCTTAGGCAAAATCATTCCTTGTGGCAGGAGTTAAAAGACTTGATCGAGGGACACACAAGACTTGCAAGTGCTGATCTGCAAGACCATGATACAGTTACACAGATCCCAAGTCTAACTCTACACTCAAATCCTAAGTCTTTGCACATCAATGCTTTTTGGGAAGGCACTCAAACGCACGCAGTTTTGCCTGTTCTAGCCTTAGGAGATATGATGCGAAAATGAATTGTAGACACAGGCGCAGGTGTTAGCGTACTAAACCATGCAGTCTTAGAGGCATGAGGAAACCCTCCTGTAGAGACTTCCAGGTTTAACATCACGTTAGCAAACGGAATGAAGGTAAGACCATTCGGGGTCTTAAAAAATTGGCCAGTAAAGATTGCCGGTGTGCAATTTTCTGTAAACTTCATTGTCATGAAGGGAGTGGATTACGACATACTATTAGGCCGACCTTGGATGAGGAATGCACGTGTCATAGAGGACTGGGGCAATGGGTTTATTTTCCTAGGGAATAGAACTTGTGCGGTAAGGGTAGAGATGGACACTTGGAAGACGACACCTGTTGACCTAACTAGCATCTTGGCTATGCTGAAAGGCGATACTCAAACGACCAAACCCTATGGATCGCTCGCTAAATATATTCCTTGCCCTGAGGATGAGAGGGATTGGATGCACATCTTGGCAACCATTGACCTACCATTCTCGGATGAGGAAGAGCCATATCGACAGGCGGCTAAAGCCGCAACCATGCCAATTGAGGAGCCAATTGTGCCACTTTGCATGATGGCAGGGAGCTCACTCAACCGGGGCAAACCAGCCTCGTTCCACATCCCCAACAACAAATTAGCGCTTCAGGAAATCGTAGAGTATCTGACCAATAAATTGGATGGCAATTTGGCTGCTAACTTAAAACCTCTACGTGATCTTTTAGCTAAGCCAGAATGGAAATGGACCAAGGTCCACGACCTGAATTTGTTATGTAACTGGGCTTTGGTAACTGATGACAAGGAGATTGAAGAGGGAAGCTTGGGGGATGATGAGCAGTCAGAAGGACAGGACTCGGATGATGAGTATGAGGACTGTCACTCTACGGAAGAAGAGAGTGAAGAAGAGATAGACACAATAGAGTACGACACGGAAGGAAAAGCGATAGAACAAATCAGGGCAGACTCAAGGCCTAGGAAAGAAGGGACAAATCAGAACGAAAAAGGAGTCATGCGGATGGAGTGTGACAGATCCTGGCGAGAACGCATAGGAGCCGTGGATTACGAGCACGCCGGAGTGGCACAACCATGGGTAATCCTAGTGCTCAAGACGGATGCACCTACGGAACTACGACCCCCTGGGAAAACACCTTCCTCAAGTGAGGGATGCGAATTTAACTCAGAGTCGGAAGTTAGCACTGAGAGTGATCCCGAGATACCGCAACCCTCTAAGGTCAAACGCACCAAGGCAGACTTGCCAATCCACCTGAGGCGCAGGAGGCTAAAAGAGGAGGCCAGAAAGCAAGCAAGGGACTCAAAAGCAGAAAGGCAGAAGAAATCGCAGGATCTGTCCAAACGGTTTACAAAATTTAAAAAGGGTGACAGAGTGGTGATTCTGCTCGGTGCAAAAAGACAAGGTCAGACTAGTGAACCGATCGAGGGACTCGCCAAGGTCAAGGAAGTTAACTGGGCTAGGGAAGGTGAAAAGCCAAGACGGGTGTTCATTGTAGATGACTTGACGGAGGATGAGGAGACCAAACTCGTTGCGCTCGTGCAAGAGTACATTGACGTATTTGCCTGGACATTGAACTTAAGGGAGTCGGCCCTAGGGTCGTGACTCATAATATCCCAATGGTCCCAGATGCAGTGCCAATGAAACAATGACCTTACCCCATGAATCCCAAGCACGCCCTTGCAGTAAAAGAGGAGATTAATAAACTCATAAGGGCAGGATTCATATATGAGATCGAGCACACGGACTGGGTATCACCTATCGTGATTGTCATGAAGAAAAATGAAAAACTTTGAGTGTGCGTGAACTACAAGAAAGTGAATGCCGCTACGAAGAGGGATAACTATCATTTACCCTACACTGAGCACATGCTTGAAAGGGTAGCAGGTAGAGAAGTCTACAGTTTTCTGGATGGTTTCTTGGGCTATAATCAAGTGCAAGTGCACCCCGATGACAGGCACAAGACTGCCTTTGCCATGGAATGGGGTGTGTTCGCCTACATTGTCATGCCTTTTGGGCTAATGAACGCACCTGCAACTTTTCAATGCCTAATGTGCGCTATTTTTAAGGACATGCTTAGGCACAAACTAGAAGTGTTTGTAGACAACTTATGCTTACACTCTAGTTGGGCCGAACACTTGGAGAAATTGAGAGCTGTCTTTGAAAGGTGTAGGTTGTGCCACCTCTCGTTGAACCCCTTAAAGTGCCAGTTCTGGGTGAAACATGGATGCATCTTAGGGCACGTAGTGTCAAGGAACGGCATCGCCACTGACTTTTCCAAAGCCAAAGTCATTGTTGACTTATCGCTACCCGATAACTACAAGGGAGTTCAGTGCTTCTTAGGACACACTGGATATTATTGACGCTTTGTACTAAATTACGCACTAATTGCTAGACCATTGTACAAGCTATTGATAGTGTTCGAGTGGACGGAGGAATGCCAGCGCGCATATGAAGAGTTGAAAAAGGCTCTTACGACTGCACCAATCTTACGAGCCCCAGACTAGAACATAACGTTTCATGTACACATAGATGCCTCTAAGTTCACTATTGGAGCCGTGCTATGCCAGCCTGGTGAACATAACTTGGATTACCCGGTGAGTTTTGCTAGTAGGCAGCTCACAAAGACCGAGATGAACTATTCCACGACAGAAAGGGAGGGGTTGGCCATGGTGTTTGTGGTAAAGAAATTTAGGCATTACCTGTTGGCCACTCCCTTTGTCTTCTTTGTTGACCATCAAGCCTTGCTGTATCTTGTGAACAAGCCTTGCGCTACGGGACGCATAGCTAGATGGTTACTCCTTCTACTGGAGTTTGACTTCTCTGTGGTTGTATGCAAAGGAAAGCAGCAGCACATGGTGGAATAGCTGGAGGACACTTTAGTGGCGATATAACAACCCGTAAGGTGCTACAATCCCAACAATGGTGGCCCACCCTATTCCGTGATGCTATTAAATTTGTAAAACACTGCGATGAGTGCCAGAGGACTAAGGTGCCTGTGCGCAAGGATAAGATGGAGTTGACCCATGTAATAGCATGACAGCCCTTCGAAAAATGGAGCATTGACTTCATTGGACCTATCAGTCCTGCGGCAGAGTACTCTCGGGCATGCTACATCATTGTGGCAACATTTATGTGAATTTTATGCTTTTTGTAATTAGTGTTAAGTCAGGTCATTACCACCCTATCCAAGGATCAAGGCTGATTTCTTAGTTCCATTGCTGGGATACCATTAATTCCCTTGAATTGGTGGGCCCGATGTACTTGATTGAAGATCAAAAGCTTTGCTCTAGTGCTGAAATTGTATTCAGCTGGGCATTATAGCAATAATGTCTTCAGATAGTGAGATGGGATCAAGTAGGGATGATGCCTCTCAATTTGAAAATTTGCAAAGTGTTGGGGGAAATGCGATGGCTGACCACATGTCCCGCATACCCACAGGAGAAGCCGCTGAACAAGGCATACCTGATGATTTGCCGAATGCTCATCTCTTTAACCTGTCTAGCGAGAGAGAATTATTTAAAGCAGATCTGACACCGTATTGGGCCGATGACATAGTGCAAGTGCTAGAAAATGGACTACCTGAGCGACCCATTGAGAAGGCCAGGCTGAAAAGACTTATCTTGAAAATTCAGCCATACCAACTGAAGCCGGCCAACTCTACAGGTTGGGACAAGATGGTTTATTGCGCAGATGCATGTGTGAGCACGAGATGTATGATGCATTGAACGAAGCGCATGGTGGAATCGCTAGAGGACACTTTAGCGGGGACACGACAGCTCGAAAGGTGCTGCAATCCCAACTATGGTGGCCCACCCTCTTCCACGATGCAGCTAAATTCGTAAAGCACTGCGATGAGTGCCAACGGACCAAAGTGCCTGTGCGGAAAGACAAAATGGAGTTGACCCCTATCATAGCCTGACAACCCTTTGAAAAATGGGGCATCGATTTTATTGGACCGATCAGTCCTGCGGCACAATATTCCCAAGCTTGCTACATCATAATGGCAACCGACTATCTAATGAAGTGGGCAGAGGCACGAGCCACGAGGAAGAATGATGCTAGGACCACTGTAAAGTTCTTGTGGGAGCAGGTCATTTCACGGTTTGGATGTCCAATCGAACTTGTAAGTGACCAAGGCACGCACTTCGTTAATGAAGTGATTGCCCACCTACTCTCTACCTTCCTAATAATGCATCGGAAGTCCTCTCCCTATTACCGTCAGGCTAATGGCCAAGCCGAATCCACAAATAAAATCCTAGTCAACGTGCTTACAAAGGTCGTGTCTACTTCAAGAAGTGACTGGGACAACAAGCTAATGGTGGCCTTGTGGGCCTATCGCACAGCTTATAAAACGGCGGTAGGACAGACGCCTTTTAGGCTGACATACGAAACTAAAGCCATTTTGCCCGTGGAATTCTTCATCCCTAGCTTAAGACTAGCAGTCCAAGAGTGTTGGGAGGGAAGAGAGGCTTGGACCAATCGCTTAGTGGAGCTAGAGCGCCTAATGGAGACTCGACTCCTCGCCACTCACTCTCTGATTTGTGAGAAGGCTTGACGAAAGATGTGGTTTGACAAGCATGTCAAACAGCGAGACTTTGAACAAGGGGACCTTGTTCTACTATATTCTGTAAAAGGACATAAACAGAAGATGAAGTTTCGGGGGCTAGGGCCTTTCAGAGTACGCATGATTGGTAGAACAGGGAATGTTGAGTTAGAGACACTTGAAGGTGAAGGAATAGGCTTTTTTAATGGCAGCCGCATAAAGAAATACTATCCTCCTTCCCATCCATTATATGAGCCACCCATGTTAGAACCCCCAATGAACGTCTGCATGGCTACTATAACCGACCTTACAGATTAGGACGAAGAAGCAGTGGCACCGGTCTACGAATCACAGTCACAGCAGGAGCGACGTATTCTTTCGATGCCTTGATTGATGAAGGTGCCGACTACAACATCTTGACGCATGACCATTGGACACGCATTGTTCAACCGAAAGTATAGCCCACTAATGCCAAACTCACCCCATTTGGGGGTAATGCTTATTCACTCCTGGGGAAGTGCAAGGTAGTCGTTTCTATCGACTCTGAAAGTGTACCAACTTTCTTCCATGTGTTGCCTAACACTAAAGGAGCCGGTAATATGTCACTATTAGGTCGTACTTTCAAGAAGCAAACGAACTATAGTGTGGATTACAACCTAAGCCGCATTCATCTTGCTATAGGCAATGTGCGCATAGTGACGACTTTCAGCAAGGGTTGTCTTGACTTCTCCACCATTACGAAGCCACCAGTAGAAACCCCTAAGACCACTCTTTAGCCCGAGTCTAAATAGAAGAAAACTACGGCCTCGTGCCAGGCTCTCGACCCCAGGCCCAAACCCACCAAGAGTGCTCACAAGGCCAGGGAGTCCAAGTTTATATGGGTGCCAAAATGGCAAAAACCACATCCGGGTAGACCACCCAAGCGTGATCCTAAATGCCAAAATCATCAACCATCACGGCCGAAGAGGCAGTCTAAACGTTATCGACGTAGACACACAACTACGCCACGATGGATCCCCAAATATCTCTTGCGAGCACAAGGATACTACGAGGGCAACCCCTGGATTTGGGTGCCTAAAAATGGCAAGTTTAAAAGCTCATCTATAAGCAATCTCACCCCAGTGAGGGAGGCTTACAGACATGGTGCCCAAGACATAGTCAGCAAACCATTGCCCACTGTGGCTAGTAAGCCCCAGCTCATCTATCGACCAAAGCAAACGCCACAAGCCTTAGACCTACCTAATTCAGAGAACTTAAATACCCCCATGATTGCTCACTCAGAACCCAGCACAACTCCCATGCCCCCAAAACTTTCTACATCACCTCAAAGTGCTTCGGAGTGCACAGCCACACCTGTGACACCAATGATGGAGTCGCCGCTATCTAGTCCATTTGCATCGTTACCACCAGCAGGTCTTGAACCTTCCTACACGGTACGACCTTTCCTTTCCTTGGCTAAAGACCTCGCCGCGACTTCTGGGGATGACTTAATAACCTGCATCAAGATGTTGGACAAAACTTTCACTACTTTCGCTAGAAGTTATGAGAGGCTAGACCTAGGTCTTCTTGACAAAACTCTTGCTTCAGATGTTTGTGCATTACCATGCACTTGGGAAGAATACAAACTTATGACCACTAAATTTCCCAAAATTGCTGCCGAACTGATAGCAAACGACGAAGTCTCAAAGGAACAAGCTGCCCTCAGAAGACTAATCACTTCATACCGTAAGCCTCCTCGTTCTGTTCCTGAACACGAGTTGCAAGAGCTCACGTAGATGGCAAGCTCGCCTTCCACATTCTTGCAGCAGTGGTTTACTCTGAGAATCCAATGGGAGAAAAAAGGTTGCCGGATAATGACCAATGTTGAGCAACGCAAGGCCGTTAAAACCATCGAATATGACCCTACTTATGTGGCACCTATATCCTTTAGGGTTTTGGCCATCACCCGCAACCAGCATTTAGACGACCAGGTGCTCGCTTACCCCTACATTGACCAATTCCTCACAGAAGAGGAATTACACGTTGCCAGCCGCCTTAATACTGGAGATCTCTTTCACGATGTCTTGACCTACATCTCCCAAGTCTCCATCCAACCATTTGCTCTTGATTGTCATGCCCAACTCGAATACAATCCAAGCTTCTATGATTGGTTATTGGCTAGGTAAGTTAACCCACGCGAAATAGTGTTTGCCTCGTCCTTCCCATGCTAATCCTAGGAAGGATTCCTTGAAAGATCCAAGACGGGGGGGGAGCAATGTGAGCAAGAGTAGAGCAAAATGAGAGTTATGCTATCTAGCTAGCAGGATGTTATGATTAATTAAGTCTCAATGGAAGAATACTGCAAGTAAACAATAGTAATTGATGCTGCTGGCTTGTCCCTAAAATTCAAGCCTCTAAGCAAGTATACCAACTTTGGATGCATACATTTTTCTCTCAAACTTGAGTTTTGATTAGAAATAAGCCAATTTTTAAGCATTAATGTTGGCATGGTGTGTTGACAGGTAACCACCATGGCAGGACAAGACAAAGGGGGCAAACTCCCATTTTCTGAAGAAGAGATGATCAAGTTCGACATCAGCCTTGTCGAGACACGAGGATTCACTCAATTCACCTTCAAGCACACGCTGAATCTGGATGAGGCCATCCTGGAGAAACCTGCGATCAAAGACTTGGTGGACAGATGCCACCTCCACAAGTATGTGGAAAAGGTGGTGCAGGCCGTGGATTACGGCATGTGTGCGGATTTTCTGAGGAACTTTGACAAGGGCAGGAATTGTGGCACTGTCACAGTGAGGACAGGGGTGCATGAAAGAAGAATTGAAGTGCCCCTCAATGCGGCAATCGTAGAGAAGGCCTTGGGGCTCGTACCCAAGAAAGAGAGGCGACCGAGAAGGGATGTTTACGCCATGCTGGGGGTAAAGAAAGAAGAGGTGCACACCGTGGATGGAATCATCTTGGCTGACATCCCGGATTCAACAGTGAAACTGCAAGCGAAGATGATCCACACGCTCTTCTCGGGCAAAAAGGTACAATGCATTGATGAACAGGATCGGGGTCCCGCTGTTAGAAAGCATCGCAGCAGGAGTCCCTCAAGAGGTAGATTGGAATGGGTTCGTGCAGAAAACCATTCAAAGCTCAAATGCCCTTCTCACTCCAGCGGAAGCACCAGTCAGCAGAGGAGGAGAATCCCCTGCCTCAACCGCATGATCCACAAGGAAGAAACCTGCCTCAAAGGCAAGCACAACCAGATACGATGGTCTTTTGACAGCCATCATAGATGAAGCAATAAAGGATGCTGGCGTCATGGAGGAGCGAGCTGCTCATTAAAGCCCACCGCATCAAAGCCCACCTCACCACAAAGGAGAAGGATCAAGCGAAAGAACAATAAGTGACAAGGGAGAATAGGAGGTGCCACCTACACGAGCGAGCAAACCCGAAGAACAAAAGAAAGGGGACAAGAGACAAAAGGAAAGGAAAGAGAAATTAAGCCAAGAAGAATGAGCTGACATCAAGAGGGCTCAAAGAGAGTTTAGGAGGGCTGAGGAAGAAAGAAGGAGGAAAGAGGAGGAGGAGCTTGCAAGGATAAGAGAGGAGTCGAAGAAGGCAGAAGAGGACAGGAAAAGAAGGGTGGAAGACGAAGCTGAAGAGCACAGACTGAAGGAACTGGCTGAGTTGGCAAAGGCTACACGAAGATCTGTGGAAGAGACCCACGGGGGTGGAGAGCTTAAACCCGTGAGCCCCCTTCATAAAGCCGAAGCCAATGCAAGTGTGGAAGCAGCTTCAGTGGTTGTAGGCAAGGGCAAGTCCCTAATACATCCACTTCCTTCCTCTTTTGTACCTACAATGGCTGAAACCACGACTGCAACCACCACACAACCCACACCTCCCCTCGACACGGCACAGCTCATGAACATGGTGCAAATGAAAGTGAGCAAAGTGGCCAAAATCATGCCAGAAACCAGATTGAAAAGGCCCACTGCCGCAGATGCAGAGTCACGGCAAGACCCTAAACGACAAAGGCCGGAGGCATCGACCACCACGCCCCATACTCCCATGCCTGTCGACACTGACTATGACGCATATGTGGCCGAGCTACTGACACAACTGGACAAGGCGAAAGAAGAGAAGAAAGTGGCCTTGCTAGAGCTAGAGGAAGAAAAAGAAACGTCAGCGGCCCTTAGGCTAGAAGTCTCAAGGCAGGGAGCCGACTGACGAAGAGAAATAAAGGCCCTGCAGGACCAACTAGCACCAAAAACGAAGGAAGCCCAGGACAATGAAAGCCGCCTTAGACAAAGGCTGGAAGACGAGGAGCAGAACCCGGTGGCAGAACAAAGGAGACTAAAGCTATTAATGCAACAATAAAATGATCTACAGGAAAGGGTCGCTCGACTGGAAATGCTCAACCAGGAGGTTCACGAAGGCGAAGCCAATATACCACAAGAACATGCCACGGAGCCCCAGTTGTGGCAGGAGCTAGAAGAACAAAACCGGTTAATAAGCGAAATCGAGTTCCTGAAGAGTGAAGGGACAGGAGTCTCAGCAGATTGAAGAAAAACGGCTACAAGATGAAGTGCAAAGATTACAAGACGCACTAGAGACCTCCCAAGAAGATGTAGAGGCCCTCATGGCCATGGCTTTCAATCAAAAAAGGCTATTCCTTCGTGGAAATCCAAAGCCAAGAGCAGTTGGTGCAGGAAAAATCAGAAGTACTGGCCGAGGTGCACCAAAGGCTCAGCATTGTAGATCAAGCCAAAGGGATTGCTGAAGAGCAGCTGGCTCAGAAGTTAAGAGAAAGAAACCAGTTATGGTTTTTAACAAATGAGCGACAACAGGTAGTAACCACGGCAACTGGAGGAAGAAAGGAAAAGGATGGAGGAAAGAGCTATGGAATGGGAAAGGAAAAATTTTGACAGGGTGAGGGACTTGACCGAATGCCTGGAGGTGGCAGAATGTGAAAGAATGCTTGCAGAAGCTAGGGTTGAAGCTGCCGAAATAACTACTAAAACATAGCGGCAGGCCTTTCTCAACACGGTGCTCCACGTCACACAAGCTGAGGGCGATGATCCAGTAGAAAAGGTGAAAAGAAAGTTGGAGCTAACCACCCGAGCTCTAAGATACGGTCTTCAAGAGTGGGAGCTTCCAACGAGTACAGGGATAACTAAAGAGCAACAATTCCACTACCTACGTTGTACGGGCCTTTCCACTGCTGAGCTCAAGGAGCTAGGTTTTCAAGAGCATGAACAGCCACCACCACCACCGCCAGTCATCCCACCTGTGGTTGAGCGACATGTTGAAGAGGGTCCGGATTTCAAGCAAGCTGATGATGAAGAGCAACAAAGGATGCTGAGTCCGCCTCAACCCGATATCCCAGAAGAAGAACCTGCTGATGCCCATCTACTTGAGCACATAGTTGCAGCAAGGAGAAGGAGACAAGCATTAGCTGAGGAGGCCCAACGCCAAGCACGCATACTTCCACGACAACTCCCTGAGGAGCCCATGCCACTGAGAAATGATACACATCCTGTAGAGAATGGCCCCAGGAGTTGGTCATTTGGCGTTAGCGAGAGTTACATAAGAGGCCGTTTGAGCTTTCGTTTGCTTTCCCACGCTCTTTGGACCGGGCCCTGCCTCTAGGAGTCGTAGCCAAGATCAAAGATCTGGCTAATGAACTTGCAAACAGGTGGATAGAAGAGAGGGGCATGATAATGACTAGGTGGCGACAAGAGCCACAGGAGTACTGGGAAGATAAGGTCAATCTAGTTCCCAAAACCGTCCAAGGCTACGAGGTACAGCGGAAATGGCGGAGGAGGATTTGGGACACCAATTTTGATGCATGGACCACCTTTTGTAGTTCACTCCCCAAAGAGCGCAATGATCCTATCTACATGCCCTACCCCCGTAGGCATGGAGTGGACTATGATAGAGACTTACATGGAGATTATGACTTCTCAAAAATATATAATGTAAATGCTAGGAGCCCTGAGGAGTGCTTAGTGTTTAGGTTAGAGGATATACTTCCCTCTATAAACCGTTTTCTTGTAGACTTCTCTTCTTGCCCTGATCCAACATTTTTGACCACTTGTAATTACCTTTGACTTATCAAATTCCTGCTACTCCAAAAACCTGCAGCAGAGGAAGCCCATCTCCCCCCACTTTTCTTTGATATTAACCAAGGAATAGATAGTAGAGCTATGACTAGATTAATGATGTGGGCTACTCTCCTTCATTCCTTTTGTCTAGAGCTCTTAGAAAATATGAGTGACACCCGCTTTGCAAGGTGTAATCACCCTTCCTTGTCAACCACTCCTCTGAGAGCTAAAGCCGATATTAAAGAATACCTACAAAGTTGCGCATTCTTATCACAATGCCTGCGACTGCCCCGTGATTAAATGGGTTTGATATACCTTGCCAAATGTACTCTCTCTCTCATTCTTATTTTAAAAAAAACAAAAAAAAAAACAAAAGAGAAAAACAAAGGAAACAAAGACAAGGTGACTGGAGAGCAAGACAAGAGCAAAAAGAGAAAAGCTAAAAGATGAATTTACTACTAAGCAGGTTGACAAAGAGGACACTTCACATGTGCTTGCAGTCTCCCTTCACTGTTATTGTACACCACACTCACTGCATCTAGGGTTCTCTCTAGCCCCTCCCCCACTTCACACTTAGGGCACATCAAGGGCAGGACTTTCAAACCTATCACCCTAAGTTTTGCACCGCACCTCCAATGACGCACGAACTGGGTCCTCAAGTGTGGGACATTACCAAGGGCTTGCCCAAGGTTAGACCCATCTCCCAGTCCCACTGGCACGGGCACCATGCACTGCACAGTGAGACAGACACACCCCCTAGGAAGTGCACAACTTTTCTTGCAAGTTATGTTCATGTTTCCAAAACTGGCTGCTTGCTTGAAGAAGATCATCCACTACATCCTCCAATGACAAGGAATTTTTCCAAGAGACAGACATGACTCCATTCCCACAACTTTGAAGCTTCACTGCGAAGGTCTAAAGGGCTCAATAGACTTCATGTTGCCAAACATCCGTCTACTGATGGCTGCCATGACTGAACCAAATCAAGCAGAAGGAAACCCCAGTGATGGATCTGCCATTGGCATAGATCTTGGAACCTCATCGTCCAATGATCCATGCCCAACGCTTCAAGATCTACGGATCGCTTATTGATTCCACAAGCCTGAAGACCTTCAACTCAAAACTGAAGACATTATACTCAAAGACAAGGATCTTCAACCACAGCCATGGATTTTCAAAGCAAACAGCGTTTGGGGGGTTTCTCCAGAATAAATCCCTCCAATACCATCCTCCTAAGGGATTGCTTATTGCTTTAAGCGTTTCGGATACTCACAGGACAACCGGCTACCTAAAGGGGCGCCACAACAGTGTGAAAGATGCCAAGTATCTTCATGGAGCCTAAAGCACGCCCGAATCTCTCCTGGTCATCGTCATCAAACCCCATCACTTCTCATTCACAAGCATTAGTATCATCTACCCACCAGTTCCACCTCGCAACACCATCATCTATTCCACTACCTCCCACCACAGTGCCATGGGATTGGCACTTGGCTAGGAGGGGGGTAATGTTTACCACAGCACAGAGGAGCAGGAAATGGAAAAAAGAAAATAGCAAAAGGCGCAGGACAAAAAAAAGAAAAAGGCACCTTAACTGGTAACCAAACCCTGGAAAAAATTAAAGCACGGGCATGACCCTCAAGAAGTCTTAGAGTCGCCCCAGGAGAGTAAAAGAGTAAAAAGCGCACCATTAAGTGTGAGAACGCTCTCATATCCTTGTAAGAGAGCGCTAGGTTCACTCCTGTGCAAATTGTATGCATTAGTTGGGAATAGGATAGACTAGAACGGTGGGAAATGAGAAATGGGCCTAGGCTAATGGTCAGCCATGTAAAAAAGGGGATGACCGCCCATGAGAAGTAGGGCATGTATATAAAGTTGAAAAGTGAACGAGAAGCTCATTCTTGTGTGTGGTCAAAGCTTCTTCTTCTTCTTCTTCCTCTTCTCTTGTTTCTTGCCTCCTTGCTTGTGCTTGAGAGAGGAATTGAGAGAGTGTGAGGGAGTGAGGGAGAGATCGTGTGAGAGTGAGGGATCTTGGAGAAGAAGCTCTCCATCTTCTCTCTTCATCTTCCCTTCCTCTCTTCTCTTCTCTTGTCTCGCGCGTGGCTATGGAGGATGGAGCTCTTGGGAGAGGGATTGAGGTTGCTTGAGCTTGCCTCAAGGATCGTGGAGCTACCAGTGTGCAAGAAAGAGGAGGGTACTCCATCGAGGAACAAGGTAAGCTCACTACACCCGTAAGGTAGGCATTGCGCGTCGGCTATGTGAGAGGTAGCCATGGCCGCTCGGTTCAAAACACTTGAGCAATAAGTGGTCCGTAGGTCTCGGGGTAGAGCTCGAAGCTCCCCTCCACTTCTTTTGAAGTGCTTGCTTCCTCTTTAACTTTGCGCTTCTTCTCTTCTTCAAGGAGTGATGCTTTGATGTCTACCAACTTTGGATTTGGCGTATAAATTAGTATGGTGGAGACATTACCAAATTCTGGAGGAAGACTCTTCAACAAGACTCCAATGCATATTCCTTCTTCCATTTTTAAGTTAATCCCTGCAAGTTGAGTTAGTAGACTTTCCATATAATTAAGGTGAGTTGCAAGGGATGTATTAGCCTTCAAAGCCAACCTAAAAAACTCAATCAACAATCCATATTTTGAGGATTTAGATTGGGCATTGTTATGAGATGTATTACATGTGTCTACATGATGGATATAATTGTTATCAGGCTCAAGCTTCATGATTACTTAGGCTTTGTCATCATTCTTTTGCTACACTACCACCCGCAAGAGTAGCATATCTGGGTCTCTCCTCTTGGCCATTAATTATCAACCAAAGACCCTTCTTCATTAGGATCAAATTGATCCTTGTTTGCCAAAAGTGTGGAAGCTCATTCCTTTACAGTGACATGGCAGTGAATCTTTCCCTATACTGGATGGTAGGAGCAGCAACAAATCAGCACAAAAAATCTTGGATCAGACCATTGCTTGGATGTGTCAAGAGACACAATTGCCAAGAAGCACTAATGAGTATCAAAAGATATTATGCTTGTTAAGCTTGATGTTGAACTTTGATGGTTGAATCTTCCCCTCCTTGTTTGCTGATTTGATATGGCAATCTTACTAGAAACTGAGTGATACAATAGATCAAAGTGGCCACGGAATGGTTCAACTAAGAGTGAGAAAATAGAGTAATAAATGACCTTGGGTGAAAATGGCTATGGTTGTCTTTTATGGTTTCCTTCTTTGACAATTTTTTTTTACTTATGCCAGCTACATAATATAAGGCCTCACGAAGTCTACATACATAATAAAAATAACTGTCATTCACATAACTAGGTGGCTGCTCAACATAAACTTCTTGTTGTAACTCTGATTTAGTGATCCATCGAGATGATTTTAACGCCACTCAGTACTCTTTCAAATGATACGAGGTTTACTGCCTAGACTCTCTCAAGTCCACCTTGCAACAAAAGGTATTGGTTGTTTCCATGAGAATGGACTCGAATTTTGCATTCTAAGTAAACTAAGATCGCCTATTGAGGTTCACTAGCATTGGTCTTCAAGCAACTTCTTGTGCTAGATTGCCCAAACCACGATTCATATTGCACTTGGTTCAAGGAGAGTGACAAAGGATTGTATCACACTCTTTTTTTTCTCCTTTGTCATTTTATGCAATAGCAAGAGTGCCCATTAGTGTTGTCTTGTCTCATCTCCTCTTGCATGAGAGAAAATTTACACAAATTCCTAATGCATTGTAACATCAATGTATATTGTAAGTAAATGAGAGATATTTATGTACTTCCTTATAGTCTCATACTATTGTGTTGGCCTAAGAAACTTCACTAGATTTGGACTATTGTTATCTTGATGAAAGATGTATAAGTGGATGGCATGTTAAGCTATAAGGAATTGGAAAGACACATATAAATTTTCGTTCCATTATCAACAAATTTTTCTCAAGGAGTACAGATCACCTAGTTTGCAAGTTAAGAAATGGCCTTAAGCAAGCACTTAGGGAATGGTACCACAAGTTTGACGATTCCATAAACCATCTATGGAAAATGAAGCCCAATGTTTAAACATAGAAGCTAAGCAACACTCGAGCAAGCTTCTTTATTTGAAGGCCAACTAGTCAACAATGAATAAGCAAGCAAGATGATCATTATTCTAGCCAAGAATATCCTTGAAAATTGTGGTGTAATTTTTGGGTTGATTGGTACTCTTAATCACATATTCTTCCTATTGATCTTCATTAAGGTTGCCTCTCCAGTCTTTGCCAAGCTATTTCTCCAAGAACTCATAAACATTGGCGATATTCTTCTTCTTTCCAACTTCTGTAGACCCTTGGCATATGGTAGGCATAAAAGCTAAGTTGAAAGCTTCAATTTCTCTCAAATTTCTTGAAATTCTTCATCATTTAGCCATGGGACTCATCCTTGTGAAGATGCTTGGAAGAAATTGAAGACATTGAGAAAGATACTAAGAGAGCTTCCATAGAGTCAAGATTTAGGGCAAACAAGTTCAAAGCTTCAATCTCAATCAAGCCTTTGATTTTTCAACCTCAATCCAAAGCCTTCAAGGAGTAAGGATTCAAGCTTACTTGAGCAACATTGGTCATCTAGAAGCACCGTCAAGCCTTTGGAGCATTCAAGTCTTCTTCAAGCTAATGAATGAGATATTTCCCATCATTTCTTGATCTATCTCATTCATGCTCTTACTGGGATTAATGCAAGTGATTGACAGATTAAAGAAGTGTATTTTAATCAAGATTTAGCCCATTCATTGTTAGAATTGCTCTCTTCATTAAATCAAAGAATTAGTAGCCTTTGTTTAGCATATTGGCATTGTGGCATTTCCTCATTGACTTAGGAAAGCATCAATAGGAGTAAATGTATCTTTGCAATTTTTCTGAGCTACTCCCTAACCATGCTTTAGAAGAGGCACCTTAGAAAATCCATTAAAAACTATTATAAAACTTTTGCTAGTGGCTATGAAACAAATAGGATGCCATCACTCATTCGCAAGAAATTGAGAATGGACCATGAGTCCTTATTGTTAGGGCTAACCTATGCACATCAATACACCAAAGAGTCACATTGTTGACTCACTAGAAGGGGCTAATAAAAAATTATGAAGAGGTTGATAGTCTCACATGAACTATGATCAATCTATTTAGTATTATGACATGGAAAGAGTACTTGGACATCATTTCGAATTTTGTGAATGTGACATGCACATTTGAATGTTTTCCAACTAAGAATTGTGTTGTGACAAAGATGACCTTTCTCTTATAGAGGTGGGTATGGACAATAATCATGGTGGTCCATCACTTATTTGCAATGTGAGATGCTAATTTTCAAATTGCATTGAAGCATAAATGAAAAAGTCTCCATAAGTGTCTTGGCATAGTGCCACAACACCTCACATCCATCCTTCATGTGAAGGTCATTGATATTTGAGACCGGCCTTCATGTACCTTATTCAAATGCAAGCCATAATGTTTCTAGCTTTAGTCAAAGCACAAACACATAAAGAGTCAATAGTTGAACTCTCTCTCTCAACATGCAAAAAAAAATCCCAACTTGAAGCCATGTCTCCAAACATGTACATGTAAAAAAAAAGGTTAGTATGGGAGGTACAATCCTTCAAAATCCAACACATGCATCTCTATTCTATGGATAATTCTTAAAGCCGCTTAATGTGAATTCGAAAATACAAAACACAAGGGCATGCATGGATTGACATGTTTATTAGTATGGATTGCAAATCGATCTTAAGCAATGAAATTCAAAATACGGATCATGTAAAAACCAAAAAATACATGTGTTTGTCTTTCCATACAAAATGAAATGTAAAACTACATTTCCATGAGAGACTAGATTGTGCATAATAGTAATGTTGATTCAAGTAAGAAACGCTTGCATGCTTATAGATATAAGATTAGTGAAGCTATATCAAAATTGTAGTGTGAGCTTCCAGTGGAATCCTACACTATCTTTAAGATACTACTCCTTCAACCATCCATCATTCATATGCTCTTTTTCTTACATGCCCCCATGCCCACAGTGTGTGCGTGCGTGCGTGCATGTGTGTGTGTGTGTGTGTGTGTGTGTGTGTGTGTGTGTGTGTGTGTACACTTGCATGTATGACCAATCTTGTTCTTTTGTGCAATCAATCAATATCTCCCTTTTGCTCAAGGTTTGCACTATTAACAAATTGAGTTATCACCTGTGTTGAAGGAAAATTAATAAAGTGCATTATGAGTGAATTTGTCAATGATAAATAACACACTTTTATTCAAAAAAACAAATTCTCTTTCAAAAATTGAAAGATACCCCATCCCCCCCCCCCCCCCCCCACACCAAAAAAACCTCCAAAACCCCTTCCATAACTTCTAAAAACTTTTTAAACTTAAAAGTTGCGTCTTTCGAAGTCATTTGAGCCATATACATGTTGAAAGTCATCATCCCCCAACCCTTTCCAAAGGCGCCTTTGCACCCATGTATTTGTATACAATAATGTCTCTCCTCATCTCGTGTGTGTGCAGTTGCATACATCCATGTGTGAATGCCTCCCTCTATTCCAAAGACATCCAACATTAAAAACATGGAGTGCCTATTTAGTCACATGCACATGCATCATGACTTTCTTGCATACACGACCTTTTTAAATGTACCAAACCTTTTCATAGACAATATTAAATTGAAAAACACATAAATCAAATCATATGATGTAAACTAGTTTCCGTATCTCAAATCCTCAAAACATCATAAAATAAACCCTTGCTAATCCCAATTCGATAGGATAGGGAGAGTAACCCATCATTATTTTCATTTGTTGATTGCCAAAACTATGCTCTTGCTAATACCTCTAGACATTACCGTTATCACATCATGAAATGAACAACAATAAACAAGTACTGATTTCCATAATGACATCTCATACGTACTAAGATAAAATTTCTAAAAGGACTGTGATTAGTTCCTCTATTCCTTCCATTGATTATACCATAACAACTAGGTTAAACTTCATGAATAATGCTAGTTTAGCCTTATTTATTTAGTAGCCTAGTTGACTCTTTAGTCAAATTTATTGGGGAATTTTTTAGTGCAGTCTCCCTATTCTTGGCATGATTCAAAGTAGTAAATCACCAACAAACAAACACATTTTCTTTAAACCAAATAAAACAAAGAAAATATTTTGATGGATTGATGACACATGGACAACATCAAGGCTTTAGATGCAAATAGATAGTATCATCAAAGCTTGAACCCACGCACCCATTTAACTCACCTGTAAGATCTTGAACCCAAAGAACATATGTGGTGTAGGTGTGGTAAGAAGCTAGCATTATGTAGCTTAAAGAGTTCCTTTAATTTGGTTTCTTAGACATGATAACTAGGCTTAGGTTCGTATGTTCATGTTGTACATAACAATGATCAAATTGCTCACAAGCATTACATTGTTATCACATTTTAGAAGGTAGAAAATGCATTCATTAGATCCTTTATCTTCAAGTGTGAACATCTAGAAATAACAATAATTTATGTGCACACATCACACAAACCACAATAAGGCTTGACGACTAGAACATGACGACTAGAATAAGAGGGTTGAACAACTTTTAACACAAGCTAGATCGGCAAACACTAGAGATACATAGAGAGCTATGGAGAATTAGATATGTGGGACAAGATATTATGGCCAAAACTTAGTGAGACTCTATAAAGCTAACATAATATGTACAAAGTAGCAAGTACCCAACCCTTTGAAAAGCATATATGACTATTCAAGAGTAGAATAGACTATGAAATTGTTATCACATTGCATAAGGTAAAACATAAATAGTTCACTTAGGGTGAATACGTGTATTCCCTTGTTACAAGGTGTTTTCCCTCTTGCTTGTACACAAATCTTTTATGATATAAAGTATAGAGTATATCATTGATTATAAATATCATATAAAATTTGAAGAAATACTAAATTTGGATCCACACTTCAAAGGTCTATTTTGGATGCCACTAAAGTCTTACTGCAACTAGGTGATAGGTACCTAATTCTAAAAGGAAACTTTTATGTTTACACATGGGAACTTGCCTTTACCATGTACATATTTTGTACAAAGGTTTCATGATACTTTAGCAATCAATTCAATAAAAGTCGTTAGAGGATTCTACCAACTACCAACCCACTTTGAAAAGAGCATTTGAATCCTTGCTATCTAGCACAATGCTAGGACAAATATCTAAATCACCTAAAAACCATGCAAGACAAATGTTGAGGAAATCCAATCACATTCATGCATCAAAAGAGATCGATAATGAAAGTATGATAGCCATCATTAAGTAAAAGATATACTCCTATTTAAAAAAGAAACACTTGAAAAATACAAACAGTCCATTCTTGTTCGCTACTTTACAAAGCGGGCAAGGGAGACTCCTGTCCAAAAGTTGGTGAGGAGTTCATCTGTTTAGCAAGTAAACATGTCTGAGGTCATGTCCTCTCTAGTGTGTAAAGGATTGCGAACACCCAACCGCTAATTTAAGTGTTGTAGTTGGTTAAAACTTACAAAGAGGGTGTTCGTCATTCGGTTTGTAACCAGCCGTATTATTCAACCGCATGGTTTGAACTAAGCATGATCTAGTTGAAGGTAGTCTCAGGAAATCCCATTATATGAAAATTTTATCTGCCCTCAAGGAATTTAACCACTTGCATTAATAGGGCAACATTGCTTTTGTTCGTCTCTAGCATTTGCCCGGATAGATTTGTGCTAATTGCTTTTAAATCTCAAAAGACTAGGCCCTGTGAGGCATGAAATGCCATGAATTGTAGTGGGTGAGCAACATCAAACATTTTCACACAAAGTACAATGCATTAAAGTTGCTGATCTTTCGACATTTAAGCCGCAGCATATATTAACTAATACCCATTGTATGTCCCCATTCAAGGAATTCTTCGGAGTTCCTTGGTGGCGAAAGCCTCCTCTCTGCTTGTCTTGGCCATCAACCACAATCCCAAGGGCTAGCGCTCTTGTTTTTGTGACAGATCGTAGATCACATTTACAGCAAATTGATGGGCATATTTGATGCCTTGCTGCCTTGATCGAACAATAATAGCGTAGCATCAACATGCCATGAACTGTTCCATTGTAAAAATCAAGCCACAATAATAGATAGGCCAGGCACGCTGATGATATGTATGTTCATTATTGAAAACATTATTGTCTGGGGAAAGCCATCCATAAATGTTACAACAGGCAAGGCTTTCTCATACAAGCACCCAACTCTTACAGCCACTCAAGTTTAAAATTTTACCTTGGCTGGACTTTGCACACCCCTTCTGAAACTTGCAAGCCATACTGTTGCATATATCTAACCAAAAGTGCTTCTGGCATTTGAGAATACAATCCCACCTACATACCCTTCAGAAATACAGTTTCTTGGCACAAAACCTTCAATTCTTATGATGACCCCCATGTGACACACTTCTTTCTTGCGAGCTTAATGACACTGGAATGAAGAAACCTACAAGAATGCAGATGTCTGAGGCCTTCTGGAGATTCAGAATAGGCATGTGCAAAGAAGGTATAGACAAGGTGCCAAGTATGTGACTCATGAGGAACCCTTGCATTTTGACTTAACACGGCAGGCTAGCACTGCTGTGAAACAAATTTTATCAAACTCCCAAACAGCAGACCTTCAGTTTACCTGAGGGTGGCCCACCAAGGATCGAGTCTTCTATGTAGGTTCCTCGTCATTTCTTTCCTCTGGTTTTAGGCACATAGGCTCCATTGCATCATCCCCTCCAATCGCTTCCTTCTCACCTTTAAGTCCATCCATCTGCCTTTGCAGCTCTTGATACCGTCTCTCTTTACGTTCAAGTTGTCTTTGGAGAAGACTAATCTGCATATTGAAACATAGGTTCTATGTCAATACCACGTTGCAGGACTACTCACATTTACTTTCTCCACAATTTTATTTCTTAAAGGCCCAATTTTTGAACATACCATTTCATGAGACTGCTCAGACTCTTCAATCACTTCTTCCACATATTCATATAGTTCTGAAACACAAAGCCCTGAATTAGCACAATAGTCATTGATAAAATAGTCTCTTGCCTGGTCTATAGCATTACTGGACAACTTGTGTGAGAGAGAGAGTGACTTCCTAGCCTTGATGTGGACATGAAGTCCACCAACAGAGCTATTATGGACCAAGATGGTATTCTATGAGTGTCACATCCTTTGCCTTACACCTGATGGGTTTCATATGTATGTCTTCAGTAAGAGGCATAAACTTCTCATATGGACTCACAAGCACTAGAGCATTGTAGCCGGAAGTTTTGGAATGGGAGGTTTTTTACAGGTTTTGTACATAAAAAATGGTGTTGCATGAAACTTTAGCAAGAAATATTTTTATTGAAATTTACGATAGATATGTAAATTATGAAAAACTAACCAACCAGAAATATGCAAATAAAACAGCATTTGACCCCTGGATGAGGGCTTAGGAAATTCCCAAAACACAATTGAACTTGAATTAAGAGAAACGAATCATGACAAATCAATGAACCATGATTCATGAAACCACCTGCCATCATTTTACTGCAAAAGAAGAAAGTCCATAATGTAAAAACATATATAACATTCAGGTAATCAATGAATCATAATGCACGAAGCCACCTTGCCATCATTTTCATCCCATACTAGAAAGGGTATTATGCAAAAATATCTACAAAATAACTAAAGTGTGGCTGGAGCAAAATAAAACCGCTTCAAGCTATGATAGCCTTCAAACTATTTCTATTAATAATCCCACGGAGGTAAAGTACCAAGTACAAAGAACCCTATAAACAATAGCTAAGAACATCATAGATACAATGGTTGTGTGAATAACCAATCAGGTGGTGTGAAAGGTGCCGAAGCCCAAGGTCCACAGGAAGGCATCTCCTCCTCATCACCCTCTCAAAGCCACCCTACAACCTCTCCCATCTCCCATGGAGGGTATTCATGATCTCTGTCCAAATCAACAAAAGAGTTTCTATAATGGAGACATCCGCCAGATCTATCGTATGGCTGCACCTTGCAATCCAAATGTACCAAGTAATAATACTAGCAATCAGTTCCCATCTATGGTAGTGTGTTCTGGATTGAGATATGGTTTATGGCCTATCAAGTATTGTGCCCTTCAAAAGTCCATGCTCAAAAGAAACAGAGGATACAATGCTCTGTTCCTGCGCAGGTCAAGCTTGGCACGTCGTCTGTCCTTGCGCTCGCCTTCGTCCACGCCCGTCTGCCCCCTTTCGTCCAAAGCTGACGTCTGCCCCGCCTGACACACGCACCCTGTCGCCCGTACCTGCAGCGCCTGACGTCTGACATCTGCCCTGTTTCACGTCTGACGTCTGCCCCGCCTCCCGCCTGACATCTGTCCCACCTCTCAATCGCTGCCCGTCGCAGGTACCTGCAGCGCCCTGCCACTCTGCACTGCCTGTGCCTGATCCTCTGGCGCCTGCCCCATTGACTGCTCTGCGTCAGCGTGCAGGCCTGCCGCAGCCGCGTGTAAGCCACACCCGTGGTTGACCCGTTGCCCGCGGCACCCCGGTTCATCTGCGTGTGTCGGTCCTGTTCTCCGTTGCAGTCCTGTTGCTGCAGCCGGGTGGTGCACTGATTTTGCAGTCCCGCCTCTGATCAGAGAGAAGCATGGCTGGCCTGGACATGGCTTTTATTGAACAAATGGTGGCCGCTCTTGGTCCGGATTCTGATGTAGAGGAACCGGAGGATATGGTGCCGTGTACAGAGGAGATGCTGCCTGCTCCTGACTTTCAGCCTGTGGGTAAACGCTCCAAGCATATGCCCGAAGAGATAATCGGTCATTAGGATCGTTCTTATGCTTAGGTGGCCTCTGATTCTATGGATTCCCAGGAGATTGACTGGGAGCATTTGCTGGAGTTTGCCAATACGTTGCTTGGCGACTACGTCCAGCATAATCATGAAGCTTTTTCTGACGCGGGAACTGAAGAGGTTCTGGGGGCAACGGTGGATCCGAAAACGGTCCTGCGCTCTTTTTCAGTGTTTTATGACCGTGCAGTTATACTCTTCTTCACTGGCAGGATCCCAGTGCTTTCCCATATTCGCCAGTGGCTGCACCATTTACTGCAAGGGGAGTGTGTTGAGGAGATTTTTGTTGGACCTCGAGGCTTCTATGAGGTACTGCTGAACTCAAACAAGTATCGGACTGAGCTCCTGTCCAAACTACCATTATTCTTTGATCGCCGTTTGATCCATGTCGTGCCATGGCGCCCTATGGCAGACTTTCAGCGCCTGCTTCAACGTGAATGCCCGGTGTGGGTTGAGGTGGAAAATTGCCCGGCTGTTTATTGGCCATTGTTAAAGGATGCCATGGCCGTGGTGGGAACGGTCCTGGTTCCCCCAAGCCTAAGGGCAATGAATAGAAACCGTTTGTGTATGTCATGGGACACTACCAGGAAGAGGCCTGCGTGGCTGTGCCTTAATTGCTCTGGCATGCATCCTTTGCATTTTCGCTTGAAATGGGGTAACTTTGCGGGACACTGCTTTTCGTGTGGTAAATTGGGACACTTTATGGCCGAATGCCCAGAGAGGCAACCGTCTTCAGATAATGTGCATGTTGTGCCGCCCAGGGATGACATGGTGCTTGATGCTCCCTCACAGGAGGAAACCCAGCCATCCAGTGTTTTGGATAAAGGTAAACAACAGGTTTTGGGTTTGGATTCTCGTAGCAATGAATGGATAGAGGCACGTCCCAAAAAAGGTAAGAAGTTGGATGCTGCTCTGCCGAATTCTAGGCCTATTGTGTCACAGGATTCAATGCGCACGTATATGCATAGGAAAGAAATGTCCTCTTCACAACATGCTACGCGTACTATGGTTCCTTCTACTCCCCGTAATCAGTCTACGAGGAAAGTATATACAGACAGTCCCAAGGGCCCGCCTGCTAAGTTGGCATTTGATTCTAAAGGCAATGTGATTACACCCTAGGATCGTCGTTATTCCCACGCCATCCCCAAGACAGTATGGGTCGCTCGCCAGTATGGGATACATCATGCCTCTCTTTGTCGGCGGCGTCGACATGCAGCGGAAGGCTTACTGGCTTTGGTTCGTTCGCTACTGGTGGATACCCCAGATGATGATTTTCTATTATCACTGGCGCAACGTTTGGCCGATCTTATTAAAGAATTTCAGTTGAAATCCTATGAGCAAGCCAAATTACACAATTTGACTGACAATTTGCAAGATAATGCTTGTCAGACTCATAAGTTCTTTCGCGCCTTGCATGCTTCTCCTGCTCGAGAAAATCTGACCAGACTTCAGGATTCAAAAGGTCGCATGGTCACTGATCCGCACACCATTGTCGATATGTGTAGGAATTATGTTCGGGATCTTCTTAGTTCTTCTTCGTCACCTTCTGACCAGGTTACGTATGCACGTTCAGTTTTCTATGATTTGGTCCGCCATCAGGTTCCACTTGATATGCGAGCTACTTTGAAGGCAGATATTTCTGAGGAGGAGGTTATGGATGTTTTGTTACATCTGCCTAAGGATAAAAGCCGTGGCTGGGATGGCCTCACCAATGAATTCTTTGAGTCCTCGGCTACCCAACTGGTGAAGCCATTGGTGGCTATGTTTCAGCAGGTTTGGGAAACAGGGGTCATGCCTTCCTCATGGAAAGAAGGCCTTATCAAATTGCTTCCAAAGATTCCTTCGCCGTGAATGTTGCAACAGTGGAGACCAATTTCATTGATGGGCTCAATGAATAAAATATTTTCCAAAGTCCTGGCGAATAGGCTCCACAAGCACCTTCTAGCTATTGTGCATCCTCTTCAATATGGTTTCATTAAGGGCCGCAACATTCTGGATAATATCTTAAATGTGCAAATGGCCATTGACTATGCAAGGCACTCTAGCCAAGAAGTGGTATTGATTCAGTTGGATCTGGAAAAGGCCTTTGACTATTTAGATTGGTCTTTCATTGCTGAACTTATGTCTGCTATGGGTTTTGGTGCTCAGATGTCCCGATTGATCTACACCATTAGTGCTGAGGCTTCTTCGCGTGTTATGCTTAATGGTGGGGTTACAGAGCCATTTGTCCTTGCACGCTCGGTGAGACAGGGTTGCCCTTTGAGTCCTCTCTTCTTTGCCCTGGCAACTCACCCGGTTCTTTCAATGTTATCTTCAATGGCAGCTTCTGATCAGCTGGCCGGATTGTCTCTTCCTTTGGGGCAGCACTTCATTAGCCAATCTTTGGCTGATGATAGCTTTATGATTTTGTGTGCAGACAAGGACAACATTCGCAAGGCATTAGATGTTTGGATACTCTTTGGTCATGCTTCGGGTCTTCGTATCAATGCCTTCAAATCAGCCATTCTCAACTGCACAGAGTCGGATTTACAGTCATTGGGCTGGCAGGGTCAGGTTGTGCCCCGTGGCTCCATTGTCAAGCATCTTGGGTACCCGTTGGGTGTTGATGTTCGGCCAAAGCAGCTACTGGAGTGGATTTCACAAAAACTTGCAGCTAAGTTTATGTATTGGAAGTCGCAAGCGTGGCCCTTTCATGTCGGCCTCAAAGTGGCGCAGACAATTATGCTGACAATGCTCACATATTTCTTGCCATTGCTGCCCTGGACTCCTACTACTTTGAAGGCTCTCACTCGCCCTATTCGTTTCATGTTATGGAAGAAGAATTCATTGCACGCAGGTATTTCGTCGATTTCGTGGTCACATACATGAAACCCCAAATGCCTGGATGGTGGGGCTATTTTGGATGCTGAAACTCATATGCTGGCCCTTCGTTGGTCACTTTTTCGCGCTATGTGCGTGGATCATCACCCATGGACCATTATAGCCTGTTATTTTCTGGAGGACAGCGGGCTTCGACATGGCAATACACAAATTCGAGGCTCCTGGTGGCATGTCCTTAATGCAGACTCTCGGTTTTCCAGCCCCTCCTCTTCTCTATTATTGCATTTGGTCGGCTCTTGGAAAGTGGTGCTCCAAAAGGCGAGTTGGCATCCAGCGGAGGACCGCTTGCATGCTAACTCCTTTCAACTGGAATTGTTGGCAATCTGAAGATTACTTTCATGGGAAGACAAACATGAGCTTCGACCAAAATTTAACCGCATGGCCCGTCTGGGTGTGACTTCAGTTGCGGACGCCACCCTTGCTAGTCGTAATGTCTTCGTATCGTTTCGTACGGCCAGGAGACTTTTCAGAATCCCGCGTGGATACCATGACTTATGGGAGCAGCTTTTACTGATACTTCAGGGCAGGCAACCTTTTCATGCCCTTGCGGTGGATCGTCCTTGGCAGGACTGGGACCTTGCAGGTCAGTTGAGTCTGGAAAAGGCCTCTGCTAATCAGATGTATCATCTTCTGATGAAAGATCATCAATGGCTGGGTGTTAAAGCTAATTCTGTATGGGGTTTGCAAAAATCTCAGTCATGGTGGAAGGCAACGGTGATGGAGGGCTGGTTGAATAAGACACCGTTCAAATGTAAGGTCTTTCTTTGGCAGGTAATGATTGGTGGTCTTCCTCTTGCCTCGGCCCTTTCCAAGCGTCGAATCTCGAATAGCAATTGTTTCTTCTGTACCACTACTGTGGAATCGGCCCGGCATCGATTTACTGCTTGCCCGCTGACCAAGAAGATCTGGTTGCTCTTGTCACAGGTTTGGCGTACAGTGGTGGGGTCCTCTCTAACCCCTTTTAATTGGGTTTTTGTGCGACCAAAATACCCCACACCGCCACAGTTGCATATGAATTCTTGTTTCACTTTTTCAGATTCCGGGGATGCTGGCACAATTGGACCACTCGGAATGCCTTTCTTTTTTATTCCGCCTCTAATGTACCGAAACACATTGCCCGGCTTAAAGGTCTCGTGCATTGGCAGATAGATCTCATTCGGCACTCGGACTTGCTCCCTCGGGAGGACTTGCTTACATGGCATATGGCAATTTCCTCTGGGTCTTTGCCATGACTTGTGTAACTTTTGTGTAGCTTAGTACTGGGATCTTACACACGTTGGCTTAGAGCCCTCGTGTATCTTGTAATCATGAAAACTTGTACCCTTTTTTCGTAATTAATACAATTACCTTTTACGGAAAAAAAGAGAGGATACAATGCTAGGTATACATGTAGATGTATGTAGATACAATCCCCGACACCAAAAGAAAAAACAAGAAAGGGTTTTAATGCATCAACTCAAAAGGATTATACAACTTGACACCAGGCCTCACTATGGTGAAGAAGATGGGTCACCGGTCGTCCTGAATGCAGCCATCCTCCTTGAGGGAAGAGATAGCTAACCTTAATAGTGATCCTATCAAATGTGCAAGGCTCCCAAGAGTGTAGAGAGAATTTTTGACAAGCAAGAATTCTTTGAACTCCATCATAAGGTGTGAGAGAGGACAGGTTCGAAGCTCAGCACAGAAAACCAGTAGACAGTGTAAGTGAAGCACGACACCCAATGCAATAGACTCAGAGTGAAAACTGAAAGTACAAGGTAAACCCTTAAACCTTAGGGTTGTAGGGGGTGTTCACACCCGAACACAGTAAGTGCCTGTAAGTGTGTGTCATAAGCATATACGAAATAATACCATAAGTCTAGGGGAAAAAGCCTCTCCTACCGAGATTAAAAAGTGCCCCAGTGTCCTACTAATCACAGACACTCCTATGTGAGCGTAGGCGTGAGGCGTGAGTGAAATACCCAACAAACCCCCCTCGAGTGAAGAGTGATCGAGAGTACAAGTATCATCCGCCACCAAAGGAGATCAAATTTAAAGCATTGGAAATACTTCAAATTTGTCAGGAGGAAGAGCTTTGGTGAAGATGTTTGCCACATTACTAGTGGTAGGACAATAGACAAGGCTGATATCACTTGCATGTAGCCTCTCACTAGTGTACAAACTGGATTGTGATCTTGTAAGTCAAACTTCTCAAGAAGTTTACCAATGTATCTTGACTCTAATAACCCAATACCTCTAGCATCATGTATGAATTGAATACCCAAGTAATAATGCAAAGACCCCAAGTCTGACATGTCAAAAGTTTGCTGCAAATTTTGTTTAAATGCTAAAATCTGATCAGCATGTGTCCCTGTAAGAAAGAGATCATCAACTTAAAGACATGATCAGCATGGATCCCCCTTCTTTACATACGTAAAGGATAGACTCAGATGAGCTGTTTATGAACCCTTGGCTGAGCAAGAAAGCATCTATCTTTGCATACCAAGCTCTAGGAGCTTGTTTGAAACCATATAAAGATTTTTTCAGCTTGCAGACCAAGTGTTCCAAGCCCTCAACTACAAAACCAATAGGCTGTTGTACATATACTTCCTCATGAAGTTTCCCATGTAAAAATACAGTTTTAATATCCAACTGATGCATAGTCTATCCATAATGAGCACCCAAAGCAACCATAGACCTAATGGTCGTCATAAGGGAAGTAGGAGCAAATGTCTCCTCATAGTCTATGCCTTTCTTATGTGCATTGCCTTTGGCTACAAGCCTTGCCTTGTCTTTGTCAGTGGATCTATCTGCATTCCGTTTCAGCTTGTAGACCCATTTTATTCCAATGGCTTTCTTCCCAAATGGCAAAGACACCAAATCCCATGTTTGATTCTTAATGCTAGAATCCAATTCAGCTTGCATTGCTGCTATCCAATGCACACTCTGTTGTGCATCCTTAAAACATTAAATCTCCTCATCATCAAGGGTGCTTGCTGCCATAACAAACTCCATGGTATGTACAATATCATGCATACAAGCTTGCCTTCTAGTACGACCAGTCAGGGATACATCTAGATGACTATCTTCCATACTCTGTAAATACCATCTAGGCATTTGTCTTGCCTCTTGACTATGCATAAGCTCTTGCTGAATTTCAGTTTCAACAGTTGGCTGAATATTCAGATCAGCCAATGGCTGATTTTCTGCATTTTCCAAAGGAGCAACTGGCTGAACATTGAGTTGACTTGCTGTAACTCCATCTGAATCACCAAATGTAATGGGCAGCAGCCCTTCAAATACATCACGGGCAGCCTGATATGTGTCTAAACCAGCCAGGGACAATTCTGATTTTTCATCAAATAGTACATCCCTACTGACAAACACCTTTTTAGAAACAGGATCATAGAGTCTGTAGCCTTTGCTCTCACTGCTATATCCCACAACAATGCATTTAGCAGCCTTGTTATCTAACTTTCTTCTGAGTACCTTTGGAATATGTGCATATGCAAGGCACCGAAAGGTACAAAAATGTTCAACAAAAGGTTTCCAGTTGTTCCAAGCTTCAAAAGGTGTAATTTTCTTCAAAGCTTTGGTGGGACATTTGTTCAAAACATGGCAAGCACACGACTTCTTCCATCCAAAAACTGTGAGGCAAGCTCTCTGGGCATCTCCATGAGTGACCAATTCTTTCTCTCTGTAACCCCATTCTGCTGTGGAGTATAAGCAGTAGTGTACTAATGGACAATGCCCTTCTACTTGAAAAAGGAATTCAGCATAGAGGACATGTATTCCCCCTCTCGGTCCGAAAGGAGAGTCTTAATTTTACAACCAGACTGGTTTTCAACAAGTGCAATAAAAGCCAAGAATGCATCATACACGTTTGACTTTTTGACCAAAGAGTAGACCCAACAAAATGGAGTAAAGTCATCAATAAAAGTCACAAATAGTAACATCCTCCCAATGACTTTGTTTGCATAGGCCCACATACATCTGAATGCACTAACTGCAATTTGGCTATTGCTCTAAAACCAACATCACGGGGAAACGAAAAACGATGCATTTTTTCCAAAATACATCCTTCGCACAAGTGCTCAGGAGGTCTCTCCAGTAGAGGTAATCCATCTAGCATCTGCATACGTTGGAAGAGCATCAAGCTGCCAAAGTTCACATGCCCCATCCTAGCATGCCATAACTTTGCCTGTATCATAGCAGGAGTAAGAGTAGATGTCAAATACGCTGACTGATCAACTGAAAGAGCATCCAACTCGTATAACCCATGACATAAAGTGTCTGCCAAGACCAAAGTCATGTATTGTTTGTCTCTCACCATGCATCTGTCATCATCAAATGTGACTTGCAATCCACAACGTACCAAAGAAGAAATAGAGAGCAAATTCTTCTTTATGCCCGGCATAAATAAAGCATCCTGTAGGCGGAGAATACAGCCATCAATGGCTGTGAGCACAATCTCCCCAATACCTTGAACAAGGTATGATGCATTGTTTGCACACTGTATAGACTTGCCAACTAGAGCAGCACTAACAAAAGCAAATAAATCTCTGAGAGATGTAATATACCTAGAAGCACCACTGTCAAAAAACCAAGTGAATGCATCCTCAGTAGAGCTAAATGCTCGATCTGCCCAAGAGGTGTCATAACTACATATGTAAAAACAATAGTCCCTGTCTCCAACAAAGGACGCAGACTCAGTAGCAGTACAAGGAGCATCAAAAACAGATGTTCCTGACTCATTCTTCTCCTTGGCAATTCGCTTCCTGCACTCAGTGATGTAGTGGCCTGGATTTTTGCAATAATGGCATTTGCTCTTTTTGGCTTATGTGTCCCCTTGTTTTTTGTTTGCTTATGATGTGCTAGTAATCCCAGAACTCTGCAGAGCATTTTTCACTTGGCTACCTTTGCCCTTCTGTCTAGCCATAAAAGCATGCTCAGAGGCTATAGCATCCACCCCACTATTTCTTCTTGTTTGCTCCTCCTCTAGAAGCAAACTTACTAGCTGAAGAAAAGTGATTGGCTGTGCGACAATCCTCATGGTGAGATTTAAGGCCGTAAGAAAAGCCAAGTACGAAGGAGATAATGAGTTCAAAGTGGTAAATATCATCTGTGCATCCGAATAGTACTCATCAACATTCACGTGTTGCTCTCGCAAGTCTTGAATTTTGTTCAAGTGATCCTGAATAGAATCACCTTCATCCATTTTCAATGTCTCTAGCTGTTTCTTTAAGAAAGAGATGCGAGTCTCATTCTTGCCTACAAGCATCTGCTCCAAAGTTAGCCAAGCTTCTTGCGAAGCAGCTGTTGAACGAATGTGGAGGATGATTGACCTTGAACTGCCAATGCAATCAACGACAAAGCCTGCGCATCCCGTGTATCCTATGCTTTTCTAGGAGTTGTTCTTTAGGGAAGTGGCTGAAGTAGAGCAGGCTGAGGTGCCTGTTGTGCACGTCCTCCTAGAGAAGTAGCTAGAGCCACAACTCCAAATCGAGCTCTTCTCCACTGACATAATCCCAAAGATTTTTTGCCACAAGTACATTCTTCATTATGAGGACTAAAGTGAATAGTTATTTCCATCCAATCTGTCCTCTTTGGATACATAGGTGAAGACATCTCCTCCCTCATTTGCTATGATTATCAATTACCAAGAAAAAGAAAAAGAGTAATGTCGAAGTAGAACCACACTGGAAATCTGAAAATTTCCAAAATTTGCAGGAAATAACTTTCTGCAATTAGTGTACAGAGGTGCACTCTGCCAAAACTGCATGTAATGCACTATTGGCAGGTACTAACTAGGTGTGTAGCAGCTAACGGCTGACGTGGCGGCTACAGACTAAGGACTGACGTGGCTTGAGCAGGCTACAAACTGGAGAGCTGACGAGCAGAACGCTAGTGATTGCTATAAGTCGTGTGGCAAAGTTGAGCTGAGGAGAACCGCGAAGCTAAGCTGAACAGAGCTTGAGCTTAGCAGAGCCACTGCTGCTCTGATACCAAATGTGAGAGAGAACAGGATCGAAGCTCAACATAGAAAACCAATAGACAGTGTGAGAGTCAAGCACGATACCCGATGCAATAGACTCAGAGAGTGTAAACTGAAAGTACAAGGTACAACCCTTAAATCTTAGGGTTGTAGGGGATGTTCACACCCAAACACGATAAGTGCCCGTAAGTGTGTCATAAGCACATACGAAATAATACCATAAGTCTAGGTGAAAAAACCTCTTCTACCAAAAGTAAAAAGTTCCCCAATATCCTACTGATCACCGATACTCCTATGTGAGCGTAGGCGTTAAGTGAGGCGTAAGTGAAATATCCAACAATGAGCCCTATATCTAAACAAGAAGAAGAAATAAGTGAAGCTGCGTTGTCTTCCTTGTTGTGTCCATAATACCTCCCCATGGTCTACAGTGATGGAGAAGCCTGAAAAGACATTTGGAATTCCAACAAGATATCTCAGATATTGTCAATTGGTTATGTGTCGCTGTGAATCTCACAATAACCAAGTTCTCCACAATAACGGTAGCATACTATTTAGAAAAGCACCAACTCTGATACCGTGTGAAGTGGTGGTAGGGTTTGCACTGAGAAAACACAAAATGTACAAACACAACTAAAACACAATCACACATCCAAACCCAAGTTCACTTTTCACCTTCATGTTTGCAATGTGCATGTGTCAAGGATGTTTCTCTATGGCAATTCTAAAATTTTGAACCTTAATGTACACGTGAAAATCGTTAGTTTCAAGCTGAAGTGAAACTTTCATTGTGATATTCATTAGGAGCTTGAAGAGGAAGGAGACCATTTTACTAGAGCTCTATAGCAAGCTCATGGCAGCCATCACTCACGGCACTCACAATTAATTTGGACATGGGCGAGGCATGTCAGTAAGTGGCAGCAAAAGCTTAATCATTCAGTGCCCTTCGATACCAACAAAAAGTAGTATACCTACATATGTGAGGTGGGGCTCTAGTAACCTAATCTCATAACTCATGATAATATCCCATCGCCTAAAGAATTGTCATTTGATGACGATGGAAAGCTCATCAATGAGGATAAGCCTACGAGCATAGTTGTCAGGTACGAAAGGTACGATACAGTACATTACAATAAAATACGATACTAAATGGTACCTTATGATTTTATAACGTACGGTACAATATTAGTACAAAAAAAATTAATATGATTTTTAAATAATAAAAACCATAAATCATTAATGATGGATCATAGAGTACATGTTTAAAGTGAGAATAGCCATTTCATTACAGAATTGGATGAATACATAAGGGTGATCATCGCGGTCGCATGGGCTACGCAAAACATGCGATACAACTACAGTCTAGTATATCTTATACACAAAAAAAAAAGAGACCTATATCATATGAATCTATGATGAGGCATCACTATCATCATCATCATCATCAAAACCATCTGAGTGCTCATCAGGAGAGTCTGAAGATGACTCCTCGGCATCTGATGATGAGACACACTCCTACTCATCCTCACTGATGAGATTAACATCATCATCAAATGATGGCTCCCTGGGTGGCGGCTGTGTGGGCAAGGGGAGAATGCCATCATGAGACACAAGATATGAGCTACTAGAGCTCCGTCTTACATATGTCTGCAAGCCACTTGAACCACCCCTCCTTGATGATGGAGGCCGTCGAATGACCATGCCCCTACTACCACCTACTCGAACTCCTCGCCCATGAGCACGCTGACTGCGAGTGTCACAATTATCTACTACCATCAGCTCTCTATAGAGCTATGCAAAAATCATCTCCTCCTCCTCATCCACCTCCTTATGTACTCGGAAGAGTATCACCCGTCAACTTGAATGTATCAACATTCACCTACACAATGCAGTGATGCATGTAAGATTGATCATTGTAAATGTTGAAGTCTAAATTGTAAAGTATAAACTTCAAAGTTCAGAGTTTAAAAGTTAAAACAACAAATTTTAAATGTTATGGTTAAGTGTTTAAACTTTACCTACTTCGAACTACCCATGCTTATCATAGCCCTCATCATGCGTAAGTTAGTGCGGCAATAAACTAGCCGCTCTAACTATCGTATGCTAAGCCGATTGCAAATCTTTGTGTGAATGAGAGAGTAGGCACTCCACTTTCTCTCACATGCACGCGAAGAGCAATCCTGGGCAAGGATCCTCATGGCTAAGGGCTGAAGGGTCTCCAGTGCGTATCCACAGTTTTTCCACCAAAGTAAAGACTTCACAAGTGACTCTCTCCTCCAACAAGTGGGAGAACTAAAAGCCACATGCCCTCTCTCATTTGCATAGCATCCTAGCTCCTCCAGCACTGCATTGTGATCATCCACAGGAACCACACGAGTCAAATAAGCAAGCTGGTCCAAACAAAACTCTCTATCATCCATAACCACCGGTGACTTGTAGGCTGGATATACCAATGCGGCAAAATCATGGATGGGCTTATGCATCCACACCCATCTCCTCTCTACTATCTCTAAAACATGTGCACGTTGTGTCTCTATGATCACTGTACAAGCACGTGCCTCCGCCAATGCCGCTTTAAAGAAGTGAATGAGAAGACCTATGGTGGACCCCTTGCAATCACTCATACGTAACACCCTATAATAGAGAGTCAAGACAATGACAACGGCACTGACTTTTTGCCAAAACTTCACGAGCGTTGCATGGCTTTGGCCTCCTCTATCTCATGCTTATCCCACTCATTCCATAGAGTGGACACCACTGTCTAACCGCACCTCATAAAGGCGCTCCAACAATAACCACATGTAAGCAAAGCGAGTTGAAGAAGGCTTCTTCAACTCTAGTGCGCTATGCTTACGATACATCGCAAGCACCTTTACCTTTACCGTGAAGAATGTGACAATTGATGTAGCTTTACATACCATTCTCTTACCCACTTGAGCTTCCCAATGACCTCCATGAGCAAGTCTAAACAATGACTTGCATATGGAGTCCACATAATCATAGGAAACTCGGCCTCAAGCAAATGGCCCATGCGCCGACAAAATCGATGCATTATCGGTAACAACTTGCATCACATTTGAGGGACCCACCTACAACCACAATTTACAAATTACACGTAAGCATACTTATTACTAACAATACTTGGAAATTAAAGGTTAGAGAGAGAAAGAGTCTAGAGAGAGTTAAAACTTAAGCCTTTCAACTTTCAACTTTCAACTTTGAACTTTTAAGATTCAAGAATGAAGAGACATGGGGCCCGCGGGTTAGGGGCCTTGCGGCCCGAGGGAAAAGAGAGAATGGAGATAGATTATAGATACTAGAGAGAAATTAATTATTAGAATAGGGAGATAGATAGTTATGCATAAATCAAATCTCAATTATGAATCATGATATTATCATAATGAAAGAAAGTGAAACATGCTTCCTCATTAGTAGACATAGGAGTTGATGCCGACAAGCCACTTTCTCCTCCTCTTGTGGATCCCCCTCTCATCTTGGCGAGAATCTCCTCCGCAATGTTTTGAGGGATCTCCCTCCATGGAGCAACTTGCCCCCTTGTCTTGGAAACATGTTGGAGAAGCCGAGTTGCACCACTTGTATAGCGCTTCCCGCAATACTTGCATGTCCAATGGTGGGAGTTGGACTTCTTTGTGTCCCTCTCCACATGGATCACATGCAAATTTAAAGCCTCGTACTTCTCACAAGTCATGGTGCCGAGATAAAGAGGCCCGAGAGAGAGAGAGAGAGAGAGAGAGAGAGAGAGAGAGTTATATTAACGTCTACAACAGGCCAAGTTGGCCTATGAGACCAAAACGTTGCATACAAAATGTCTGGGAGATTTCAAAAGTCCCAATGAAGCTAACGTTTATGCTATGTTGAACTAAATTGAGTGGGTACAAAATGATATCTAGACTGGATACAATCTAGAGGTACTCCCATTGCGGTGTGGAACTGCTCCTGGAGTGTTCATCCTAGGATGCTTGAGTCTCAACTCTTGAAACTTTAGTCTCGAAAGTTGAAAGGGAGGGAGACTCAAGAGGCCCGAGGGTTGGCATAAATGCTTTGATAGGGTGCGGAATAGAGGGGATGGAAGATGAGATTTGAGAATGGCAAATGCTTTGATAGGGTGCGGGAAAGAGGGGATGGGAGGTGAGATTCGAGAATGATAAATCACAAGTCCATTCAAGAATCAAGATCCAAGAGAGGAAGATGAGAATGGTAAGTGCTTGCTGAATTGGTGTGGAAGCATAGAGGAGAGGAGCACTTTGATGCAAATGACATTGATGATAGTGATAGCTTATCTTAGGCCTCTCTCTACATCCCTTATCCTAAGGCCTATACCCTACACTAAATCGTATTTATATCTAGTTCTAGCACATATTGCACATAGACATATGGCATAGAGTTTTAGGCTTGTTACCTCTTGTACTTATCTTATACCCTAACTGGCATTCTTATTTATCTTCAAACATGTATTCTATCATTTACTTCCGAAATAATCAAGTTAAAAACAATATTTTGACATATGTGCCATAACTTACAACTATGCAAATTGCCCATTATAAGGTGCACGTTTGCCATCTTGTTTTTGTCTGAAGGCCCTCCATGCTCTATATATTAGCAATCCTCCACCATTAATAGTATTAAACCATATGACCTAGAGAGAGAGATACTTGTAGCAATGATGGTCATCACATATGTCCGTCCACATGTGGTTTATAATGATCGTTCTCATGCTTTGAGATATGGATTTCATTACCCATTCGTCATTCACTCTTTTAGTTCCTCTATTCTTCTCTCACTATTCATTGTATTAGTGTTTGTGCCTTGTGCTTTTGTTGGGGTTTAAAGGTAGCATGTGCCTAGCCCCCTTCATTTATTGTATATAGACCCACACACCTATACACTGTAGGTGGTGGGCACCAATCACCATCACTTTATTCTTTATCCTTTTAGTGACAAATAGAATAAGAGAAGGTAGGTCACACATTGTGACTGTTCGAGTTCCCACACACCAATCTCTCTTTTCTTGCTTGAACCTCCATAGCTCTTGCTCTCTTCTTACTTCCACTCGTACTTTCACCTTCCGCTCACCTTTCAATTGATATTAGAGCGGGCATTCGAGGATCTTCATATTCATTGGCTTCACCCTAGATTCAAAGCTTCATCTCAAGGTTTCATGGCAGCCATTGTTGTTGCTTCCCAATGTATGCATTGATCATTTCCTTCTCTTGGCTTGTTTCCACTAGTCTTGGCTTGTTCCACAAGTTCAAAGGGGTTCATTGAGCCTTGCTTGAGGCTCAGTAGCAGCCAGCAAAAGCAGCAAAGTTATCAGCAACCGCCAGATTTTCAGCTCTCTGCCCTTGGCTGTCTATAGTCTTCTACAGCTCTCGCTTGAGGTCTCCAGCACTTTTGGCATTCATTGGCAACATCCTGGGTATTGGTACTTGCTCTTGGACATCATTCTGGAACTCCCCAACATGTGTCATTGCTGTTATAAACAGCATACCTGCTGTATACAGTTCATTTATGCTTCTATTGGTACTCATATGCTCATGTATTGTTGCCCGAAGTGCTTCTTGAGGTGTTTTGAGCTTGCTCGGCTCAATTTTGATAGGGTATTCACTGCTGTAACAGTCTGGACAGTAAACTTTACTGAGAATGTTCATGCCTCTTGTGCCTACTAGTGTTTAGGGTATACTACATGTACACGGTGATGTCTAGCATTGATGTATACACCCCGATATGCTTATGACATACTTTGGCACCTGGATTTGAGCTACATTTGATACACTTAGGCTTTGGTCAGTTGCTTTGAGCTTCTATGCTGATTGACTCACAGCTGTTAAAGCTTCATTGGACACTTATGCCCCCGGATGTATTGGGCTTCCCAAATACTTTGATCTATATCTCTTTAGCTTTGCTTGCTCACTTTGCATTTCAGATTTGCTTCCAATGGGAGACGCTTGTACTTGGCACAATTTGGTTCTTTGAAATAGTGGGACTCTCAATTCAAGTATATGCTTTCTTGAATGCTATTGCATGCAGTTACTTTCACTAGGCTAATTAGATTCTATATACTTTGGACACCGGCACTGACCTCTGTCAATAGTTTATTAGTGATGTATACATGCATATTGGTTATATACTGGGCGTCATTGCTCTTTGCTTGGTCAGTTTTGCATTTGGCAAATCTCTATGGTTGCTCTTGAGATGTTCCACATGCATGATGTATATGCTTATGGGATATATGGTTTACTAGACACTTTGAGTTCGTCACTATCTTTGGTGCTCGTGGTCCATGCTCATTCACTGCTAGTTGCATTCTTTATATCACCGTTGCTACCTAGATATCCCTAGCACTGGGAGTTTTCTTTTTTAGCTATTTGCCCTCAGTTGGATTGACATACACTACTGTCTTTATTTAGCATAGCTATAATTATAGTTTTTAACATTCTTTTGAAAAGCAAACAGTTTGTTTTGACTCTTTTGATTGCAATTTGTGGACAGCTATACCTCATTTGTTCCTTCCATTTTGCATCATTATAGCAGGTTTATCGGCCTATAGTGTTATTTTTGAAATTGAAAAGCTTGACGGCAATAACTTCCAATATTGAAAGACACAAATATGGCAATTCTTGGTGCGAAAGATGCAAGTTAAGCCATTGAAGTTAGAGGGCATAAACCCCAAGCTTTATGTCGCACAGGATTGGGAAGAACTTGATGAGCTATGGAAGTCCCTATCATTCTATCATTATCAAAGCACATGTATTTCAATGTCATTGACACTGAGGGTGGTGCTTATGTATTATGAAAAAGCATTTGCTATCTTTATGACTAGTAGAGGCCTACCTCTCAGTTATACTAGTTAAAGAAGCTTGTTTGTTAGTCTCACGGACAATCTTGCAATAAGTCCCACGAACGTAAGTCCTCTTTCACATGTCATCATTGTAGGCAGTAAGGTCATATTACGCTACAGTGCCATAAAATGGACAATGAGAAAGGCAAGGGAAAAGTACCAGAAAATGCCAAGTCCATTGATATTGTATCCAATTCCAATATGAAGATAGAGGAGATAAATGCATTGCAATAGAGTTCTGATTATTATATTCTTGTAGTTTCGTCTCTTGAAACTACTCAGTTGGCCAATGCACCATCTGCTTACTCTCAATGTTGGCTTCTTGATTGGAGGGCTTCCTTTCATGTTACCTTGTATCACCATTGGTTTCACAGCTACCGTGTGCAATTATAGATTCTCTTCGACTGGGGGACGACAATGCATTGGATTTCACTGCCATAGATGATGTTAGACTACAGTTCGGTACTCGTGCTCTATTTGTGCTTCATCATGTATGCCATATCCCAACTTTGATGAAAAGTCTTATTTCAGTTGGACAATTGGATGTTGCTACGTACCACATGTATCTTTCTAGCATCATCACCTTGGGCACATGTTGTTGGGTTTCACTCACACCTATCCTCACAAATGAGTGTTGGTGATCAGTAGGATAGTGGGGCACTTTTTACTCTTGGTACGAGAGGTTTTTTCCCCCAAACTTATTTTCTTCTTTCGTATGTGCCTATGTTACACATTTACGGGCACTTATCATATTGCACACACTTTCGGGTGTGAAGACCCTCTTACAACCCTAAGGTTTAAGGGTTCTACCTTGTACTTTCATCTTACATTTTCAGTCTATTGCATTGGGTTTCGTGCTTCACTCTCCACACTATCTACTGTACTCTCTATTGAGCTTCAATCCTCTCCTAATCTCACATTTGGTATCAGAGCTCCATCTTCTCAACACTCAATCCAATAGACAACTCCATCTTCAAACCTAAAAGGCTGCCACACAAGCGCCCAAACTGTTCCAATCCTCCCTTTGCACAAAAGGTCCATCAACTCCTAGCATGGTGGCAACTGCGCCCTCCATAGAGAAACGCCATGAGCAGCACTCGTCAATCAGCCAGCCCACCACCCTGCATGTACCTGCAGTGCGCCGCCCCTTGGCCTGTCTCTTGCGCCCTATGCCCAGCATTGCACCTGCCACACCTTATGCTATGTTTGCCACGCCTTGCCTTGTGCCGGCACACCCTGTGCTGCACCCGCTTGCAGCACCGCCTGCGCCTACGCCGCCATGCCCTTCAGTCTATGCCTGTGGCCACCAACTCGACTAGTCATCACTGAGATTTGTTTAAACAAACAAAAATTCCTTTTTTCTACTCCTAATTCATCTCTGGGAAAGAGGATTCTACTCGGGCAAGCAAAGAAATCTAAATACGTGTTTGGGACACGATTGATGCAAATTTCTTGGCAAATAAGTCAAGAACTTTGGGGCTTTCGGGCTTTGTGAAGACATTGGCAAATGTACTACAGTCTCAATCAGTAATAGACTGCTTTTGACAATTTTGGGGCAAGAAATTTTGGGGTTTTTGCTCATACAGTATTGCTGAGCATTGAATGCACCTTGGACTGCGTGCATTACAGACAGTTTTGACAAAGTGTACCTCAATGTACTAATTGCAGCAAGCTATTTGCTGTAATTTCCGGAGATTTTGGAGATTTCCAAGTTAGTCCAACTTGGACATTGCTCTTTTGCTTCCTTTGGTATTGATTATCATGGCACATCAAGGAGGGGATGTATTTACCTATGTATCCAAGGAGGACAAATTGGATGGTAACAACTACTCACTTTGGTCCTTCATGATGAAGAATGTATTGGTTGCAAAAAATATATGGGACTATATCAGCGGAGAAGAAGTTAGACCCGGAGTTGTGGCTCCTACTACTCCTCTAGGAGGACGTGGCCAACGGGCACCTCAGCCTGTTCAGCTTGCTCCACTTCAACCACTTTTCCAAAGATTAACAACTCAAAAAGCATGGGATACACGGGATGCACAAGCTTTGTCACTGACTACATTCGCAATTCAGAGGTCCATCATCCCTCACATTCGGTCTGCAACTTCTTCACGAGAGGCTTGGCTAACTTTGGAGCAGATGTTTGCTAATAACAATGAGACCGGCATCTCTTTCTAAAAAAAAGAGCTTGAGACACTAAAGATGGATGAGGGTGATTCTTTGCAGGATCACTTGAACAAAATTCAAGACTTGCAAGAGCAACTTATGAATATCGATAGATACTACTCAAATGCACAGCTAATATCTACTACATTGAACTCAATACCTCCTTCATACTTGGCCTTTCATATGGCCCTAAACCTCACCATGAGGATTACCCCATAGCCGATTACTTTTCTTCAATTAGTGAGTTTGCTTCTAGAGGAGGAGCAAACAAGAAGAAATAGTGGTGTAGGTTATCAACAACCACAATGTTATCTTCCATGACGATAAGATGCATATGAGACCCCAGTAGGTGATTAAGGTACGCAACGTGATCTTTCAAGAGAAGCCTCCTGTTACAATACAACCTCCAGCAGTTGTTAATGATGTAGTGACCCATGTGTTAGCTTGCCTATATTAGTTATCTATGTCTGACATCTTCTAGTTCTGAGCTCCTGTCAAAGTCTGACGGAGACATAAGAGCTCTAGCAGTTATGTGCTTTTTCTTTATTTTTCCACTTCCTATGTGCATTCCTAGGTTAGTTACTACTTTCCACAATTTACCTACACATGTTGAACATTGTCATTGTAATCAGGGATTTCTCAAGAATTACCCCTACTTTTTCTAGCATTTTCTCTTCAATTATCACCATTAAATGCTGATCAGCCAGCATTTATGGACCCTACAGGAGCAATTTGGCCAGTTTTTTAGGGATTTGGCTATATATAGCTAGTCCCTCCCCCGCCCCCCCCACCCCCACCCCCCCTCCCGATGTTGGGAATAAAGGCCACCATGCCTTTTATGCATGCTTGGGTATGAACACACCCTTAGCACTTGTACTTTGCATATAACTATGACAAAAACCTAAAAGAGATACAACTTGTTGTACCCACACATCCTGCATCCCTCTCTCTCTCTCTTTTTTTTCGTAAAAGGCAATTGTATTAATTACGAAAAAAGGTACACGATTACATGATTACATGATTACAAAAGACACGAGGGCCCTAGGCCAACGTGTGGAAAATCCCAATACTAATCCACGAAAAAGATTACACCAATCATGGCAACGACCCAGAGGCAATTGCCATATGCCAGGGAAGCATATCCTCCCGAGGGAGCAAGTCCGAGTGCCGAATGAGATCTATCTGCCAATGCAAGAGCCCTTTAAGCCGCGCAATGTGTCTCGGTACATTAGAGGCCGAATCAAAGAGAAAAGCATTGCACATCGTCCAAATGTGCAAGCATCCCCAGTATCTGAAAAAGTGAAATAAGATCTTCATATGTAACTGTGGTGGTGTGGGATACTTTGGGCGCACAAAAACCCAATCGAAAGGAGTAAGGTCGGACCCCACCACTGCGCGCCAGACTTGCGACAAGAGTGACCAGATATTCTTGGCGAGCGGGCAAGAAAGAAATCGATATCGGGCCGATTCCACAGTAGTGGTACAGAAGAAACAATTTCCATTGGAGATTCTACGCTTGGAAAGGGCCGAGGCAAGAGGAAGACCACCAATCATTACCCGCCAAAGAAAGACCTTGCATTTGAAAGGTGTCTTATTCAACCAGCCCTCCATCACAGTTGCCTTCCACCATGACCATGATTTCCGCAGTCCCCAAATAATATTAGCTTTCACACCCAGCCATTGATGATCTTGAATGAGAAGATGATACACCTGATTAGTATAGGCCTTTTCCAGACTTAACCGGCCTGGAAGGTCCCAGTCCTGCCAAGGATGATCCACAGCCAAGGCAGGAAAGGGTTGCCTACCCTGAAGCTCTGACAAAAGCTGTTCCCATAAACCACGGTATCTGCGCGGGATTCTAAAAAGTCTCCCAGCAGTCCAAAACGATGCGAGGACATTCCGAGTGGCAAGGGTAGCATCCGCAATCGAAGTCACGCCTAAACGGGCCATGCGGTTAAATCTCCGTCTGAGCTGATGTTTGTCTTCCAATGAAAGTAATCTTGATACTACCAACAACTCCAGCTGAAAGGAGTTAGTATGCAAGCGGTCCCCCACTGGATGCCAACGGGCCTTATGCGAGGACATTCCGAGTGGCAAGGGTAGCATCCGCAATCGAAGTCACGCCTAAACGGGCGATGCAGTTAAATCTCGGTCTGAGCTGATGTTTGTCTTCCCATGAAAGTAATCTCGATACTGCCAACAACTCCAGCTGAAAGGAGTTAGTATGCAAGCGGTCCCCCACTGGATGCCAACGGGCCTTTTGGAGCACCACTTTCCAAGAGCCGACCAAGTGCAGTAACAGAGAGGAAGAGGGACTGGAAAATCGAGACTCTCTCTCTCTCTCTCTCTCTCTCTCTCTCTCTCTCTCTCTCTCTCTCTCTCTCTCTCTCTCTCTCTCTCTCTCTCTCGTGATGGAGTTGGCATGATGTCACACGTGTCGTGAGGACCTAACGCGACATATCTGGCGTGATGTTAGACCTGTCCTAGTGTCAAACTTGTCGAGAGGGACCTGTTGTGATGCAAGAACTGTCATGAGGCAGTATCCCTCTAGCATGAGGCAAACCTGTCGTGAGGCAGACACCTCTCTGGCGTGAGGCACACCTGTCAATAGCACTATAGTGATGTAGAGAAGCATTGAATGCATTGACGCAGGCGTACTGCATGCAGTAATGTACTAACACAGCAATGTACTAACACAGACCCAAATGCCTATGTACTGAGATTGCAGATGTAGTTAGATTGATATGACACGAATGTACTCAGAATGACATGAATGCAAACCTGGGTGAATGTATTGATGCACTGGCTTGTGGACTAGGCAATGATGCATTGACTTTGATTTTGATCGTGTCCTGGAGTATGCAGTAATGCACTGAATGGGGCTGCAATTTGTATTTCTGCAGTGACTGTAAACAGTGTGAAGGCGTTTGGGCTCGTAAAAGATTACTGGGCTTGCAAAAATTTAGTGAGGGGTTAGGGAAACCCTGGAAATTTGCAAGAATCACAAAAATTGCTCCGATTTGACAGTACAAAGTACAAGCTGAGGGGCTTTGCACACAATGTGTGAGAGATGGATAATGTTGACAAATGCAAGCATCAAACCGTGGTAAATGAATATTTGGGAGACGAATCTAATGAAGAACTAACACAACGGTCCATGGAAGCAATGTTCAACACCCCTTGTAAGAACACACGGTACAAGACGTATGGCCGTAGCGTCCGTGATTGAACCGCCTCCCCAACATCTGACAAGCATTGAAAGACCTCACGCACCACGAATGAAAAAAAAGACGAAGAAATTCATCTCAAGATTTGCTCTGAACTACGAATTATGAGACAAGAATTGGAGAAAGAAATACAAGAGCAGGTCAAAGCCAAACTGATAGTAAATCAGAGGGCAGAAATGCAAGTCATGCAGATAAAGATTAAGAATGACTTATAGGCACAAATGATGTCCGAAATACACACACTGAAACTGGAATGCTGAAAGTGCTAGATGCCTACAAATCTGAAATCTTAGAACTGGGGGAAGAATTGAATACATTTAATAAAAAAAGAAATGAACGTGCAAGAAGAACTACAAAAAGAGAAAGAGGCTTTGAAGGCATGTGAAAGGGAGGTTCACTCATGGGCACAAGTGGCAAAGACAACACAGAAGCATATAGAAGAAGCCAACCCATGGATTGAGGTAGTAAAAAAGAATAAGAGAACATCAGTGAACAAGACTGAAGTAATGAATGCTACCTTGGAAGAATAGGCTAGGAGATAGGCTAGGGTTTTACATGTATGGGTAGTAGGATGGGAGGAGAAGAGCAGCCCACAGGAAGATGCCAAGACACTTGCTAACAAAATTGGGGCTTCAGACGTACATGTCGTCAATGCTTGGAAAGTGGGGAAAGAGGACTCTAAGTCCAAGGCTCTAATTCTTTGCTTTCCGGACATAGAGAAAAAAAGGCCTTCCTCTCCAAGAGGAGAGCCCTCAAGGATGAGAAGACTTATTTGGATGAGGACCTTACCCCAGCACAAATAGTGCATCGCAGAGAACACATGCCCAAGGTATTGGAGGCTCGCAAAGAGGGAAGTGGACTGTTTATAGGGATGGAGGAGTCATCATCACTGACAAAAGGACTTCATGACAGTAGGAGGCCTATGAGACACTTCAGATGTCAATATGGAATTGTAATGGAGCCCTACCCTTAGATGCTAGTTACTTTGAAGATAGCTTCCGAGACATAGATATAGCAATGTACGCAGAAACACACCAATGTAATGGTAGCCAACTACTAGATGTGTAGGGATATAGATGGGAAAGTGCATTTCGTCCAGCAACTAGAAAACCAGGAAGCACTAGGGGTTCTTGAAGTATGGCCATACTATATCGGGAAGACCTCAAAGGGATAGTGAAAGTAATGAAAAGAGATGATAATGCACGATATTTATGCATTAGGATACATGCAAGAAGACCACGGGATATATTCATCGCAATATGCTACTTTCCTCCTCCAAATTCTATCTATGCCACACGAGATGGATCTCCCTTAGATGTACTTTATGAGGATATCATGAGATATACTAGCATTGGGGACATATTATTAGTAGGAGATTTCAATGCACACACTAGAGATAGATAGAGTGACTTTTATATGCATGATAATGCCATGATCAAAGAGATCGACATAGATGAAATAGGCCTACATAGGAGAGCCCAAGATAAAGAAGTGAGTACCTATGGGACATACCTATTGACTTTGGGAAGTGCACATAGACTAGCCATCTTTAATGGTCTGCCACAATGGCTAGGATTTGACAATTTGACATGTCCGAATCGCAGAGGGGCAAGTACTGTCGACTACTTGAAAGGCTCACCAGCATTGATACCAGTCATCCAAAACTTTAAGATATCTAAGAGACCAATTGACATAGCAATAGATCATGCTATTTTGACATTCATACTCTCTTGTGTGCATATGAAACATGAAACACCATGCCTCCCTAAACATCCCAAATACTACTTTACAAAAGACACCTCACACATCTACAGTGATTCTCTGCAGACTAGTTTATATACATTGGACTTGAGTAGATCGTTGGAAGAATGTACAAGGGATTGAGGAGAGGCCATACATGGATCAGCCATGTATGCATTCCCACACACCTTGCCCCGGTGTAGACCCACATGATCTACTGCTCCCCAAAATAGCTGGTATGATAATGAGTGTAGAGTCACCCGAGCTCGCTTACAGAGAGAAATGGAGCTAGGGACTCAGACACATTGCTAAGCAAAGGCATTCTTCAAACCCCTTGTGCGGAAGAAGAAATGAGACTACTTAGCAAAAGCACAAGCAAAGATATATCAGCTATTTTTGGGATGGTATAGCAAGAGCGCATGAAAGATGCTTCATGAAAGACACCCCCCCATACAGATTACATCACCAGATGCTTGACTTGACTATGGGAGACAGCTGTATAACCTGCCAGGACTGCCACCTATGTAGCCCCCACAAGCTTGTAGGCCAACACAATGCTCTTTCTTCACATGGAAAATGGTTAGGGATGCAATTTATAGATTACAAAATGGGAGGGCACAGGATGAGGATGGACTAGTAGCAGAACATTTCTCACATGCTTGTGACATATTAGCACATATGTTCAATAGAGCAGTATGTGAAGGTTTCCCTATGAGTTGGGCAAACAATACTATAATTCCGCTATTTAAAAGTGGTGATCCCCTGATTCCTAGCAACTACAGGACTATCATGATCGGCCATACTTTGGCCAAGATTTATGGATCTATATTCGAGCATGAACTCAATGCGTGGGCTGAAATGCAAGGCAAGAGAGCACAAGGACAGGCAGGTTCCAGACGAGGATATAACACGCTGGACAATATTCTCACACTTAGAGCCATTGTTGAGCAGGGTTGAGCCCGAGACAAGAGGATCTATTGTTGCTTTGTAGACTTTCACAAAGCTTTTGATACATTGCCTCGTACACGCATCATACAGATATTGCAGGACATTGGAGTACCAGAGGGTATTTGATGGGGTGTCTATGCATTATATGAGGCAATCACAGGTCATGTACGAGCACATGTGGGGCTATCAGAGAGGATTGATAGTACCATAGGCATTAAACAAGGATCTCCATTTTCACAGAGGATTGACAGTACCATAGCAGTAAAACAAGGATGTTTGGGCTATACATAGATAAAGTGTCTGATTACATAGACTGAGGAGGAGGAACTCGAGCCAGCTTGGCAACGGTGCTGATACCGATATTACTATATGCAGATGATATTGTTCTCATTTCAGATTCACCGAAGGGATTGTAGTGTCATCTAGATGATTTGCACATCTTCTGTAGAGATAAAGACCTCACAATGAACCTTGGAAAGACCAAAACCATGGTTTTTAATACTTCAGCAGCATGGGTGACTAGATATATGTACCAGTTCACATTTGGGGGAGACATACTAGAGCATGTAAGGGAATATGTCTATTTGGGAGTCACCTTCTTTGGCCCACGTTTTTCGTTGAGAGGGGCTTTAGAGGCATGTCCAGCACGTGGATACACACCACTAGGGGCACTCGAGAGTCAATGTGCTCACATAAAGTTCCAGGAGCCCCGCACCAAACTCTGGCTCTTTGACACCCTAGTCACACCTACATTACTATATGGAGCAGAGGTATGGGATTGCAGCTTGTACCACAAGCGTCTTAGCCCACTCACTGATCAGATTGGAGTAGAGAGGGATTATTATGATGGTTGGGATTGCATGGAAAGGCCATTGATCATGATGATAGCACGCATGATTAGGACTAAGCCCTTCACCCCACTTTCCATTGTCAGAGCAGAGCTAGAAGCAATACCTATAGTTACAAAGACACTCTTCGAGGCAATCCCCTTTTGCAACAGACTATGGGAACTTCCACGATGATACTATAGATTGGCACTAACCTCATCTAAACAACTAGCAGCAGGAGGCGAGAAGAACTGTTGGTTTTCATAGATGGCTATTTGGATTAGCCTACATGGTTTCGTCTTCCACCTTTGGATTATAGCCTTGACTGCCCTACACTTTCTCTCAGCCGATCAGAGTTAAACTAAGTGATCGAAGCTGATATCTTGAGGATTGAGACAGCAAGGACATGGATCCATCCACCACTCCCTCTAGAATCGAGGATGGAGTTCTACAGGACTCATTTCTTGTCTCTCTAATGATGGTTTCACTATTGAGCCAACATATATGGACACCCATCTCTCCCATAGTGTATGGGTTGCTATTCGACAGATTCACACATCCTCACATAGGCTTCAGATAGGCAAGTCAGATGGACAAATACCCTAGCAGAGGATAGGACTTGCGAGCTTTATGCTTGAGAGCTGAGATGGAGGAGCACAACATATGCATATGCACAGTATAATATAACATACGAGGACAGTACCACTATCTCTTTTGTGATGGATTTGGACCCCTTCGTCGTGTCATGGAGTACGAGGACCAGAGATGCCTAGGTCTTTTTCTCCTGGAGCTCAAGAGGCGCCGAACTGTATTATTGCAAGACAGGAGGCCAGTAGAGACCAGCCTTCCTTCCATGGATGGGTAGTAAATCCCTGATTACAACTAAATTACAGCAACAAACAAATGCAAATCTGAAAATACAAATTTACCTACTGATCTTGGACAATGCACACCCGATTGGCCCCAAAATTAGCGCCCCTTTCGGTATTTCTTTAGCTTTTTTGAAGAATAAGTTGATTCACAATGGGATTCTCCCAACCCCTTTCAGTATTCCAACTCCCCTTGCTGTGATGAATCACTAGCAAGTCTTTAATCCAATTTGCCCCTTGATTCAAGCAATCAATTGGCCTTCACCCGCTTTGATGGACATGGAAAATGCCCCAAATTCAACTATTTGCTGGTGCTTCCACTTGAATAGCCTAAAAACAGCTTCAGCCCTGTTCAATCCAAGTCTTGGAGCTTCCAATTTTTGGCACGATTCTCGAGGCTGCTACTGAACCATAATTTCTGCTGCATAATAGGGTTTACAGCAAAAAAATCTGAAATTTCTCAGCCTCCAAGGGTCCAAATGCTGAGATCCTCACAACAAGGCTGTGAAATGGCTGGGAGATGAGAGGGAAAGCTGTAGAGAGAGAAAATTCAGAGTTTTGCCGCGAAGAATGACTGAAAATCAGTCCAAATGCAGCCGCTACCCTGGCACAACAACTTGTAGATGCAAAGAATTGAAGAAAATCAATCATTTACAGCTGCTGGCCTGTCTCAACAGCCTGTAGATGCTGCCTCCTGCTGTTGATTGGTCTTCTCCTGCCCTTGGCAACCTCAGAAGGTTCTCCAATGGCTGCAAATCAGACCAGCAGTGTCCTCTCCCTCTCTCTTTCAGGCTGAATTTATAGAAATGCTTCTCTCCAGCCTCTAAAGACGTTTCTTAGTCTTGCATGGGCATTTTTGACAAGTGGCAGCCTTCCCAAATGGTTTTTCAACATTTTTATAATTAAATATTAATTTCCAGTCTTTAAATACTGAAAATTAATCTAATAATTATTTTGGTACCCTGAAAAACAATCTGACTGGCCAATAATTAAATTGGCTGGGCAACTTCCATTCCCGAGTGTCTCTGTGCCATCTTTGACCATCACATGATTAAACGCCAAATGGATGACCTAGCCCAACAACTGGCACCACATACCACCAAGTACCTATGGGACATAACTTACAGCAACTTTTGTCTTTGACATCCTGTGATTTCTTGGAGTCCCGGGCTCATAAATTTACTTCAACCCGAGTTGCACCTCACATATGTAACATTTATTTAATCATGTGATTAAAAATTAATCCACATGCTAGGTGAGGTTTCAAAAATACATGTCCTTATGACAACCCTTCCCCTTGAAATCCTTGCAATCGTCCTCGATTGCACTGCCCAAATGTATCAAAAGCAAAGTACTACACTGGAATTTCCATAGAGTATCCTAGTCAACACAACATTGCGCACTGCTGTTCAACCATTCCTATGCCCAACATACGCTAAAAACTACCAACCAACATAGCATAGCATAAGACTCAAAGAATTTCAAAAACATTGCAAGATTGTCATATGAGATGTCTATTTCTCATGAGCTCAACTCATCTGGCAAAACCAAACCATAGCATAGCATAACCAAGCATAAACCATGGCTAAAACATCAATGGCATCATAACATATGTTGTTATCCATGTAACTAGATGTAAACCATTGAAAATTGAGAATAATCTGATCATAAACTGATCACTTGCTGATCTGAGAACTGATCACAAACTGCTACAAATGTGACTCTAAACTGATCACAAACACATTGCAAAAACTGACCAGCAATCAGTGCAAAAATTGATGTACAATTGATCCAAAAAGTGACCATAAATGCTTCTCAAGCTAATCAAAAACTGAGCTAAAACTAATCAAAATTTTTGTCTCAAAATTCAAGCAAAATTCATGCTAAATTGATCATAAGCCGATACAAAACTATAGTTTCAATGCCCAGGTGAAACTCATACTCATTTGCATATATCTCACAGTGACTAGTACACTAAGTAGTGATCTCATGGCAAACACACTGTCAGTGCAGTACCTGGGAAGCATGCTAAATACATCCCAAATCCACTATATACGAGAGCTGTCCATAACTGGAGGAGGGAAAGTGCTACCTCCCCCTTGAGCATCAGGCAATACTCCAAACCCTTGCTCTGTTGAACCTAACGGAGCCCGAACTAAAGTCGGCTCTAACTGAAAGGCATCTAGGTAAAGCTGCAAGAACTGAGGATAGTCTGCAAAGTTATCCTCTTCCATCCATTTGGCATCCATTGCTGAATAATTCTCACATTTCACCAAGTATCTCCTGGAAACTTTACCTTTGGCATTTCTTTTCTTATGTGTTAAAATCTGCTCACATACCATAATTTCATCTAGCTCCTCAACCTCCTGCTGAATTTCAGCAAACATATTCTCAAGCACATCACCATGAAAAGACCTCAACAAACTAACATGAAAGACATTATATATCCACCAATGTGGAGGTAATTTCAGCCGATATCCCACATGGCTGATCTTCTCCAACACTTGGAAGGCCTCATAGTAACTCATAACTCAACTTCAGATAAAATCTTTCTCTTCCTTTCATCTTTTTCAGCCTTGCCTTTTCAAAACGCAGCAATACATAATCACCCTCTGCAAATTGCAAAGCACGTCTATGTCGATCAGCTGCCCTCTCTTGCTTTCCTTACGATCTCTAAAGTGCATATTTTATCTTTGCATAGGCTACATCCAAGTTTTCCACATAATGATCAGCCTCAAAGATCTTATCCTTAATTTGCAGGATAGGTGGCACCTTCTTGCCACCCTCAACCACCTCAAATGGAGCTTTGCCCGTAGAACTATGCACTATGTTCTTGTAGGTAAACTCAACCAAGGGCAAATACTACTCCCACTAACCATCTATCTGCGGATGGAAGAATGATGAGAATTTCAGCATGGTACCCATATTCTCAAACAAGCCCTTTCAAAATAAACTGGTCATCTGAGGGTCTCTATCACTAATGATCAACTCTGACATACCATGATACTCAAAGATGTGCTGCAAAAACAATCATGCCTTATGGTCACCCTTCATTTTCTTCCTCACCGAAATGAAATGGGCTTGTTTGCTAAACTTGCAAATGATGGTTTATATCCCATCATTCCTTGTAGGTGTCTTATGAAGCTCAAAAATAAAGTCCATTGCCTTGGCTCATGCCTCAGAGCTCACCAATAGAAGAAATGCTCCACTACCTTGACTGTGGCATCAATACCTCTGTGTCTTGCATACAGAGAAGTATGACTTTCAGTGATAACTCTAGGCCTTAACTGCTTTGTGACACAGTTATCTATGCATCATCAAAAATCTATCTCTTACACAAAGTGTCCATGCCTTTGGCCATTGCAAAACTGATCATAAACATTAGCAAAGTCCGAATCAGCAACATATTGCTCTTTCATGGCCGAACCATGAAACCAACCTTCCTTCCATGGATGGGTGGTAAATCCCTGATTACAACTAAATTACAGCAACAAACAATTAATTCAAATCTGAAAATACAAATATACCTACTGATCTTGGGCAATGCACACCCGAATGGCCCCAAAATTAAGGCGCCTTTCGGTATTTCTTTAGCTTTATTGAAGAATAAGTTGATTCACAATGGGATTCTCCCAATCCCTTTTGAAATTCCAACTCCGCTTGCTGTGATGAATCACTAGCAAGTCTTTAATCCGAACTGCCCCTTGATTCAAACAATCAATTGGCATTCACCCGCTTTGATGAAAATGAAAAATGCCCCAAATTCAATATTTGCTGGTGCCTCCACTTGAATAGCCTAAAACCAGCTTCAGCCCTGTTCCACCCAAGACTTGGAGCTTCCAATTTCTGGCACAATTCTCAAGACTACTACTAAACCCTAATTTCTGCTGCATATTAGGGTTTACAATAGAGAAATCTGAAATTTCTCAGCCTCTAAGAGTCCAAATGCTGAGATCTTCACAACAAGGCAGTGAAATGGCTGGGAGATGAGAGGGAAAGCTGTAGAGAGAGAAAATTCAGAGTTTTCTCGCGAAGAATGACTGAAAATCAGTCAAATGCAGCCGTTACCCTGGCACAACAAATTGTAGATGCAAAGAACTGAAGAAAATCAATCATTTACATCTGCTCCTCTATCTCAACAGTTTGTAGATGTTGCCTTCTGCTGTTGATTGGTCTTCTCCTGCCCTTGGCAACCTCAGAAGGTCCTCCAATGGCTGCAAATTAGACCAGCAACATCCTCTCCCTCTCTCTTGCACGCTGAATTTATAGAAATGCTTCTCTCCAGTCTCTAAAGACGTTTTTCAATCTTACATGGGCATTTTTGACAAGTGACAGCCCTCCCAAATGGTTTTCTAGCATTTTTCATAATTAAATATTAATTTTCAATCTTTAAATACTAAAAATTAATCTAATAATTATTTTGGTACCCTGAAAAACAAACTGACTGGCCAATAATTAAATTGGCTAGGTAACTTCCATTCCCGAGCATCTCTGTGCCATCTTTGAGCATCAGATTGGCATTAGGTACCATTAAACGCCACTTCTCTAGTGTCACCACAACTGATACTTATGGCCAAATGGATAACTTAGACCCAACTGGCACCACATGCCACCAAGTACACGTGCACCATAACTTACAGCAACTTTTTCCTTTGACATCCTGTGATTTCTTCGGGTCCCGGGCTCATAAATTTACTTTCACCCCAGTTGCACCTCACATGTGCAACATTTACTTAATCATGTGATTAAAAATTAATCCACATATTAAGTGAGGTTTGAAAAATACATGTCCTCATCACATCAGCTCACCCAGAGGGATACACATAGAGAGCAATGATAAACTTATTCTACAAAGCCAACCCTACTAACACTACCAGCCTAGCAGAGACAGAGCCACCCCGCCAAACACCTTACAGGCCACACCGTGGAGTCACATTAGATAGATCAATTTCTCTTCCTCGAGCACGATGACCCCGTCTACCAAGAGCACGTCCGAGGAGGCCACACCACAACCGGATTAGAGCCATTATCACGAGACATCAAAGACTCACCACCAGGCATATCAGTGAAGCAACTAGGGATCGCATCATAGCTGAGATCATGTGCAGATCTTCATAGCTGAGATCATGTGCAAATCTTGAGATTAGCTACAACCCATAGTCTCCACCACACTTTTGTACATGGTTCTATTAGATGGTTCAACCCTAGTATAGTCCCATTGTATAGTTATTTTCAATATTGTTTGATAGGCCACCCATTTATTTGCAATGTTATCTTTACATTACTAATGAGATGACATTAGAGATGGATGTACTCTGTATTTTGTCTCATAGGCCACATTGGCCTTAGATAACGTTAATCTCTCTCTCTCTCTCTCTCTCTCTCTCTCTCTCTCTCTCTCTCTCTCTCTCTCTCTCTCTCTCTCTCTCTCTCTCTCCGTAAAAGATAATTATACTAATTACGAAAAAAAGGTACAAGTTTACATGATTACAAGATATACGATGGCTCTAGGCCATCATGTGTAAAATCTCTCTCTCTCTCTCTCTCTCTCTCTCTCTCTCTCTCTCTCTCTCTCTCTCTCTCTCTCTCTTCGTAAAAGATAATTGTATTGATTACGAAAAAAGGGTACAAGTTTACATGATTACAAGATACACGATGGCTCTAAGCCATCATGTGTAAAACCTCTCTCTCTCTCTCTCTCTCTCTCTCTCTCTCTCTCTCTCTCTCTAAAGCAGTAAACGACAAAAGGATTACAAAAAGTCATGGTAAAGACGCAGAGCAAATTGCCATATGCCAAGGAAGTAAGTCCTCCCGAGGAAATCTCTCTCTCTCTCTCTCTCTCTCTCTCTCTCTCTCTCTCTCTCTCTCTCTCTCTCTCTCTCTCTCTCTCTCTCTCTCTCTCTCTCTCTCTCTCTCTCTCTCTCTCTCTCTCTCTCTCTCTCTCTCTCTCTATATATATATATATATATTTATATATATATATATATATATGTGTGTGTGTGTGTGTGTGTGTGTGTGTGTGTGTGTGTGTGTGTGTGTGCCATTGCAATTGTTGAACATCGCATCTCCACTACACACCCACCACTACAAACTAGTATCAAAGCCAAAGGCCATCCTAAAGCCCAGTCCAAGCCATGCCAACAGCAATTTGTCGATCTAATTCAAGCTTGCACAGGCGCAAGTCACAACAAGTCACAAGTTACAAGGCAGGCAGGTAACAATCCTTGTGTCAGCCATAGCCAATGTAGATCGTGTGCAAGTAGATAGTCAAGCAAGAGGTCGACACAGGTGTTGTACATGTTACGAGGCAGTTCTGCGCAAGCTACGGTGCAGTTCCACAAAGGCTATGGAGCAATCAAGCTAGGTAAGCATAGGTCATGTGCAACCGTCAACCCGTTGACACTCAACTTTTCTTTTTTTTAAAGGAAATCACGTTTTTTTATAGAAGGGATTTGTCCTTGGTTAAAGTATGTAAGCTATCATGCGTCTACAAGCACAATTTGACAAATCTGAAGATTGGGCATGCATTTACTCCCACAAATTAGGGCTTTTGCAGTATGCTTGAAGATTTAACTCAGCTGAGTAAACTTTCTTGAATTTGCGCACTCTCGAGTCTCAGAAGTTGAGGCTTTTCATGTAATTGTGGTAATTGCAATGGGATAGGTATAATTTCTTGAAATCTTGACACATTGGACCCTCCACGATTTGGGACTCTTGCAAAATATTCAAATTTTGGGTCAAATTTGGTCTTGGTATGTACTTGCACAATTTCTATGCCAATTGAGTACATTGGACCCTCCACAAATTTGGGGCCTTAGCAAAATTTGTGAAATTTCGGCAAAATTGGCTCGTGCAATCTTCTTGGGAGTTATGTTTGATGTAATTTCAACAGTTCAAGCACAAAAATTTTGAGGCTTTTGACCATGCGAGTCAATTTTGTGCCTGTGGATGCATTTGGAGCAGAAATTGCAGCTAAAATTTGGAGAGTTATCGTGAAATTGATGTACTAGCTCGTGGCATGGCTGCAATTGCTTGTGGTGTGCTGTAGCACACATTTTATGCCTCTAAAAATTGATTTGAAGATGTGAAGTTTCTACAATTGCTTGTTTTTTCATTGCCGGTTGGTACTTGCTTTGTAGCTTGGTCATTTGTGTGACATTTGGGTTCACGTTTGTTGACTTTTGAGTCACCTTTTGAGCTGTAAACCACGGCTGGCAGCAATAATAGCAGCAATCTTTTGCACATTAAGAAGCTTCAATGTGCACACAACTTTGCTATATAGCAGAAGCAGTGCTATAATGTCTTGATGCAAAAGACAAAGATAAAGCCCATAAAGACAAAAGGGGTAAAACCAGCAACCATGGATCTAGATGAGTGGGATGAGTTGCATGAGCTTGTACGCTCTACCATAGAACTTTCAGTGTTAGATACCTTGCTCTTCAACATAGAGAAATTGAAATCTACCTATGATATGTGGCAAAGACTTGAGAAGTTATATGCTTAGAAAAGTGCAGCAATTAAGGTTTATTGGTTGAGAAAATTGATGGATCTTCATATGAACGAAGGTACGACCATGTCTATACATTTGAGTGAGCTTAACTCTATTTTCAGGCAGCCAAAGGCAACCAAACACCAACTCACATGAGGATACATAGCACTGGCCACAATGAAGAGACGATGCCACCAAGCACACTTCCAAGAGCCTCACACACAAAGATGGCTATTTGACACACTGGTCACACCAACCATGATGTATTCTGCACCTATTTGGACCCCTAGCTTGGCTACCTACCTTTGGACACAGATCAAGAGACCACGAATCATAATTCTCTCACAGATGATCCACAACAAACCATCAATACCACGTGACATTATTAGAGCTGAGTTTGCTGCACCCCCCATGATGATGGAGGTCCTCTTTCAAACCATGGGCTTCATTCATACATAGACTATGTGACATGCATTCGGAAAGACTACTAGGAAGGTGTTCGAGGTCTCTAGGCAACTAGCTCAAGCAAGAGAGAAGGCTTCATGGTATGCATAGGTCGAGCACTGGCTTACAAGATATGTGATTGACATGGACCATCTCCTCCCCTTTCGATATGATCCTGACTCCGCCTTTATACACCTCTCCCACACAGAGAGGAACTTCGTCATGCGATAGAATCTCTACTAATTCTACATAGAGCACACATGGCTATTACCCGAGCATCCCTTTCCCCCCAAAGATGTCTTACTATAGAGACCACTTCATGAAGACTACATGGATGGCTTCATTGGGAGACCTAGATACCTACATGCATACATGCCACATGAGAGGTGGGTAGCCATTGGCCAACTTAGGGTATCCTCCCACCAGCTTGAGATCAAGGCCAAGAGAGCAACCACATCCCTAGAGCGGAGAGGATGTGCAAATTATGCTAGGAGGAGGTAGAGAATGAGAAGCACTACATTTGCAAATGCAAAGCCTACAGCACAATCCGAGCTAGATACCCCACACTATCTGGAGGAGACACCTCGTTCAAACTAGTTATGTAATCCCCACACCAACACCACATGGGCTAATTTCTAATTGAGATCCAGAGGCTCGGCACATCATGACTACAAGCCGGCACTACGTAAAGAGGGGGGTGCACCTACACACACAACACCTACACAAAAGAGAGTAGAGAAGATCAAAGCAACACACTGCCTGTGGATACAAGGATACCAGACACAGATGATACATTAGAGAGAGATGAGGGAGACCCACCAGCGACATGAGCAGCAACTAATAGAGTTGAGGGCCTAGGCCAGATGCTACCCTCATACTATTTCATCCAAGATGTATGACATACTGTATCCACCGATCCTGACTGGGTGGAACTAGATATATGAGTATCATTCAGCTACAAAGCTAGACATGTACTATATGTATTTTAACCCTCCCTCCCTCCCTTTGTGTGTGTGTGTGTGTGTGTGTGTGTGTGCGCGCGCGCGCGATATATTTACATATATCTATTTTATCTGTACACACGTGCACTCACACACAAATCTTTGATTCAACCTTTCCTTTCAAATTAGAACACTAATTAAAGAGGTGGCAAGAAGTAATAGTCAAAGCTCCCACCTTGATATCCTCTTTTCAATTCAGCATTCAGAGACTTCTGCATTGCCAACTTTGTCCCCAGCTCATGAATCTGCAAAGCACAACACATTTAGGAGCATTTTCTTGAGTACAATTTTACAAATCTTTTTTCAAGTTATTCACAGAAGACATTGCATCTGGCTTTGACAAAATCTTTGCTAGTTATTTCATGCCAATTGCACTTCACTACATAATGAATGAGTAGGCAGCTTAAAGACCAATTTCCCAAGGACTTGTAGGTTTCCAGTTGAGACAAAATAGATGTACCTCAGTTTGGAATAGACTGCATAATGACCAGGACATCTTGAGTTCAATTCCTGCATTCCATGTTATCTTCTAGAAATAGGAATAAATACGCATATTGAACCACAACCACACAAACACACCCCACGGCCCACCTGCCCAAAAGGTGCCAGGGAAAACAAAGGTTGCCAGTTCAGAGATCCACACAGTGGGGAGCCTTGCAACAGCCGACAAGGAGTATGTTTGTGGTATATTAGTGTAGGCATGCCAAAGAAACTCAGGCCCTTGACTTTATGGCAACACTAGGGATACACACCATCCATATAGACCATCTCTGTCGAGACTCACCAATATATGTAAGAAAGCCTCCTGGAAAGCTTATACAAGCTCTCGTGAGTGGCAAGATTGCATGCCATTTGCAGTTTCATTGCAGGGGAGAATTGATGATATTCATTGTTACATACAGATTTTTTGTACAGCTCATTCTCAACATAAAACTATGCTTCTTGTGATCATCAGTGATGTATTTTCAAATCAATGAATGTTTTCCATGTGTACATGCCCACTTTTATGAGACAATGACTTTATTTGGCATAGCAATCATTAGAATCTGTTTCGTATTCTTGCCTTTACGAGTGACACAATGACGTTGCAAATTGTTTTTAGTCTACAAAAATTTATGGCCTGTTGTCAAAACATGTTTAGCACCTTGAGAAACATCAGAATTATTGCAATTTGTTTTTAGTCTACAATACAATTACAGGCTGTGGCCAGAATATGTTTAACATATTGAGAGAGGCAGTCCTTTATAGCTGGAATCTTGGAGGACCAAGAGTGTGCTATCGGTTTCAGTCGTTAAAGCCAAGATCTTTGAGCACCAAGAGTGTGCTTCTTTTTACAAGTTCATGAATGTTTCTTGTACACACATCTCAAGCACTTACCTTAAAATGCAAGAGCCAATCATCTCCATACATATTGCACACACTCACACAAGGACACCAGTTAAAAAGAGCACAGCTAGCTGGCCATTTCACCATGTGGAATGAGCCCAAGCACCCAAACAACTAGTCACGATAGCTCCTTGACCATATCCACTCTACCTATGCTGCCTAGGAAAAACTGACCTGCTTGCCTTAGGAGATTGTGGGCCTGGAGCAGCCTGCTCTTACTGAATCAGGCCCCATACTTGGTGAGAATGCCATGGGCACCTAACAAACCAGACTCTGCTGGGTTTATGCTCAGTTTAACCTTTCTGACACCAAGGCAAGAATGGCCACATGATTGACTTGACCTCTTCATCTCTGCCTTGCAAGCAATTCGGGATGGCTAAAGGCTGCCACCAATTAGCCTAAAGCCAGCCACAAACAGATAGCTTGACTACCATACTTGCTCATCTAAGTCACCACCCAACACGCAGACTACAACAACACAACCAACAAATATTGCATCATTGCACAAAACTAAAATACACCTCCACCACTTCACATCCCTGCACAGAGAGCACAAGAGATAAGAGGCCAAATCAGCCTACAGGAAATATATACATGTGAAACTTGTAAAATTATCATGTTTCCTGAGTAGAGTAGAGAAAACATAAATTTAGAGATCTTGTTTTCTTGAAAAACATGTAGCTAGGAAATGACAAATAGCTGGGAGAAATATAAACTGGGAATCTAACACGCCTGTAGATCTGGCAATACTCAATAGACAAGCATTGTGCTCAGCTATTCAATAGGTGTCAATATCATTTGTATTCTCAAATGATGCCTGTCATGGGATGCAAGATCTGCATCTCCCTATGGCTCTATTGGAGGTAACTCCCCATGTGGATTCACATGTCTATCAGCAATGTGCTATGAAGTATCCAATGTGTTCCCACCTCTGAAAGAGTCTGTAAACCATGCATTGCCCATCATCCCCGATAGCACCTCCCTTGTGACTGAGGTGCTCTTTATGTTAGCACAGCTGAAACAGGATGAGCCAAAACCATGCTGATTTGGAAAGTTCATCGCCCTACATTGTGGTCTCAATCCCTCTCAAAAGAGCCAATGGAGACCCTCTAGTCTCATAGTATACTAAGCACCTGCATATGTAGTGGTTCTCAGTCTCCACCTCAAGGCTGCACAGTTGGCAAATTTGATCCTTAGGGGAAAAGATGTGCTCTATAGCACCATTCTCTATCTTGAACTAGTTAAGGACACGTGAAGCTAACTAACAACACACCATAATCCATGAGAGAGCTGTGACAAAACTATCAAGAAACAAATCCTAAGATGCGCTCAATAGAAAGCCATCTTCGTCCCTAGTGGCAACATGTGTGACCATGTCTTGGCCCTATGTAGCCAGATGATGTCTGTGCTGGAGCCACCCCCTCCTGAGCTCATGATGTTTTAATAGCAAAGCATCTATCACATGCAGAGGATATTTTTGTGCCACTCCTAACCCATGTGAAGCTAGGCTAGGATTTGCATTGAGAAAACAACAAATCTACAAACACAATCAAAACACAATAACTCAAACAAAAATGTGAAAAAACAAAACAGAGAACAAGATAATCAAAAGAAAATGAATGAATCTCTATACAAAGTGCTCAAAGGCAGAGCTGTCAAAACAAGCAATGGGTCTTGTGGGATGGGGCTGAGGGAGGTGCTGAAGCGTGACACCCACCGGAGTCAAACCTCGACTGCTGCAACCACAAGTCAAAGCTGAGCAAAGTGGGTAGTTGGCAAAACAACACATGTAGAAGTGTGGTTGCCAAACTATTACCTCCAAGGGCAGCACAACAGCTGAGCGACTAATCAGGCTACAAAGGCTGCGAACAACAGCTAAGAACAGCAAAACACAGGTGCTGGCTGGTTGTGGATGCCAGGTGCATGCCGATGGCAGCTGGTGACAGAAAAATGCAATAGAAAACCTCCTCCAAAGGACTGGGCGGCAGTTGGAAACAGAGCGCTTGGCTGTACAAGGAAGGTGGAAGCAGTCAATGAACAGCCGGCAACCATTGGAAGGTAAAGACCAAGTGGGGGCTGCTAGAACTGAATGACCAAGATGCCAAGTGACTCGGCATACCATCTATTCATAGATGAGGAACCAAGCAAATTGTGGGAACTTGCCTATCTAACATAGAAACTCCTTGCAGCATTAAAGAGTTTTGGCGTCATTAAATGAGCTAATTAATGTGTAATGTGAAAAGCTCCTTTTCTAGCTTAACAAATTCACTTGTTCAATGGTGCCCTTTGCAAAGGTTGCCTTTCTAGTTGGTCATCAAATAAAATAGCACCAATTCTAAAAAATCAAGCAACTTTATGGTTCCAAGCAATTATATGACCATCATGGTGGCAATGTGCTAGCGAAATTTTATGGATCCATGCTACAGCATGAACCCAACAACTATGCAAAGAGACACTAGCACCAAGCACCTCAATAGGCTAGGTTTGAGACAAGATATTCAACTCTAGATCAACCCTCTACACTTCAAACCATCATTGATGAGGCTCATAGTACGGGGGAGTTTCGGAAACGGGGGGAAACGCAAACGGGAAAAACCGGAGTTTCAGAGTTTCGGCCAGCTTTTGGAAATGGGGAAACGACGTTTCGGATTGTACACAAAAAAAAATACAATAATATGTGGATATGTAAATATATCAATGCCTACAACAACATGTACCCAAATATCATACAAAACTTTGAGTCTTTATGTCATATGATTGAAATCATGATTCATTACACATTTCACGAGTCATGAGTCACGACCCATGAGTAAATATTGAGGAGTCAAGACTGAGGACTCAATGGTTGAAACTTAAGACAGCTTAACACAATCAAGACTCAATTTTCAAAACTTAAGTCAACAAAATGAATTAGAATTTATGACTCATGAATAATCTATGATCTAAAGGGCAATGAAGACTGATATCAAGAACAATGGAACAAGGATCAAGATGCATAATAAGTGGAATCAACATACAATGTAGTAACTATATCATGTCAATAATCTGTCAAAACTCAAAGTCCTGTGAGGCTATAAGTAACAACATCAATGAGCAACTCGCAACTCTAGTATGGACTCTGCACTGCTAAACTAACTCCTGTATATCACAAGTCATGACTCATGACTCATCCAGACTCTAAGGATCTGTGCACCATCTCGTCAGACTTCGAGGACCCTGATCAAGAAGTTGATGAAGCAACCTCATCCTCATTCTCAGACTCTGGCTCTAACTCTGCCTGTGATGCACGACCACGTGTGGCCCTCACTCTAACCCTCCTCTGTGCACAAGTCTCATGCACCAGTGTCGATAGCTCCTAATAGAGCATGAAGTAGATATCCTGCTCCTCCTGTGGTATCTCCAGAATGTCACGCACCTTCTCTATATCAATCTTGTCAACATTCACCTGTAAAGGTGAACGAGACAAAGATATATCATATGAGAGCAAATTCAATATGTTCAATGTTCATACATATCACAATTTACAATGCAACTTTCAAGCAAATTAGCAATGTTCAGTATCAAGGACTCAAGGTTAAAAAGTTAATCATACAAAATACTAATCATTACCAATCTACCTATGAAGCCTGGAGATTACAATGGCGATAAGTTAAAATAAGTTAAAAACTTAGAAGTTACAATAATGATCAATCATCAAGGAGTCGTTAATACCAAATAATTATATATCTAAAAGTTAAACAAAAACTTACTTGTCTTAGGGCAAAAAGCTGTTGCGAAGCAAGCCTTGCCAATTTTATCCATATACTCATATAGAAGCCCCAAAGTACTCCCCTCCATATCAGTGATGCGCAATATAGTGTAAATAGAAGTGAGACTTTTCACCAATGCCTCTGCCTCAACCCAACAACTCTCATTTAAAATATTTCACATAAAAGCAAGAGCCTTTGGAGACTCTCTCACTCCATGTGAGTCATTCTTGGCATACAATGGTCCGTATCAAATTTGGAGAATCTATATCAAACATATGAGCAAATCTAGTGGTGGAGAGCTTCAATAGCTCAAGTGTGCTATTAGCTGAAAATATGCTTGTGACGGATGGCCTCATCTTCAAAAATCTTACCAAGCTTGTTGCCATCTTGAAAATGCCATCCATCCAAGATATTTACCCAATATTTTCAATAAGCAAGTCAAGGCAATGGGATGCCAATGGAGTTCATACTATGCTAGGAAACTCTTCCTCAACTATACTTCCGATACACACACAATTGCTTTCATTATCTATCACCACTTGCACCACATTTTGGACTCCTACGTCCATGATGACCTTGTCGCATATGCTCCCAAATAAAAGCTTTTATGATGGTAAGACCTGAGGCAGAGGTATCGATGGCCTTAATGAACATGGTGTCTTTACATGAAGACACAAAAACATTGTAAACATTCCTTCGGCACATATCTGATCATCCATCGCATAATATTGTGCATCCGTATTTCACCCATGTCTCCTTCAAGGGCTCCAATTGAGCCTCTATGGATGCTTTCTCCTTTCGAAGCTCCCGTGTGTGTAATGCATCTACGGATGGGCCTTCCCACTCACACCCTATGCGGCTTACTGCCCTGATTGTCTTCTTCCATTGACGTGTAGTGGCCACATTGAAAGGGATAGCACACCGAACAAATAAGCGTGTGAGTTCCCTAGTTATCTCCACAATTGTCTGTCTCTAAAGTCCTACAAGGATACTTGCACCATGGAAGGGGCCCTTTTGCCCACCACCACTAGAAGATGGAAATGGATCCTTTTTGCACTTGGATCCGACACGAATATGGATATACTTCTTTTTTATGAGCCACTTGCACCTCCAATTTGGCTAGCACCACTAGGCCCACTAGCATCTCTTTGCCCAACCTGTGCTTCATTAGCCGGATGTGGTGTTGATTCATCTCCTTCTAGCTCAATATCCATATGCTTTCGACACCAAAGATGGAGACTTATTGTTACTTCTACTGGCACATTTGTGCAAGGCTCAATGTCTTTGTTGGAACACATGCCAAGTGGTCTTTCACGCACATTACACTCCTCGATTTTTCCAATCCACAATAGTTGCACCGCCACTTCTTTAATCTGCCAGGCCCTCGTATCCCTTGCTTGGAGTGACGTGCCTCCAATATAGGTCCGATGCCATTATATGATTAGCCTTTAGGACTTAGGTAATGGATTAAAGAAGAAGAAGAAGAAGAAGAAAGAAGAAAGAAAAAAGAAGAAAAACAATAAGAATAAGAATAAGAAAGAAGAAAAAGAAGAATGAAAAAAGAAGAAGAAGAAGGAGAAGAAAAAGCAGAAGGAGAAGGAGAAGGAGAAGAAGAAGAAGAAGAAGAGCTTAGAGAAAGAGAAGGAGCAAGAGGAAGGGAAAGAAGAAGAAGAAGAGGAAGAGGAAGAGGAAGAGGAAGAGGAAGAGGAGGCGGAAGCTGAAAGTCCAAGGAGGAAGAGACGAGAGCTGTTGGAGTGTGTTGCGCAGGCGAGTCGGGAAGGAGAACGATTGGAATCACGATCCAGTGCTATATAGCGAGCCTCTAAAACGGGCCACAAGATCGCGAAACGGTGGTCTCCCATTTTCGTCCCGGTCTGAAACGGCCGTTCCGTTTCAATGCTGTCGAAACGGCGTTTCAGGATACTATGATATTGAGAGTACAGCTTATCTAGAAGAGACTATTATTGTTTGTGGGTTTTTACAAAGCTTTTGATATACTACCACAAGGGAGGCTTATGCAAAGGCTGCACAACATTGAAGTACTAGAGATGAGCTGTAGGACCTTGATCCCATATGAGTTGGGTCAAAGGACAAGTCCAAGCCTTGATAGGGACATCAAAGGAGGTTTGTAGCACCATTGGAGTGAAGCAAGTTCCCCCTATTGAGCCACTAAAACCAAGGTTATAACTAATCTAAAATTACAAATAATCCCTATTTGCTTCTCCTTGAAGAAGCCCCAATAGATGAAAGCTGATATTGAAAAATAAATGGCCTTATTTTTTAGCAATGGAACAAATGCAACAAAATTCTCTATAAACAAAGTTAGTTGTGGGCATCTCTTCATCCCACTTCAATCATTCATCACTGCCACCTTCAACCCTCAGCCACCTACCCTTACACTGCTGCCCACATGAAACCAGTGGCCCTCCTCGGAGAGGGTGGTATTAACCTAGTTAATCAATAAATATAGAGCCCAATTAAAGCACATAAACTGAAATGCACAATTTACCACTTAATCTTGGACAGTGGAGTTTGGATAGCCTATTAGCCCCAAAATTGGCACCCCCCCCAATATTTCCGTATCTTTTATTGCAAATGGATGGAGTACACTAAGATTCTCTTATCTCCTCTGTTGATTCACGTGCCAATTGCTATCATAAATAACCAACAAGACTTCAAACCAATTTGACCCTTGGTCTGGCCTTCAATTGTGCTCCTTGAGTGACTAATTCAGCCCCAAATCTTTGTTGGATGAATGGGCTCTTGAATATCTTGAAATATGCCCCAATTTCAGTGACAGAAATTCAAGTCTCTAGACCTTAATTTTCTGAGCATGCTCCCATAATTCACCAAAATCTCCACAACCAATGGCTGAATCTGCTGGAAATTACTGATGAAGGATGAGAATAAGCTAGAGGATGACAGAGAATGCTGAACATAGACAGGATTCTGAGTTCTTTGTGAGAAAATGGCAGAATTCAGCTTCTGCCCTGCTAATACAGCTTGCACAGCAGTCGCCTACAACTAGGAGCCCACAATCTACTATCGCATGGGCCTAAACTACTATCATCTAGTTTCTAGGGACCTCCCACTCCTATCGTCTGGTTCTCAAGCTTACTCCCCCGGCTCGAAACCACCCTAAGTAGCACCCAATGCCTGCAACAACTTCATATCTCCCAGCAAAAATCTCTCTCTCTCTCTCTCTCTCTCTCTCTCTCTCTCTCTCTCTCTCTCTCTCTCTCATAAAAGGTAATTGTATTAATTACGGAAAAAAATACAAGATTACTTGATTACAAGATACATGATGACACTAAGCCATCATGTGAAGAGGTTCCAGTATTACTAGATACAAAGTCATGGCAAAGACGCGGAGGAAATTGCCATATGCCAGGGACGTAAGTCCTCCCTAGAGAGCATGTCAGAATGCTCGAGAAGATCTAGCTGCCAATACAAGAGGCCCTTAAGCCTAGCAATATGCCGCTGAACATTATATGCGGAATCAAAAAGAAAAGCATTCCGAATGGTCCAGTTATGCCAACAACCCCAATATCGAAAAAAGTGATACACGAGCTTCATACGTGGCTGTGCCGGAGTGGGGTATTTGGGCTGTAGTGAGAACCCAACCACCGCTCGCCAAACGGCTGACAAGAATAACCAGACTTTCTTAGCGATGGGGCAAGAAATAAATCGGTGCCGGGCGGATTCCACAGTTGTGGTGCAAAAGAAACAATTGCCATTGGAGATTCGTCACTTGGAAAGAGCTAAAGCAAGCGAAAGACCACTAATCATCACTTTCCAAAGAAAGACCTTATATTTGAAGGGTGTCTTGTTCAACCAGCCCTCCATCACAGTTGCCCTCCACCATGACCGGGATTTACGCAATCCCCATAGAGTATTTGCTTTAGTAACCAGCCATTGATGATCTTTAATCAGAAGATGATACACCTGGTTAGCAGAAGCTTTGCTTAAATTCAGCCGGCCTTCGAAGTCCCAATCCTGCCAGGGATAATCCGAAGCAAGGGCAGGAAAGGGTTGTCTGCTCTGGAGCACCATCAAAAGCTGTTCCCATAAATGCCTATATCCACGAGGGATCCGGAAAAGCCTCCTAGCTGCAGAAACGATATTAGCACATTGCGACTAGCAAGGGTGGCATCCGCGACTGAAGATAAGCCCAAACGTGCCATCCGGTTCAATTGTGGTCTAAGCTCGTGTTTACCTTCCCATGAAAGTAACCGTGAGACTGCCACCAATTCCAATTGAAAAGAATTAGTAGCTAAGCGATCCTCCGCTGGATGCCACTGAGCCTTTTGGAGGACCAGTTTGCATGAACATACCAAATGAGTAAGCAGCGATGAAGAAGAACTGGAAAACCGCAAATCAGTATTAAGAACATGCCACCAAGAACCCTGGATCTGGGTATTGCCATGCAGAAGCCCATGGTCCTCAAGGAAATAACGGGCTATAATGACCCACGGATGATGATCCGAGCACATGGCGCGGAAAAGAGACCAACGGAGTGCCAACATATGAGTTTGGGCATCTAAAATAGCCCCTCTACCCATGCGTTTGGGGGTACATGCAAGCGACCAAGAAATCCAGGAAATACCTGCATGCAAGGAATCCTTCTTCCATAGCATGAAACCAATAGACTGAGTAAGAGCATTCAGAGTCGTAGTAGTCTAGGGCAGTAATGGCAAGAAATATGTGAGCATTGGCAACATAATTGTCTGGGCTACTTTGAGGAGAACATGGAAGGCCCAGTACGCAAGATGCCTGACAATGGAGCCACGAGGAACAACCATACCCTGCCAGTCCAAGGACTGCAAATCCGACTCCGTGCAGCTGAGAATGGCTGATTTGAGCGCATTGATGCGAAGGCCGGATGCCTGACGAAAGAGAGCCCAAACATCCAATGCTTTTCGAAGGTTATCCTTGTCCGCACGCAAAATCATAAAGCTGTCATCCGCCAAGGATTGACTAATGAAGTGCTGACCAGAAGGAAGCGACAATGCAACCAACTGAGTAGAAGCTCCCATATGAGATAACATCGAAAGAACTGGATGAGTCACAAGGGCAAAGAAGAGAGGGCTCAAAGGGCACCCCTGTCTGACAGAGAGGGCAAAGACAAATGGTTCACTAACGCCTCCATTCAGCATGACTCGCGAAGACGCTGCAACACTGATGGTGTAGATTAGACGAGACATCCGAGCACCAAAGCCCATAGCAGACATAAGTTCAGCAACGAAAGACCAGTCCAAATAGTCAAAAGCCTTTTCCAGGTCCAATTGAATCAGTACAACCTCCTGATTAGAATGCCTTGCATAATCAATCGCCAGTTGCGCATTTAATACATTGTGCAGAATGTTTCGGCCCTTAATGAAACCATATTGGAGAGGGTGCACAATGGCAAGGAGATGCTTATGGAGCCGATTCGCCATTACTTTGGAAAAGATTTTATACATAGAACCCATCAAAGAAATTGGGCGCCAATGTTTCAACGTGGACGGCGAAGGAACCTTAGGAAGCAGTTTAATAAGTCCGTCTTTCCATGAGGCGGGCATGATCCCCGTTTCCCACACCTGCTGAAACAAAGCCTTCAATGGTTTCGCCAGTTGCGAAGCAAAAGCCTCAAAGAACTCATTGGTGAGACCATCCCAACCCCGACTTTTATCCTTGGGCAAGTGTAACAAAACGTCCATAACCTCTGCCTCACAAATATCTGACTCCATAGTAGCTTGCATGTCCTGCGGAACCTAATTGCGGACCAGGCCATAAAAAACCAAACGAGCCTGAGTAGTTTGGGCTGAAGGTGGAGAAGTGGAACCAAGAAGGTCGCGGAAATAATTCCTACACATATACACAATAGTCTGCAGATCAAGGACCAGGTGGCCTTCTGCATCTTGGAGTCTGGTCATATTCTCTCGAGCAGGAGAGGCATGGAGAGCTCGAAAGAACTTATGAGTCTGACACGCACTATCTTGCAAAGTCTCCGTCAGATGGTGCAATTTGGCCTGCTGATACGATTTCAACTGAAACTCTTTAATAAGATCAGCCACCCGCATTGCCAGTGCTAGCAGAAATGCATCATCCGGAGTGTCCACCAACAGAGAACGAACCAAAGCCAGCAGGTCCTCCGCTGCATGTCGACGCCGCCGACAAAGAGGGGCATGATGGATTCCATCCTGCCGAGCAACCTGCTGCACATTAGAGAGCAATCTTTCAAATGAAGCAGTGCCCTGAGAGGAGAAGTCCAATAGGAATCTATCAATCAATTGCTGCATATAGCCCTGAAAGATTACATGCTTCAAGTACGACGAGTTGAAACGCAAAGGGAGTCTCTCCAGAAATTGCTTGAAAGGTGCAATGGGTTGTGCAAGCAGCTCAAGCTGCAAAGGGAAATGGTCCGACAAGGCATATTGCTGCAACACTTTCATTTCGAGCATCTCAGGAAGAAAATCATCATTCTGCATGATGTATATGCGGTCCAATCGCAACCATGTGGTTGCATACTAGGCAGAATGGAAAGTAAACCCTGTAGAAGATGGGTATAGCCAGGACCAGAGATCTTGCTTAAGAACAGCAAGAGCCAACTCATGCCACATACGACTTTCCAGCGCGTCCATTACTGAATGCTCGGATATGGACTGGGAAGAATCAACACACATATTGAAATCCCCCATCAAGAAGCCCCGTCTGCCAAGTGACGAGGAAGTCTGCAAAGTCTGCCAAAGCTCCCGGCGAGGTAAAGGATCATTCAGAGCATAGAGGCCAAGTAACCATAAGATCTCCCCTTCGAATAAAATTTCAATCACCAGAAAGCGGCCATGTACATCATTTTTAATAAGAACAGGCTGATATTTTTTATGTACAATCATGAGCACACCCGAATAATGCATGGCCTGGGTCCCTGCATAGAACAAACGAAAGCCATGGCAATCCACAGATTTTCCAGCTTCTCCGTGACTCTTGTGCTCAACAGCACACAGAACATCCCACTGATTCTCATGCAATACAGTCCACATGGCATGTTGCTTCTGGCGAGAACAAATTCCTCGCACATTCCACGTGGCTATTTTCATGTGTATTCAAAACAAAATCAGGTACGAGGCACAGCTTGCCTCGATTTGACTTTTTCTGCGAGAATGTCCAGGACTCCCTCATCCAAGAAATCCGCCAACACAGCAAAAGAGTTCTGAGGACCAAATTTGGAGGTAGACGGCGTATCTGCTGGCTTGGGGATGGAACAGGGATAACGACGATCCCACGAGGTAATGACGTTGCCTCTGGTATCAAAAGCCAGCTTAGCAGGTGGACCCTTTGGATGATCCGAGTACATTCTTTTGGTGGGTTGAGGACGAGGGGCAGAGGAAACCATAAGAGGAGCAGAGCACTCTGACGATAACATTTCTTTCCTGCGCATATAGGTACGCATGGAATCTTGTGAGGTAGTAGGCACACTATTCTCCATGCCAGCAACAGCCCTGTTGCCTTTTTTTGCGCGTACTTCAACCCAGTCAGTGGCACGAGAATCCAAACCCGAAACCTGTTGTTTACCTTTGTCCAGAGCTTTAGGTGGGTGGATAGCATCCAGCGACGGAGCATCACACACCATATCTTCCATGGGCAGCGCAACATGGCTAGCATCTGAAGTGTGTTGCTGCTCTGGGCATTCGGCCATAAAATGCCCCAATTGTCCACAAGAAAAGCGATGTCCTGCAAAATTGCCCCATTTCAAACGAAAGTGTAATGGATGCATGCCAGAGCAATTGAGACGTAACCAAGCAGGCCTTTTCCTTGCAGACTTGGAGGGACTAGAACAGTGCCCATAACGGCCATAGCGTCCTTCAACAGTGGCAAGTAGACAGCTGGACAATTTTCCACTTCAACCCACACAGGGCATTCACGTTGCAGCAGACGCTGAAAATCTGCCATTGGGGGCCATGGTACAACATGGACCAACCGGCGATCAAAAAACAAAGGCAGTTTAGACAGGAGAGCAGCACGGTGCGTCTCAAATTTCAACACCACCTCAAAAAAACCTCGCGGCCCAACAAAAATCTCTTCAACACATTTCCCTTGTAGCAGACTGTGCAGCCACTGGCAAATACACGAAAGCAGTGGGATTCTACCAATGAAGAAGAGTATCACAGCGCCATCATAAAACACCGAAAAGGAGCGCAAGACAGTTTTCGGGTCCACAGTGGCTTCCAGAACATCGTCAGGTGCAGAGTCAGAAAAGACTTCCTGATTATGTTGAACATAATTGCCAAGCAGGGTGTTGGCAAATTCTAGCAAATGCTCCCAGTCAACATCCTGAGAGTCCACAGAATCCGAAGCAACCTGAGCATAGGAACGATCCGGATGATCCATTGTCTCTTCTGAAGTATGCTTGGTGCGTTTACCTGCAGGCTGGATGTCAGGACCAGGGGGCATCTCTTCGGTGCACGGAGCCATATCCTCAGGTTCCTCGGTATCAGAATCCGGACCAAGCGCTGCCACCATTTGGTCTATAAAATTCAGATCCAGACCAGCCATATTGTATCACTGCGTATACCGAACAAAGACCAAGTGAAGATCTCACGGGAGGCAGAGACGTGCAGGCCGCTCCCCCTCTCTCTTTCTCTCTCTCTCTGTGTACAGGCACAGATCAGCTCTCAGATCTGTGCGGGGTTTCAGTCACGTGCTGCCAGGTCATGGCTCTCTTACTTTGACTCGGCGCAACAAACTGCAGAGGGCAAAGACCCACGGACAGCAGCAGGGCGCAGTGCTCTCAGCACTGTGCCGTCTCCTTCTAAGGCTCGCGATAGGACAGAGCGCAGCTCCTCTCTATGCTGCATGTGAAAGACGCCTCACAGGCCCTCAGGTATACAATGCGCCATGGACAGCATCACGTTTGACAAAAGGCGACTCTGGTCGAAACCCTAAAAACACACAAAGACGCAAGCAAGACAAAGGCAGTCGGGCGGCCGTCAGGCGGGTGGGTCTTTAGCCGCGCAGGCAATCGTCAGGTGCACAGACAGGCGTCAGTCAGGCGGCAGTCAGGCGTCAGGCATCAGCAGGCGGCATCAGGCAACAGCCAGTGGTCAGGCATCAGGCCTCGGGCGACAGGCAGTCGTCAGGCGGCAGGCGTCTCTCTCTCTCTATCGCATGTCGATTCTCAGACCAGGATGACTGGTCGCCTCTCTCTCACACTCTCTCTCACTCGGGCACTAAGCCTTCCAAATCCAATTTCCAACATTATCCGACTTTATCAAAATAATTTTTGAAATATTAATTCTGAAAATTAATTTCATAATTATTTATTCCTCTGAAATTAATTTTCCTCTGAAATTAATTTTCCTCTGAAACTCACATTGGTTGATTAATTAATGCCAATTTCCTATGTCACCACTGACACTTGTGGCTAATTAAATGTTCAAGACTGAATTTTGATACCACATACCACCTAATACCTATCATGCATAACTTGTTACAACGTTTGGCTTTGGCACCAACTGATATCTCAAGGTCCTAGGTCCCACATTGTGAAATAAGTGACCCACACCACACGTGCAAGTCACATTTACACATTTGATTGACTTTTAATTAAATGCTAAGCAAAGCATCAAAATTTCGTATCCTTGTGACAACAAGACTTTAAACTGCCGCCTAGCCTATCACCAACATCCACGTGCAATCACCAACCGGCATGACCCTACTGCAACTACATTTTGACCTACTATTGGTACGTTTCAACCTGGGATAGAAGGGTATACTAAAATCATCATCCCACAACCTATTGCAACACTATTCCAACTTATTGTGCCATCATCAACATGTGCGAAGCTGTGTTTGTACACTATCATCTGCATTTTGGTGATCTATTTCATGTCCAACGTCAAGCTCACCCCCAAAGGACTCCATTTTCCTTCCTTTACTGCAGCCCACATCATCATCATCATCGATGTGGTGGACTGTTACTGCTACATTTCAAGATCCATCACAAGTACTAACTCTCTCAAGCAGTTCCCACCATCTCCACACCACTTCCAACTCACCTCATCCCTAATCCTCGAGACATGAAGTTTCATGCTCCTATTTCATCATATTCATTCATCATTCCTCTCAACATTCTACGAAGTGTGTTCCACTGTTTCTATCCTTTCTATTTCTCTTTTTTGACCCTATCATTCTTTGCGTGGTATCAAATCTAGGTGCTCACACTAACACCTAGGACTCGATGAGAAAACTTGGCACCAACAAGCATATGATAATTCAAGTAGTGATGTTTCAACCATCTTCCATATTCATTAAAGCAATCCCCCTCAAAGTCTCTCTCTCTTTGGCGCCCATAGCCACTCCATGGAGGCTCTGACGGATTGGCACTAACCATCTCCTTTGTGTATGCAAGATCCCCCTATGATCTAGATATCTTATCACAGAAGATGAACATGTAGAGATTTTGAGGTGAGGAGGTGAGGAGCTCAGATATGGATCATGCCCTTATGCTCGACATTTACCTCATCGTACTCCTATCTCTTTCACATATCATCCCAATATAAGTGTTCACAATTCAAAGGAAGATGCATAGTAGTTTGAGTATCATGCTAATGAGAATCACTAACTCCAAGCTCAAAGACAACACAGTTATGCATGAATGTCAGTCTACCCAATCCCACAAAAATCGAAGCCAAAGGTTAGCCTACTTGAAAACGTAGATGGGACTAGATCGAAGTTCATAGGCTTTTCGCAGCAGATGTAATTGTTCCTCCGTATATAGTCCAAGTTCTATCTTAATGACGCTTCTCATGTGGAACTTCTCAGCATACTCCTCTTAGGTACAACCCTCTCTTGGTTTGTACACTTACTTGAGAAGAAATCTCCTCTACTTTATGATTCAAAGCTTTTATTCGATAATTCTCAGCTATCTTTGGAGATACTCATAGAGCCAAAATTGCCGAGACCAAAACAAATGGTATATGTCAAGCATCTCAACCAGCATTACTTTATGCATCTAAATTCTAGCAACTCACTTGTGATTTGACTTGGCATAGGGATAATTTAATTAGCCAACTTTGTTGTGGACTAACTGATAATATAAAGGATCTCCCACCGATATTACCAAAGGTTCACACACTAAGTGAGTTCATTTCTCAAGCAATAGAATGTAACAATCAGTCATTTGAGACACACCAAGAAAAGCAACATTGGCCTTCATTAAAATTAAATGTCACGACAACAATGACCTCCCAAGAAAAACAAAAAACCAATGTCAAGCCTATGCAAATTGATTCAATCCGATTCGCGCCATTGTTAGCTTCTTTTTAATACTTTTCTTCCAAAAAATACAATAACTAATTTTATTTGAGCATTGTTAGTCATGCCTTCTTCAAAAGCTAATTGTTTTTTATCCTTCCCCTATTTCTCCAAAAGCAAGTAAAAATTTTTCTTTTTCCCTCTTCTTGCTCTTATTTCTCTCATTATTTAACTTCATGAGCAGCACCTTTCCATTTCTTCCTAGTGGTGGCAAGTTTAGTTGACTATACTCATGCTATTAGACTAAGGTTCTACGAAATCATGCATAACTAATTATGAATGCATCTAAACAAAATTTTTCCTTGTTTTTAATGTTAAATATCGCAAGGATGACACTCCCATGGATTATGTTTATGTTATGGAGAACCTAGACATATTTATTATCATTATCACAACAAGAAGCTATAAATACAAAGTTCTACAATGCTCTCGTCTTTGAGGAACATGGATACTGAGACAAAGGAGAAACTATGCAACTACAAGAAAATCAAGAGTTCTTGAAAGGCCCCTCTTTGTCTACTAAGGCTAATTCGAGTGTTATGTTGTCAATAAGAGTTTATGAACCACATCAACAACTAGATGCTAAAACACTTTGAATTTTGGACCTTATTCATGGTCTATGGATGAGAAGTTTTCTAGATAGCACGGTATCGCAATCCTAAAGAGATCTAGCCCAATTCCTACAGAAGTCATACACATTGCCTTAAGAGATGTCATGTATGAATCTCATCCTATAAAGATAATATTGAGAAACTTTGTAACAAACATAGTATTCAACATCATATGTTGCTCAAGCTATCCAATTATCATTCATCTCCCTTGGCTCAAGTTGCACAATTCTTATATCAATTTGAGAACTTAAAAAGTTCAGCCAAGGCAAACAGAATTTACTAGAAAAAGAATGCAATACCAATCTACATTAAGGCAAAGATATTCATGAGAGTAGCCAACAAAAATCCTAGTTTTCGAATACATGCCTTACTAGTCAAGCAATCTATCAACAAAAGCCACAAAAGCTCTTCCGCTCCAATATTCTGATTATTCACGTGTGTTTGAAAAGAAGAATACAATTATGCTTCCCAAACACCAACCTTATGATTGTCCCATGAAATGCAAGGAGCTCAACTATCCTTTCATCCGATCTATGAGCTATCTTACAAGAATATACTGATGAGAATCTAGCCAAGGGTTTTACATGACACTCAAAGTCACCAATAGGAGCTCTGATATTGTTTGTCAAGAAGAAGGATGGCTCTCTCAATATGTATATTAAGTACAAAGGACAAAATAAGATAACCATCAAGAATCATTATCCACTTCCTTTGATCTTGCAACTCTTGGGGTGATTGGAATGAGTATAGCTATTCACTCACAAAGATTGATCTTCATGGGACTTATAATCTTCTCAAAATAGCGAAAGGTGATGAGTGGAAGACAACATCTAACACAAGGTATGACCACTTTGAGTATGTTGTCATCCCTTTTGGTCTCACAAATGCTTGGATAGTCTTTCAACATCTAATGAATGACATATTTCATCAGTACCTAGACAGTGTTAAAATATTTAGATGATATTCTAATACTTTCCAAGAATGAAGAAGACCACAAGCATCATGTGTTGGGCTTGTATGCTAAATTGAAAAAGTAATTATGTCATCAACCAAATGTGAAATTCCTTAGATATATTATTTTCTCAAATGCATTCTCAATGGACGAAAAAAAAACCAAAGACTATGCTTAATTGAAAAACATCAAGATCAATTCGACATGTGCAATGCTTCTTGGGGATCACAAACTTTTATTAAATCTTTATTAAAGATTATTCCAAAATCATCAAGCCCCTCATGCAATTAACTTGAAATGATAAATTTATATGAAACTCCAATATAGACAAGGCTTTTCAAATACTTAAGCAAGGCTTCACTACAACCCTCATATTGCTATATGTACTTCCATCCAAGTTCTTTCTCTTGAAGACTAATACACTAGATTTTACTCTTAGTGTTCTTTCCCAAGTTGACAATGACAATCAAGTACATCCAATGGTTTTTCATCCCGCGAAATTCTTGGTAGCTAGAAAAAATTATGAAATTCGTGGTAAGGAACTTTTGGCAACTAGAATCTTTTGAAACATGGAGGCATCTTCTAAAAAAAATACCCCACAAAATTACAATCTTTACAAACCATTAAAATCCAAGGTACTTCATAAGTTCTAACTTCTGGAGTATTTAATCAATAACAACCAAGATGAAGCATCTTCCTATTTTGACATATCAGATCTATCTAGCAACTAACAATGAAAATTGGATGGTGTCTTGATGCTTCTACCTTGCCTCTAAGAAAAAAGATGCAGCTTAAGACCAACAAGAGTTAAGAAAGAACTTTCCAAGGATCATTTTTTCTAGAATGTTAAGCGAAAAATTCAAGAAGGATATATAAATGTTGAAGACTTCCACGAAGTTGAACATATACTCTATTATCAATGGTTACTATATATACCACCTGAAGTGCTTCGATTACACATATTTCAAACAAGATATAGCCTTCCAACTCAAGATATTTTGAGATTAGTAAAACCAATAGAGCTACCTCTTTATTCGTTTGGTTACCTCAAATGTGGAAATTAGTCATAGACTTTGTGGGCCAATGTGTTAAATGCAACAAAACCAAAGTACCTCACCATTGTTTGCTTTCATTCTTATGGTAGTTAACAAATTTGTCTCAATGACACACTTTATCCCCACCCACAAATGATGGGTTACTAGATGGCATTATTTCTATACATTAAGAATGAGAGGGACTTGCTGGTCATCATTCTTTACATGGACGACATGCTGCTCATTGGACCTAAAGAGAACAGAATTCCAGACTTTAAAGCTAAATTGAAGAATACATTTGCTATGTTAGATATGGGCCTTTTACATTACTAAATGGGGATTTCATTCACCCAAAATCAGTATGGTGTCATCATGTGATAATTACAATATGTGGAAAAGCTTCTACATATGTTTAACATGCAAGATTGCAAGGCTGAGTACTACAATGGAGCCACCTTTGAAGCTTTCAATGCACGTTGGTAGTGAGATGAATGTTGCAATTTATGGCCAAGCCATTGGATGCCTTATTTACCTTTGCAACACATGCCCTAACATACACTTAGTCATATTTTAGATGAGGGGGTTTATGCATAGCCCACAAACAATTCATTGGCAAGTTGTTAAGTGGATCTTTTGTTACTTGTATAGTACTCAAACATATGCCTTCATATTTTCCACCCAAGGGAGAGACTTGCAGCTATAGGCTTACAATGATTCAAATTGGGCTAGAGATTCAAACACCCGGTAGTCTACTAGTGGATACTGCTTCTTTTTTAGCCATTCATGCATTTCATGGCTTAGCAAGAAACAACCTACGATGGGTACCTCATCTTGTGAGGCTGAGTATGGGGCAGCCTTCACAACAACATTAGAATGTGTATGGCTAAGTAGATTGTTAGCTGATCTATAGATTTTATTGGGGGTCCTATACCCATTCTCTCGGATAGACAAAGTGCTATTGCACTAGCATAAAATCCTATGTTTCCTGCACCGATGGAACACATTGAGATTCATTATCATTATGTCAAAGAGAGATCACCCTAATGTATGCTCCCACATAGGAAAATGTTGTAGACATTTTTACCAAGGCTTTAGCACATGAGAAGTTTAAGGTTTTCAGTAAGTCCTTGAGCTTATTACCCTTTGGTAATTGATGATCCCTGTACTTCAACACATTGGCAATGGAGGGGAGTGTTAGAATTTGCCAATTCTAGGGAGTGCTCGATGGAATTCATGCAGTGTGTGTATCAAAGTGTGGTGTGGATACCTTATGTCTTAGGACTTTAATGTGGTGATACTAGGCCCTAGAGTTAGTTAAATTAACTCTAGTTAGTGTGTGGAAGTTTGATTAGGTCAACCTTAGACATTAGTTGTACTTTCATTCAATCATTTCACTCTAGCAAATACACTCTTCTTCCCTCTCGTTGTCACTATTTACTAATTTTCATTTCTTTCTCCTCCATAGCCAATTCCAACAATTGTTACACTTTCTCTTCTTACAATAAAGAATCCAGTTTTACTTCTTCATCTTCAAGTTAATCCCTTGTAAGTTGTGAGTGATAATCCTTGTCCTTGCGAAGTTCTTGTCACCCTCACAACAAGCGTCAACCAAGTTGTACATAGTTGTAACTAAATAAATATCCATCATAATGATCTTGTTAAACTCCTCTCCGCTAAGCTCTAAGAAAGGGGAACCCAAGCTATATTATAGACATGAAAGGTGATCCAATGTACCCCATCTAGTTGCGGTCATGTGCTTGTTTGAGCATACTAGCACTCAACATCACCTACTGCTAGCTGTCTAAATCACTCTAGAACAAATCTAGAGTATCTTTGTCTCAAGCAGCTTCGAAGCCCGTGGATAAAAACCACTGCTTAAAAACAGGCCTCGCACACAATAGGTGGCACTCCTATATCTTCTCTGTCTCATGTACCATTTAGGATCCATCCCCATCATCCAAGAGATCATCATCACTAGGGGCCTCTCCATTTGCTCGCATTTATCAAAAACCTCCCCTCAAGTAGTGACTGTTATGATCTAGCTCTCCCCTATGATAAGAGTTTTGATCCTCAAATAGGAGCTTCATTAGAGTATTGGTGTAACCCATGCATCAAAGAGTAGAAGCTTTGTCCGAATTCTTGAAACCTTATATGATTGCATTGCTTCTCCATGGCTCCTAATGCCACATAGCCTTGGGTCATCCTCAACTACTCTAAGCATGGTAAATCTTTGCCCTACGAATCGATCCAGAGATAGACGTCTTTGCACTTACTCTTATGCCTCTCCACCATTTGTAAACTAAGGCATTGATTGTCTAATCCATTAGCCAAAGGTATTACACAGCATAATTTTGGCCTTCCCAAGGTTCATTGTGAGGTCTCTCTGTTGGCAAAAGGCATCTAGTGCATCTAGGTGGCACTATAATCCCTCTACGGTACCTAATATAAGCATATTATCATCTGTATACAACAGTAGAGGTATCAACACTTCCCCAAGGCTAGATCCTTCTCCTAGTGTGATATCTCAGCACTTTGTAGCCCAAAGAAAGTGAGTGATATCAATATAGTCTGATATCTCATCAATGTATAGCTTTAAGAGCGTAGATGATATCGATATAGTATGATATCAATATAATTTGATATCTCATCGATTTATAGCCCAAAGAGAGTGGATGATGTCAATATAGTCTGATATCAATCTATCAATATAGTTTGATATCTCATCGATTTGTAGCCCGAAGAAGCTAGGGGAAAGGGCCAACCATGCTTCACACCAAGACTATTGACAATCTCCTATGACTTTCCCTCCTGGAGCTCGGATCTGTCTAGTGAGACTAACTCATACAATACTCGGACACCCCATTGTTGGTAGACAAAATAATATGCTTTAATACCATGTTACAAAATCTAGGAACACTAAAGAAGAAACATAGAAACACTGAGACAAAGAACCCGAAAACACTCAAGTAGAAGATGAGTGAAGAAAGATAAGCATTGTGAATGAATCATTCTCATGCAATGAAGCAAAGCACAAAGAAAAATGCATTATCCTGGCTAATCAAGCACACCACCTGAAAGAGATTTGCATCGTAAAGGGAGCAAGATGCAATCCTTCAAGCAAAAGTGTCAATCACTGAAACCGGTCTAGGACTCACATAAAGCGGTAGTTGCTTCAATTAATACCTGGTCTTTACACACACACACACACACACACACACATACCTCACTCCCTCGCTCACCACCAGATTGGCCCCAAAGACCGGCGCCCCTCTCAGTATTTCTTTATCAATTAAAAGATGAAAAGTTACAAAAAAGAAATGTTCCAAAATACATAACCTGTGAACAGTTGGTTTTCATCTTTTCTAAGTAAATCCCACCTACATAAGGACAGTACAGCATGACCAGAACAACATCCCTTTTAGGAAATCATTTTCTGTGACCACAATTCAATAATTCATGTGCAGAATTGCAGTCTGCAAAACTCTATATTTACTATTCTTACTGTCCAGCATATCCAGAACAACATGTTTTTTAGGGAAGCATTTTTTGTAGCAATAACTCAATGATTCATGTACAGAATTGCAGTTTACAAAACTCTGTATTTACTGCTTTTACTGTCTAGCATATCCAAAACAACATCCCTTTTACCCTGGCATCATTCCAGCACTAAAACAATCCCACAAGCAGCACTAAATCAGAGCTGAAAAACCTTGTTTCTGTGTGGCATGATCATCACTTTCTTTAGTTCTTGCATTGGAGAAGCCATCAGCTCCTCCTGAACCTGGACAGTGAGGCTCTTGCCTCAACAGAAGTGCAAAGAAAACACAAAACTACTACATTTGATGAAATCAGCCCATCATGCAAAGCATTTCCTCTGAGAATAGAGAGAGAGTTGACCACAGGGAGCAAGCTCTACCTCCGTACATGAGTTAGAGACGAAGAAGTACTCTCCATAGTTGATGTCCTTGCAGCAATCTACCCTCAACTCCTCAAAAACTTCACTCTCCGATCTACCCCTCATGCCTATTACGTTTTTTTTTAATGCTCTCTCTCTCTCTCTCTTTTGGAAATTCGTGCCACATGGCATACATGTACCAATTCTCCCGTTTAAACCTTCTGGTCTAAAATTATCCATGATCGGTGCAAAATTTGACCTCGGCACAGACCAAAGAATTAATCCTCCTATAAAAACCAAGATAAAGACGGGAACAAATTCTAGGGTCCAAAAATAGTAACTCGCTAAATTTTAGGGATAGTGACCCCTGCATTCCTTAAGTTGTTCTAAGCAACTTTTATCATTGCAATCACATCAAAAAGTGTAATCTGGCTCAGTTATAGTGACTTTTATTCCATGGGCATTCTCACATGTGCATCTTCTGTCTTGGCCAGGCTCATTGTCTTGCACCATCTCCAGTGGCTAAGCACACAGTCCCAAACCACTGGCATTCTATTCTTCAATGCCCTTCAATCGGGTCCAAGGCTCACAGAAACCATTGGTCCAATTTGTCACAATGACTACCTCTTCTAGCTATGCAAAGATCTCGGCTTAATCGAAGAGAACTCTGGGGATAAAAAGCAACAGCAACTAAAGAAAATAAAAATAAAATATTTATATAAGTAAATAAGGAAAGCAGCTGCAAAAAGTATCACCACCTGGTGACATACCCCCCTCCCTTGAAAAAAGCGAGCGACCTTGATTGCATGCCACACATGCTAACGGATCACACAGGACAATAACAACATTCTCCATGTTATTAGTGCCATCGCATGTATCACTTGCTAACAGATGACACAGGGCGATGATAGGAGTTTTCCCACTACCATTTGTGCCATTGCAAGTTCAAGTCTCACATAGATGGAGGATCACATCCTGTATCCAACTATGATTACGAAGAGCCTTTCTAATATACATATTTTGGGATGCAACACAAGGCGATAGCACGTATCCTTGAACTATTAGTGTCACAACATGCATAATCATTTAGCTGAAGTGTAACAAATACAACTCCAAAGCACTCAGATTTTATTCAATGACACACATGTTAATGCTAAGTGTAAACCATACATTATACATTATTCAATGAGATGCACTATTCAATTGTACAATAGAGAATGTACTTTGCTTCAAAAAGCATTCTAAGTCACTCTAGATTCCAGTAAGAAAGTTTCTCGGTAAAGCTGCAATAACTGAGGCGAATCTACTAATTCAGCCTCTTCCATCCATTTGGCATCCATATGTTCTTGAACTTCACCAAAAATCTTCTAATAACTCTACCTTTCGCTTTCCTATCCTTATGTTCCAAGATTTGCTCCAAAAGATTGGAGGATCAGTTCGAGACCATATTGTTACGCGAGCAATTCCTTGAACTGGGAATCTTTGACTCGTCGAATCTATACGAAACCCAATGGAATCGATCTGATGAACCAAGTCTATTTGTTGGGGGACGTTTCGTCTGGGACCCCACGATTCTCTTTCAGTCGGATCCCAACCCTAGCAACGGAACCATCGTAGTACTTAAGCAAAGGATGGTCCATAGTATCTATAAGAAACAAATCCTAGACTAAATAGGATAAAAAGTAAGGATTCTAAATAGGTGCAATTGATGGATAATGTCGTCTTTTTGAAAAAATTTCCCTCATCTAAGAAAAAGCTGTATGCAAAATCATATGCCCATACGGTTAATTCCAATTAGAATGAATCCACTTACTACAAAACATCTCCTAAGTTATCCATAACATTTAGTAATGTTGGCGCGAGTCCATAAATTCATTAACCTGTTACTAAACCAAATGAAAAAGAAAGCCAGGTGCCGGTAAAAAAAACCGAGGGTACATGCAAACAAAGACGATTCTTATCTGGGGATTTCATTTAGTCCACAACTTTCCAATGTATTTGGAAAAATACAAAGAATATCGTACTTTGTATCCAGAAAGCTGTATGCTTCGAAAGGAGCTTGTACAGTTTGGGAAGAGGCTTTCAATTTGTGACTTGGGAAGAGATTTTCAAATTATTGCCAATGGATCGAGCTTTGTTTCTTCTCTATTTGGAGGAAACTTGCGAAAACCCTAGTCACCTTCAATTATCTAATATATATTTACTCAATCAATTAAAGCCTATTAATAATTTGAAAAGAAAAAAATGTTTAATTCATCGAGTGGACGATCTGGAAAGAGAGTTATTTCAGAATATTCGATTAATGTTTGATAATCGATTTGATCTAGCCGGCGCAGAAAGTGACGTCCGTCATAAAAGATTAAGAAATTTGGCAATTAGTATTGTAAAGACAAATGCAAGGTCGGTTAAATTAGTGAGCAAAAGCTTTATTAGCTTCTGCCATTCTATGAATTTCTTCCCTCTTTCGTACCGCACTACCAGAATTTCTGGCAGCATCCATTGATTCATCACTCAATCTTAAAGCCATACTTCGACCTGAACGTTTTCGACACGCAACCAATAACCATCTAATAGCCAAAGCTTTTCCTTCTGCAGGTACGACTTCAACGGGAATCCGATAAGTCGATCCACCCACACGTTTGGATTCCGTTACAACATCAGGAGTCACCTCACGTACGGCATGTCGTAGAACAGACAGTGGACTAATTCAGCCTCTTCCATCCATTTGGCATCCATATGTTCTTGAACTTCAACAAAAATCTTCTAATAACTCTACCTTTCGTTTTCCTATCCTTATGTTCCAAGATTTGCTCAGGAACTAGAATCTTATCTAATTTCTCTACTTCAAGCTATTCCTCTTGAACCATATCTTCTGGCACTTCACCCATAAAAGGCGTTGATAGGCTCACATGGAATGCATTATGAATTTTCCGATTCTCTGGCAAGTTCAACCTGTATGCCACGTCATTGATCTTCTCTGAGACTTGAAAAGGGCCATAGTAACACATACTCAGCTTTGAAAACAAACATTCGTTGCCCTTCTATTTTCTCAAACATGCCTTTTCAAAACGCAATAAGACCCAGTCATCCTTTTTGAACAAGAGTTCCCTACAATGACTATCAACAATTCTTTTTTTATTAGCTTGTGACTTTTCTAAGGCATACTTGACCTTTTTATATACTTCTTCCCAATCTTTTACATAACGATCTGCTTCAAAAATGTTATCTTTTGTCTACAAAATGGGAGGCAATTTCTTTCCATATTCCACAATCTCAAAAGGTGCTTTGCCAGTAGATAAGTGCATTGTATTATTGTATGCATACTCAACGAATGGCAAGTAGTGTTCCCAAAAAGTCTTATGATCTGAAACATAACACTTCAATAGATCTAAAACACTCGAATTTACTTCTTCAAACTGTCCATTAGTTTGTGAATGGAAAGAAGATGAAAATTTCAGGGTAGTGCACATGTTTTCAAACAATGCTTTCCAAAACAAGCTAGTCATTCTCAGGTCCCTATCAATGACAATTAACCGTGGCATTCCATGGTACTTGAAGATATTTATATAACTAAAGAAAATAAAATATATATATTTATATAAGTAAGGAACGCAACTGCAAAAAGTATCACCACCTGGTGACAATCTCTGATCTTTTCCCAAGCTTTGCACAATTCTGTAGCATCATCGGCTGATTGATCTCCCACCATATCAGGCACCAGGGCTTCTTTTTACTTTGTCCATCTTTATCCTTCGCATCTTTAGAAGATTGATGTGGGCACTTAGAAGCAATATGGCCTTTTTCTTCGCGTATAAAGCATTTCCCAGTCATCATTAAAGTCTTTTTTCAAATTATTTGTCGAAAAGTGGCCTATTCTATCCTTTGCCCTGTTTAAAAGAAGTCTGAGGTTGCTGCTGAAACCTTTTCGTCCAAAAAGACTTCTTTGTAAAGTTGGCCTTTTCTGGAAATTGCTTCTTCTTCTTCCCAAGATCCTGCTTAAACTAAGAATCATTTGCCACACCAGTATTTTCCATTAACTGTACCATATTTGTAACTCTTGTCTTGGTACTGTGAGAACAGAGGATCAAGGTACAGCTGAGATTCAGTAGACAGTGTGAGAGTGAGAGACAGAGTTGAAGCACGACACCCAAGAGAATAGACTGAATAAGTGTAATGTGAAAGTACAAAGTACAACCCTTAAACCTTAGGGTTGTAGGGGGGTGTTCACACCCGACACACACTAAGTACCCAAATGTGAGTAACATAAGCATATAAGTACATACGACAATAAGACCATAAGTCTGGGGAAAAAAACCTCTCCTACCGAGAGTAAAAAGTGCCCCAGTGTCCTATTGATCACCGACACTCCCATATGAGCGTAGACGTAAGTAAGGCGTGAGTCAAATACCCAACAAACCCCCCTGGAGTGAAGACTGATCAAGAGTACAAGAATCATCCGCCACCAAAGGATATCAAATTTAAAGCATCTCGAAATGCTTCAAATTTGTCACGAGGAAGAGCTTTGGTGAAGATATCTGCCACATTACTGGTGGTAGGACAATAGACAAGGCTGATATCACCTGCATGTAGCCTCTCTCTGACAAAGTGATAGTGAATCTCAATGTGTTTCGTGCGAGCATGAAACACTAGGTTCCGTGCCACTGCAATGGCACTCTCTGTCAATGAACAATGGAGTAGCCTCAGTAACAGATACATCAAATCAGCTAGCAAGCGTGGTAGTGAAAGCTGCCTTGTATTCAACTTCACATGACGATGTGGCAACAGTGGATTGTTTCTTGCTAAGCCAAGAAATGCAAGAAGTGCCAAGAAAGAAACAATTGCCACTAGTGGAGTGACGTGTATCATAATCACCAGCCCAATCAGAATCACTGTAAGCATGTAACTGCAGTGGTCCCCCCTTGGCATAAAGCAACCCAAGAGAACGAGTACCCTGCAAGTAGCGAAAAACACGCTTGACAGCTTGCCAATGTGACATACGTGGCTGATGCATATACCTGCTCAAAGCTGAAACTGCAAATTGTATGTCCGGCCTAGTATTGCATAGATAGATAAGACATCCAACTGCAGGAGCATATGTATGTATATCAAACAAATCACTGTCATCATGTAATGACAATTTCAGTCTAGGTTCCATGGGAGTACAAACTGGCTTGCAATCCTGTAAGCCAAACTTCTCAAGAAGCTGCCCAATATACCTTGACTGTGATAACCCAATACCTCGAGCATTATGTATGAACTGGATGCCCAAGTAGTAATGCAAAACTCCCAAGTCAGACATGTCAAAAGTTTGCTGCAAATTTTGTTTGAATACTGAAATCTGATCAGCATGTGTTCCACTGAGCAAAAGGTCATCAACATAAAGACATAAAATCAGCATAGATCCCCCTTCTTTACATACGTAAAGGGTAGACTCAGATGAACTGTTTAGAAACCCCTGACCAAGCAAGAAAGCATCTATCTTTTCATACCAAGCTCTAGGAGCTTGTTTCAAACCATATAGTGCCTTTTCAAGCTTGCATACCAAATGTTCTGAGCCTTCAACTGCAAAACCAATGGGCTGCTGTACATAAACTTCCTCCTGAAGTTCCCCATGTAAAAATGCAGTCTTGATATCTAGCTGATGTACTGTCCAACCATAATGTGCATCCAAAGCAATCATAGACCTGATGGTCGTCATACGGGAAGTAGAAGCAAATGTCTCCCAATAATCAATGCCCTTTTTCTGTGCGTAGCCTTTAGCTACCAGCCGTGCCTTGTATTTATCAATGGATCCATCTGCTTTTCGTTTCAATTTGTCGACCCATTTCGTTCCAATGGCTTTCTTCCCAAATGGCAAGGACACCAAATCCCAAGTTTGATTCTTAGTAATAGAATCTAATTCAGCTTGCATAGCTGCCATCCAATGCACATTGTGTTGTGCATCCTCATAACATTCAGGCTCTTCATTATGAAAAGTACTTGCTGCCATAATAAACTCCATGGTATGTGCTGAATCATGCAAACGAGTTTGCCTTCTAGTACGACCAGCCATGGGTGCATCCAAAGGACTATCTTACATAGTCTGCAAATACCATCTAGGTAGCTGTCTAGCATCCTGGCTGTGTGCAAGCTCTTGCTGAATTTCTGTTTCAGCATGATGCTGAATATTCCGATCAGCCAATGGCTGAATTTCTGCACTTTCCATAGGAGCAGCTGGCTGAACATTAGGTTCATTTTGTGAACCTCCAGCTAAATCACCAAAAGTAATGGGCAGCAGCCCTTCAAAAACATCACGGGCAGCCTGATATGTGTCCAAACCAGCCAAGGATAATTCTGATTTTTCATCAAAAACAACATCCCTGCTGACAAAAACCTTCTTCGTAACAGGATCATAGAGTCTGTAGCCTTTGCTCTCATTGCTATATCCCATAAAAATGCACTTAACAGCCTTGTTGTCCAATTTTCTTCTAAGTACCTGTGGAATATGGGCATAGGCAAGACACCCAAAGGTACAAAAGTGACCAACAGAAGGTTTACGGCTGTTCCAAACCTCAAATGGTGTGATGGTCTTCAAGGCTTTGGTAGGGCATCTGTTCAAAATATGGCAAGCACACATGACTGCTTCCATCCAAAAACTATGAGGCAAGCTCTTTGCCTTCAGCATACATCTGGCTATCTCCATGAGTGACCGATTTTTCCTCTCTGCTACCCCATTCTGCTGTGGAGTATAAGCTGTAGTATACTAATGTACTATGCCCTTCTGCTGCAAAAAAGAATTCAACATAGAGGACATGTATTCCCCCCCTCGGTCCGAACGGAGAGTCTTAATTTTGCATCCAGATTGGTTTTCAACAAGTGCACTGAAAGCCAAAAATGCATCATACACTTCTGACTTCTTTTTCAAACAATAGACCCAGCAAAAACGTGTGAAGTCATCAATGAATGTTACAAAATAATAACAACCACCCAATGACATGGTCTGCATAGGCCCACAAACATCTGAATGCACCAACTGCAATCTGGTTGTTGCTCTGAAAGCAACATCACGAGGAAATGAGAACCAATGCATTTTCCCCAAAATGCATTCCTCGCATAAGTGCTCAGGAGGTCTCTCCAAGAGAGGTAAGCCATCCAGCATCTAAGTACGCTGTAAAAGCATCAAGCTGCCAAAGTTTACATGCCCTAAACGAGCATGCCATAACTCCGCCTGTATCATAGCAGGAGTAAGAGTGAATGTCAAGTATGCTGACTGATCTACTGAAAGAGCATCCAACTCATATAAAACATTACACAAAGATCCTATCAAGACCAAAGTCATGCATTCTTTTTCTCGAACCATGCAACAGTCATCATCAAAGGTGACCTGCATACCACAACGTGCCAAAGAAGAAATAGAAAGCAAATTCTTCTTTATTCCAGGCACAAACAAAGCATCCTGCAGGCGGAGAATAGAGCCATCAATGGCTGTGAGCTGAATCTCCCCAATACCACGAACAGGGTATGATGCATTATTAGCACACTGTACCGATTTCCCAACGGGAGGTGCACTAACTGAAGCAAACAAATCTCTGCGAGATGTGATATGTCTAGAAGCACCACTGTCAAAGAACCAAGTGTCAGCATCCTCTGTAGAGCTAAGTGCTCTATCGGCCCAAGAGATGTCATAACTGCAAATGTAAAAACAATAGTCCCTGTCCACAACAAAGGGCGCGGACTCACTAGCAGTGAAAGGAGTAGTAGAAACAGACATTTCTGACTCCTTCTTGTCTTTGGCAATGCGCTTTCTGCACTCAGTGATATAGTGGCCGGGCTTCTTACAATAATGACATTTTTCTTTCTTTGCTTGCGTCCCCCCTTGTGACTGATTCTGCGATGTGCCCGAAGTGCCAGAACTCTGTGGAGCAGTTTTCACCTTGCTGTTCTTGCCTTTCTGTCTTGCCACAAAAGCCTGCTCAGAGACTATAGCATCCACACCACTATTTTTCCGTGTTTGCTCCTCCTCTAGAAGCAAGCTAACCAAGTGAATAAAAGTGAGTGAGTGCTCAACAATCCTCATGGTGAGGTTCAATGCAGTATGAAAAGACAAGTACGAAGGAGGTAAGGAATTCAAGGTGGTGGATATCAACTGTGCATCCGAAAAATACTCATCTACATTCATGAGCTGCTCCCTCAAATCCTGAATCTTGTTTAAGTGATCCTGCATAGAATCACCTTCATGCATCTTCAGAGTTTCCAACTCTTTCTTCAAGAAAGAGATCCGAGTCTCATTCTTTCCTGCAAACATATGCTCCAAAGTCAACCATGCATCTCATGAAGAAGATGCCGAACGGATATAAGGTATGATGGACCGCTGAACTGCCAGAGCAATCAGCGACAAGGCCTGTTCATCACGGGTATCCCAAGCTTTTTAAGCTGCAGTTCTTGGTGGAAGTGGCTGAGGTGGAGCGGGCTGAGGTCCCCATTGTCCACGTGCACCATGGGGAGGAGGAGTAGCGGGAGCTACAACTCCCAGTCGAGTTTCCTCTCCACTGACATAATCCCATAAATTCTTGGCCACTAATACATTCTTCATCATGAATGACCAAAGGGAATAGTTGTTTCCGTCCAGTCTGTCTTCCTTGGATACATACGTAAAAACATCACCTCCTTGATTTGCCATGATGACAAATTTCCAAAGACAAAATGAGCAATGTCAAAGCAGTATTAACTGGAAATCTGCAAATTTCCAGAAATTGCAGCAAATACGTTTCTGCAATTAATGTGCAAGGGCGTACTCTGTCAGAAAACTGTCTTTTAATGCACGCTTCCCAAGGTGCAAACAGTGCACTGCATCACTGTTATCTCAAAATCCCCAAAATTTCTGTCAAAAACAGTCTTTCTGTGACTATATCCGCAGTTCAAATGCAATTGTCCTCAAAATACACAAAAGCCCCAAAATTTCTGACAATCCACTCCAGAAATTTGCATGAAATTTAAATCACACATGTGCTGTGCTTGCCGCGTGTGAACCTCCTCTTCCAAAACTGTGCTTTGGGCTGAAATTAAAAAAAATTGTTGAAATTTTTACCTGACGTGGAGCAGACTGGCGTGTGTTGGTCAGACAGGCGGCCGAGGTTGCGAGCAGAGCTGACGTGGAGATTTAAAACAGCGGGCAGTTTGGCGGCGCAGGACAGTCGTGTGGCAGGTCCGTTGACGAGCGGACTATATGACGTGGAAGGTCCGTTGATAGGCGGACAATGGATCTGCGGACAGTCGCAAGGGGTTTTGTTGACAGGCGGACTGTCTGATGCGAGCTTCGGACAGTCGCGAGCTGTGGGAGGAGTCAGGCAGCACTGAGGAGCAGCGCCTGACTGCTGACAGGACTGACGACGGGCTGTACCTGTGCTGACCTGACGTCTGACAAGGGCGCTGACGGGCTGACACGCGCAGGCAAGACTGGGCAGGTACAGGCGGCTGCAGACTAGCGACTGGAGCTGGCGACACTGGGGCAAAACAGGCGGGGGCTGTTGGCTACTGACTGAGGACCGCTCTGATACCAAATGTGAGAACAGAGGATCAAGGTACAGCTGAGATTCAGTAGACAGTGTGAGAGTGAGAGACAGAGTTGAAGCACGACACCCAAGAGAATAGACTGAATAAGTGTAATGTGAAAGTACAAAGTACAACCCTTAAACCTTAGGGTTGTAGGGGGGTGTTTACACCCGACACACACTAAGTGCCCAAATGTGTGTAACATAAGCACATAAGTACATACGACAATAAGACCACAAGTCTGGGGGGAAAAACGTCTCCTACCGAGAGTAAAAAGTGCCTCAATGTCCTATTGATCACCGACACTCCCATATGAGCGTAGGCGTAAGTAAGGCATGAGTCAAATACCCAACAGGTACAATAATCCCCGATGGCTTCAGGCAAACCGCAACAGTACTTTTCAATTTATTCTAACAGGGGCACTGACCTGTAAGAACTCGCGGAAAAAAGTGCTTCCCAAAATTTCTTATTGTACTCTTCTAAATCCGCACAATTTGCCACGTCCAATTTATGCCATGCAGTCATGACATCTACTTCAAGCGTGTTAGTTAACCATGAGACTGCAAACAACTGTTTAAAATGGACCTAAGTGGCAGGTGCATATCCTTGCATCAACAATATATTTCACCACTGCAAAGCATTACCTTTCAGAAAAGTTGCAACCTTCCGTATCTTAGAGGTCTCAGTTAAATTCCCTCCAATATAGGCTGCATCAAACTATTGTATAAATATCAAAGCTTTCAGCTCTTGCATACCACTGAAGGTTTCAAACTTTAACGCATGACCACCCTCTTTATAGTCTTTAGGCTTTGCACTTTTTGGTGTCAAGTTGTCATAGACAGGTGGTTGTAAAAAGGAGAGTCCCTTAGGCCCATTATCAGCATTCATTTAACCCGTCTTAGCTGCCATATGCCCACTAGGCTGAAAAAAAACCAACCGCTGCATTTTGTACTCCAGGCATCAAATAAAGACTCCGCAAAGTCTGACAACCGGGTTGTAGACCAATATTAGCATAAAGTGGGTTCATTGCCTCAATAGGCATCATTCCTAGTGGCCCTCTAGGCAAGTATCCCTGAGAACCCGTGGGTAATCTAGCCATTGCCTGAAAAATGGACTCACTACCAAAGTAACCAGGATTAGTAGCAAACTGAGGAGGAATAGTCTGCTATGCCACTTGTGCATAACTGCCTTGACCATTCGCTCCATGATCTTGTGCTTGTGCTTCTTGTTGCACTGGACCTGTCTCCATTTTGGTATCTTTTCCACATGCTCACGCACATTAGACGTTTGCCTTTTTGAGCGCTCCATGGTATGATGTGATGACTCAACCTTACAATCCTCATTATGTGACTTCAAAAAAAATTTGCATCCGAGGATTCTTTACAAGCTATTGAAAAGAGCCAACCATACTGCAGAGTTGTGCCATAAACAAGTCCTCTTGTTCTTGCTCCTCATCCTATGGTTCAATGTCGGTTTTAGAAGGTGCTAACACCTGTGCACCAATACACTCTCTTTAGTGTCTATGACCAGAAGAAGAACTCTCTTCTTCATGAGGGAGTTTTCCTTTGCCTTTGTCCATGTTTGCCATCTCTCTAGTCCTGTAATCTCTGTAAAACCTGTATATGGCCTTTTCACCCAAAATTGTCCGAGCTTAAATTCTTACAAAAAAGAATTCAAATCCCGAGGATGGAACCATAAAACCAGTCTATAACTCACATAAAACGGTAGATCCTTCAATTAATACCTGGTCTTTTCACACACACACGCACACACAAACAAAGACCTCACTCCCTCGCTCAACACCAAAATGGCCCCGAAGATCGGCGCCCCTCTCGGTATTTCTTTATCAATTAAAAGATGAAAAGTTACAAAAATGAAATGTTCCAAAATACATAACCTGTGAGGAGTTGGTTTTCATCTTTTCTAAGTAAATCCAAGCAGCATAAGGACAGTACAGCATGACCAGAACATTATCCCTTTTAGGAAAGCATTTTCTGTGACCATAATTCAACAATTCATGTGCAGAATTGCAGTCTGCAGAACTCTGTATTTATTGTTCTTACTGTCCAGCATATCGAGAACAACATCCTTTTTAGGAAAGCATTTTCTGAGACCATAACTCAATGATTCATATGCAAAATTACAGTCTGCTGAACTTTGTAATTACTGTTTTTACTGTCCAGCATATCTAGAACAAGATCCTTTTTAGGAAAGCATTTTCTATGACCATAACTCGATAATTCATGTGCAAAATTGCAATCTTCAAAACTCTGTATTTACTGTTCTTACTGTCCAGCATATCCAGAACAACATTCCTTTTAGGAAAGCATTTTCCGTGACCATTACTCAATAAATCATGTGCAGAATTGGAGTCTGCAGAACTCTGTATTTATTGTTCTTACTATCCCGCATATCCAGAATAACATCCCTTTCAAGAAAACACTTTCTGTGACTATAACTCAATGATTCATGTGCAGAATTGCAGTATACACAACTCTGTATTTATTGTTTTTACTGTCCAGCATATCCGGAACAACATCCCTTTTACCCTGGCATCATTCCAGCAGTAAAACAATCCCATAAACAGCACTAAATCACAGCTGAAAAACCATGTTCCTATGTGCCATGGTCATCACTTTCTTTAGTTCTTGCATTGGAGAAGCCATCAGCTGCTCCTGAACCTAGACAGTGAAGCTCTTGCCTCGGCAAAAGTGCAAAGAAAACATAGAATTGTACATTCGATAGAATCAGCCCATCATGCAGAGCATTTCCTCTGAGAATAGAGAGAGAGTTGACCACAAGGAGCAAGCTCTACCTCCGTACATGAGTCAGAGACGAAGAAATACTCTCCATAGATGATGTACTTGCAGCAATCTGTCCTCAGCTCCTCAAAAACTTCACTCTCCGATCTGCCCCTCATACCTATTACGTTTTTTTTTAATGCACTCTCTCCCTCTCTTTTGAAAATTTATGCCACATGGCATACATGTAACAATTTTCCTGTTTACACCTTCTAGTCTAAAATTCTCCATGATCGGTGCAAAATTTGACCTTGGCACAGACCAGAGAATTAATAGTCATGCAAAAACAAAGATAATTACGTGAACTGATTCTGGGATCCAAAAATAGTAACTCCCTAAATTTTAGAGAATGGTGACCCCTACATTCCTCAAGTTGTTCTGAGCAACTTTTATCATTGCAAGCACATCAAAAAGTGTAATGTGGCTCAGTTATAGTGACTTTCATTCCATGGGTATTCTCACTTGTGTATCTTCTGTCTTGGCCAGGTTCATTGTCTTGCATCATCTCCAGTGACTAAGCACATAGTCTCAAACCATTGGAATTCTATTCTTCAGTGCCCCTTCAATCCGGTCCAAGGCTCACACAAACCATTAGTCCAATTCGTCCCAATGGCTGCCTCTTCTAGCCATGCAAAGATCTCGGCTTAATCCAAGAGAACTCTGGGGGTAAAAAGTAACAACAACTAAAGAAAATAAAAATAAAAGATTTATACAAGGAACGAAACTGCAAAAAGTATCTCCACCTGGTGACAATCACAACGAAAGAGTTGCTCTATGGAGGGAGCAGAACGCAGTTCTCGTCCAAGAAGAGGTGTTAATGACAAGGAAAGAGTTGCTCTATGGAGGGAGGGAAATGCAATCCTCTAGGCCATGGAATGTTAGAGTAGACACTAGAAGATGAAGGATAGTAGTAGAGGGAGCAAAATACAATCCTCATCAGTTGTCTTAGATGAAGGATATGTTGAAATCTCTCTAGAATGATGGCTGCAATCAAGATGACTATTGGGCAGCCAGCTCGAGAAGAAAACGCAAGAATGTTGGTGATAATCTCTCCATGCAAGTCATTGTACATTGGTACTATTGGGAAGCCCTTCAAAAGTAAAGAAACCCCAGAAATGCAGGTATCCAATGTAGGGCTGATAAAGAGGTTGTAACCTATTGTAGACAGCCTAAATCTATTGGAAACACAGCCTCCATAAAGTGGCTAATGGCTGGAAACTACGGCCTAGTGATCTGTTGTACCAGTACCGCGAGAAGTGAAACCAGCAAATGCAGCAATGGAGATGATCACAAGGTTGTGTGGACACAAAACACAGCAATCTGGAGTGTCTAGATCTAATGGCGATGTAAGAAGGCCTCCAAAATGAAATTGCCTGCTGGTGACACATCACGACCAATCAAACAGCACCATGAATTAAGATATGTGCCAAGGTAGTGGTGAGACCAGAAGTGGTAGATGGCAGAGGCTGAAGTTGCGATGGGGAAACGATGAAAAATGAATGAGAGGGTCTGGTGTGCACATGGATGAATGCTCTATTTATGAGGCACAAAAGTCACATGACTATCTAGGGTGGCACCACAACTCTCTCAAGTGGCACCTAGACTCCAATAAATGATACAAATAAAGTCTTTTTAGGGCTGTCAATGGAAATCAAAATAGGAATTAATGGAATACAATGCACTTAATGACTTTGGTATCTCAAGAGCCGTTCTCATGCCAAGAGAAGAACATTCTCCACCTACTACTCCAAGTATTTCACTTGAAAAGGAAACCTATAAGAAAGAATATTACACAAGGTGTGTTGATGGTTCCTGAAACTAGACCTTGGGAGAGAAGCCACTACACCCGTGCCTCCATGCTGATGAGAATTCGAAGGCATAGCCACCAAATCATGGCTGAAACATCCAAGAGCTTGATCTAGGGAGAACCTATCAATCCTCTGTATCAATAGGTGAGGTGGCAGGTCGATGCCGACCACCCCATCACAGCTGAAATATCCAAGGCCTCAATCTAGGTAGAACCTCTCCATCCTCGGTATCAATAAGTGAGATGGCAGCTCAATGTCTACCACCCCATCCAAGGGGTGATGAAGAATGCAAAGGCCTTTCATCAAGGCATGCAAAGGACTGCACGATGAGTGGGACCCCCTTAAATCCCCCTCTGAGAGAGAGAGAGAGAGAGAGAGAGAGAGGCAATTTGAAAACTCATGGAATTTGACCTCTCGAGCTATTACTTTTCTCCACCAACAAAACAATGTCTGATGTACAAACCTGATTTATTAAAACCCTAGAGGAGGAGGCTGAACCTCAGCAGCACATTATAGGTCACCGCAAGAAGAGATGATGACATTAAATAGTAGGCCCTTTACCAAATCAATTAATTTCACCACACTTCTGGCAAAGTACTGGGCAGCACCAATTTTTGTTGGTACTTCTTGATATAGTAATTAGCATGAGGATACTGTAGAGTTTTGTACAGGAAACACGGACTGTATGAACATGATTAACAAATGAACACAAAAACACATAAAGGCACAAGCGAGAGAATGAATGATGAAATGAAACTCAATAAGCAAGCAGAGAATTCTACGTATGATGCAACGGATGCTCAAACAGCAGAGGGTTGCCTCACAATCACTCTCCCTCATGGGAGCAAGCTAAGAGAAGCTGAACGAGAGTGTCATCCTCTATTATGGATCCTGAACACAGCAAACCGATGAAACTTAATGCAGGATTTGATGGTAGCAATAATGGCAGCACAGGAGGCCAAACATAGATGACCAGGCTGTAGGAGTGCCCCCATCAACGCTGAGAAGTGCAGAAGGGCAGCAAAATTCAGCAGCCTGTTGGTCGAAAGGATGGCTGAAACAGCAATGCAACAGACTGGATGCAGTCAACCAGCAGCAGGAGGTGCAGGAGGTGCCAGACAGCAAGATGAAACCCAACAGCAAAAGATGTCAACAACAGGCAGGGGAAATTACAAGGTTGAGACAATGTTGCCAGCAGCAGCAACAGGTCACAAAGCAGCAGGAGATGACCACAAGGGTGCAGGATGAGGGCTGGGCAATGAGGCATCAGGCAATGGCGATGAGGGCAATGGATGCTGATGCAAACACAAGGTAGCAGGGCATGAGAAGGGATAGAATAAGATGAAAGAGTGGTGGAAGCCGAGGATCTGCTTTTATAAAACTTCTTGAGACAGTTTTCCCACCAAAAACTCTCAAGTTCTGTATCTCCATAAGCTTTATGAAGAATAAACTTTGGGGCTGTATGAATGCTGAGCGAAATTTCCCAATAATATGGGATTGGCTTTTAGGCCAAGTCTGAGGTAGCTTAGCAAAAGTAAGCTGCCCTGCAATATTGAGGCTGGAATACAAATCTCTTCCCTTCAGATTGCCAATGCAGTAAATGGAAGAGAGGCTCTGGCAATCAAGGACTGAAATTCAAAAATGATTGATCTTTACGTAGCCTCACCTTATGCAGCCAAGTTTTTCTTTAGAACTGATTCTGCAACCAGGCCCTCGTGAGAACTGACCCTAGAGAGACTAGACAGTCTCTCTTGTAAGTTCTAAAATTCAGTCTGTATGTCATTAGATTGTCCCCTTTTGATGAACTAAGACATAGGAGTGAGTAAAGTCACATTGCCACCTTACAAAGAGAGAGAACTTTTCAAAGAGCTCACAACACTGACCTTGCCTTCAGATGCTTCACGCCCAATCTCCTCATTTTCTTCCTGCAAAGTGCGGCATTTTGCCATCAACATCTTTCCATTCTTGCTGTGAGGAGTAAACTGGACAGCTCCAAGGTCATCTTGTAGCTCTTTCACTTTCTTTTCTGCGTTTTCCAGCTCTTTCTGCATCAACAAACAATTAACATTTATATAAAGACTCTTTTGACCATATTGCATAAACCTTAGTGTTGAAAACTTTAGAAAGATGTAGAATCCTGTTTTGGTGAACCATCGAGCATCTTGCATTTTTCCAACTGTACATTATGAGATGCAACCATGAACTTGGTTTTGCAGGCTGCCCCAAGCTAATAATAATCAATGGCTTTGAATATGTGATCCAATTTTAACTTTTGTATAAGGGTTTAGTGAAAACAAATTCTAAGCACAAGCTTTATGAAGTACAGTTGAAGAAGCACTAGATTGATATAAGCTGCCCTAGAAATGGATCAATGGTTACTTATAACATAGTCTCATTTCTGTATACATTAAGGGTTGACACTGTACGGGTAGGTTTGGTTTGCAAATAAATTAAAGCTACCGAAACCAAGACTTGAGGACGACCATGACAACCATTATGAGACAAAAGTTAGCTTGCCTCCTGATTTATGAACAACAAAACTAAGTCAAACTACAGTGCTACATAACCTTCCATTATGCCTTCTCACTGCCCCTTGAAAATTATCAGAGGTTCTTCCAATTATAGGATACTATGCATCATCAACCACAATAAATTATAGTACTTGAGCTTGCATAAGCTATCCATATACTCGCAACATCAAAATCAAGCTCCATTCTTGCAATATTGAAGCAAGACCTTCAAATTTTGGCAAAATCCAATGCCTAGAAGCCTTAGGAGACATCAAGAGTCAAAAGCCCCATGATTCCAATCTTCAAAGACCAAAAATTTTGAAAGAATCAAGTGGCTGCCCTGTTTGCCCCAAATCAGGAGAAGAGGATGATCCAATCTTGCTTGAAATCCTCAATGTAGACCCCATGTTTGTTGTAGATGCTTCCCCTTAGGTCAACTCTAATGATCTCATGTGGAACTGAGGCCTTACATTTAATCATCTTGGATATCATGGGCACCAAGGGTCCCTCCATCGACCTCCATCACCGTCGCAAGTGCGCCCTAATCTACTATGATGGTAAAGACGAGGCCCCCATATCTATACTTCATAGAGTAGTATGGATATGACCGGTGTATCAAAGAGCCACAACTTGGTGCGAGGTTCTTGGAACTATACCTGTGAGCACATCCTCTTCACACCACCTAGTGATGTGTATCCACAAGTAAGTCTAGTGTTTGTTGCCTCTTGCATAGAAAAGGTGGACCCCGTGAATAAGACTCCTAGGTATGTACATTGTATAGAATCCACACACTCCCAACTCCTCTTGTCCATATGTCAGTCTAAGTGCTGATCTCCTAACCACTGTCGTCTAGTATTAAATATGATCACCTCGTTTTTATCAAGATTCACAAAAAGCCCACTTTCCAATGCATAGGAGTGTAATACATCCAAGTGTCTCTATAGTCCCTTTGGAGAGGCAACTATCAATACAATGTCATCTGCATAGAGTAGGAGAGATGTCCAGGTGCCAACTAGTGGAGCTTCTCTATCTCCTCCCTATGAGATATAATCAACGATGCTATCAATGTACAAGCCAACTAATGTTGGAGATAGAGGATATCCCTACTTCACCCCAGTGGTGGAATGATTACGTACTGAAAGGCCTTCAAGTGGCGAAACTCTATCCACAACTCTCTCATACAACGCTAAAATATCCAAACTGAGCTCGATACTCCCATGGAATGCAGTCTGTGTATCAACCTCTCTCTTGGCACTGTGTCAAAGGCTTTGTGGAAGTCCACAAAGACACAGTAAGTCTGTCGTCGTGGCCCCTTCCCTCTTCAATGATCACTCTGAGTGTAAAGATATGATTGAATGTGGAGAAACCTCTCCTAAAGCCAACCTATCCCTGTGCTTTAAGACCCCAAATCTCTGCCCAACTACTCAACTCATGCTCAAGGATGGAAACATATAGCCAGTGTATGCCCAACCATGATAGTTCAATAGTTACTAGGTAAAGTACGGTCCCCTAACTTGACAATAAAAAACATCTCTAGCATGAATTAGGTGCTTGGCTACTAATCCATCATGATCATGTGCCTTGTCTTTGCTAAGTCTATCAATGGCGTCCGAGACCCTACTCTTTGTAGAGAAAGTGATAGTCTCTAGACAACGAAGGCTTGGTTGGATCAAGAAGAGGTGGTTGACCCTCTACAGTAAAAAGACTAGCTACATACTCCTCCCATATAGTAGTAGAAGTAATAGATGTGACTAGGGAGTGCTCTCTAAAGAGCCTCCAAGCCTTTCTAGAAATCTGACTCAAGAACAACTGATATAGGTCAAGCTCCAACTAGGCTAAGAATCCTCTTTTCTTCCGTTGTGTGAGGCATCTAAAGAGTTTCTATGCTTGCGTGTGGGTAGTGGATCCAATTGCTCTCTCTCTCTCTCTGCAATTGTGCTCTATTCTTGGGCCACTCATCATCATACTAACTATTGCAAGGTGTCACCTCAATGGAGACTCTCTATGTGTGTCCTAAGTGTGGAAAGGCTACACCCACAACAGTGTACAAGGCCTCACTAAACTACTAAGTTAGCTCCTCTAACGGAACATCGAGATCTACTGTTAGAATTTTCCCATTCTATGGACAGTGCCCAATGTAATTTGTGTAATTTGCCGATTCTATGCTGTTGTTCACTGTTGACACGTATCCTAAGGTCACATTTCTGCAGAAATTCCAACTATAAGGTACAAATTTCTTCAATTTCTTTGAAATTTTACAAAAAATTCGGGGCTTTTGCCTGACACACATGCCAAGGCAAGCAACAAGCAATACAGCAGCATTTAAGTGCTGTTACAATCAGATTAGGCAAAGAATTTTGGGAAAATTCAGTAAATTTTGGTAAGAATCAACATTAAGTTGCTGTATTTTGTATTTTTATGGACACACATTTCGAGGCAGGTGTGGTACAGCAATATAGTGCTGTAATTTACTAGCTGAGTACTAATTTGGTTGGCATTCTGCACACTATGGCATTTGAGTGACAATTTGGTACTTGTTTCTTAATCCCATGGGGGATTATGGTACTCTAAGGAGTATACTCTATACTTCAGCATTGAAATATTTGGCTACAGATTTTTGTCTATCATTCACAACATGGCACATCAAGGGAATAATGATCAGAGCAACATCCTTGGTGTCCTCACTCCAGAGGACAAACTTGATGGCTCAAACTACCACTATGAAGTTTTATGGTCCGTAACCTTCCTGTGGCGAAGGACTTGTGGGACTACGTAACAAGTGATTTGCCGCGACTAAGAGGTCTTCCACCTCAGACACCTCTGCGTAACGCTCGAGAACAATTTGTTGGTGCTTCTCGTGGTGGTATTGGTGCTACTATTGTTGTTGCCCCTCCTCTCCCTCCTACCGAGGATCACAAGAAATGGGACTCAAAAGATACACAAACAGTTTCTTTGATTGTCTTGTTAGTGAAAAGGGCAATTATTCCACACATTCGGTCTTGTAAGACCTCAAAATCAGCATGGGATATACTTAAATATGTTTGCAGCACGCAATGAGGCCACAATATCCTATCTCCGCAGAGAGTTGGCCAATGTGACCATCGATGAAGGTGATAGCATGACAAAGCCCCTTACTCATATACACGATTTGTGTGAGCAACTACTCAATGTTGATGAGCTCATTCAGAATGCTGAATTGGTAAACATCACACTGAACTCTCTTCTAGAGTCATATCTTGGTTTCCACACCTCTTTGATGTTGTCTTTGAGGAGGGGGCAGCAGCCCCTTACATTTGTGGAGTTGAAAGGCCTCTTGCTGCAAGAGGAACAGACTTGGAAGAATGCCGCATTGCGTTAAGGTGATGTGGCTATGCTTTCAAGTTCAAAGGCAAAGGCAAAGTCAAGCAAAATGTAAAAAATCAGCAAAAGGGTGATGCTGACAAACATCAAATAAGGTTGTCCAAGACACAGAAAAGACTAAAAAGAAGGGGAAATGCCATTATTGCAATAATCCCGGTCACTATATCGATGAATGCAGAAAGAGATTGGCCAAAGAGAAGAAAAAGAACTCTGGTTTGGCTATCCAAGAAACATCAGCCAGCAAATCTACCGATGATGATACTTCAACCAACTTTGTAGAGGAGGACTATGCATTTCTCACATGCAGTTATGATTCTTCAATGGCTGATTCAACATTTAATACTGCTGAAATACAACAAACATGGTATTTTGACAGTGGGACATCAAAGCACATCACTTCCAAGAAGTGTTTGTTTACCTCTTTGCATTCAGTCCCTATTGGGAAGCGTGTTACATGTGCGAACAGCAGCAGTTATGATGTATGTGACATTGGGACAGCCACTATTATTACTGCAAACAGTTGTGATTTTATGCTTCTAGATGTCTTGTTTGTACTTGGCATTACAAAGAACTTGTTGTCTATCTCTGCTTTTAATAAGCATGACTTTCAAGTCATCTTTGAGGACGACAAATGCATTGTTAGAGACAGAGAGATAGATTATGCACTTAGGCTGTCCGGCACCCTGCATAAGGATCTATTTTTGTTGGATACATATGACAAACAGTCTCATGATGCTTTAGCAGTCACTACTCTTTCGCCCACTATGCAAAATGCAGAGCTATGGCATGCTCGCTATGGACACATGAGCTTTGGGAGTTTGATGACCCTTCAGAGGTGTCATATGGTAGATGCATTGCCTCCAGGGGAGACTCCACCTCCACATGCATGTGAGGGTTGTATTTTGGGCAAGATCCATAGGTTTGCCTTCAAAAAGGATGGTGCCGTGCGTGTTGTCCGAAAAATGCAACTTAATCACTCTGATGTTTGTGGTCCCATGAGGACACGTGTACTTGGAGGTCATCAATACTTTATTACATTTATTGATGACTACTCTCGGTATACATGGGTGTATGGGCTGAAGGCAAAATCCGATGTATTCATGCATTTCAAACATCTTATTACAAAGCTTAAAGATGAAACTGACTTAAAAGTACAGACACTTCGTACAAATAGAGAAGGAGAGTACATGTCTTCTACTTTTGAGACATATTTACTTAATCATGGCATTATGCATCAAGCCACTATTAAAATGACTCCTCAACAAAATGGTGTTGCTGAAAGGAAGAATCAGACTCTTATGGAGATGACTTGTTGTATGCTAAAAAGCAAGGGGCTACCTCATAAATTTTGGCTAGAAGGCCTTCAGTGTGCAAATCATGTGTTGAATCGTGCACCCACTAAGGCACTGAAGACAATCACACCGTTCGAAGCTTGGCATGGCAAGAAACCCAAAGTAGACTACTTTCGGTGTTTGGTTGCATAGTCTATGCACATGTTCCGAAAGAGCTTTGTGGGAAGATTGATGACAAGGCTGTAAAATGCATATTTATTGGAGTAAGGGCTATCGCTTGTATGACCCCACACAAAGAAAGTCTTTGTCAGTAGGGATGTCCAATTTGCTGAAAATGTTGCATTTTCACATTATCAGTTTCAAATGCCAGCCACCCATGACATTGGTGATGTGTTTTAGGGTCTTTTGCCGCTTACTTTGGAGTCTGTGCCTACTGTAAATGGCAGGACAGACTTAATACAGCAAGTTGTTGCTGCACCATATGTTCCCAAACAGTAGGGTATCGAGAATGGTTTGCCACATGCAATGGAAGAAGCCGTACAGCATGAAAGGGCTGTTGTAAATGCAGTAAAAAACAGTCCTAAGATAGCTGTTACAAACTCTCCAGGAGAGTAAAATGGATGCTCCTGTACCTCAATGCACTAGAAGGGCTGCCAAAAATGCAGCAAATGATTCAAGGGGGGGGGGGGGGGCACATTTGATTGATTTTACAAAAGTAGATGATTGTGATGAGCATGTGTTTATGAGCTCACTATTGGATGATGATGAGCCTACTTCCTTGGACAAAGCTCGGCAAGACGTACATTGAATGCAAGCCATGCAAGATGAGTTAGACTCTATTGCCACTAACTCTACATCAGATATTGTGGATTTACCACCTGGCAAGGAGGCCATTGGCACAAAATGGGTTTTTAAACTCAAACACAAGGCTGATCGTACAATTTACAGCTACAAAGCACAGTTGGTAGCAAAAGTCTATGCACAAAAGAAGAGCATAGATTATGAAGAAATTTTGCTCCTACATCCCATATGAGTACGGTGAGATGTGTGATTGCTAGGGCTGCAAATTATGGCTGGAAAGTACATCGGTTGGACATTAAGACAACATTCTTGAATGGGGATTTGCATGAGGATATTTATGTGTCCCAACCTCTAGGGATTGTGGCTAAAGAAAAAGAGCATATGGTATGCAAGCTGCATAAAGCTCTTTATGGTCTCAAACAGGCTCCTCATACATGGTACTCCAAAATTGATGCTTATTTGGCTAGCAAGGGGTTCAAAAACAATCCAATTGCTCCCACTTTATTCATTAAGAATGAGGGGGGGGACTTGCTGATTATCATTCTTTATGTAGATGACATGCTGCTCACTGGACCTACCAAAGAAAAAATTGCAGATTCTAAGGCTGAATTTAAACATGCATTTGCTATGTCAGATATGGGCTGCCTACACTATTATTTAAGGATTCAATTCACCCAAAATCAGCATGGTATCATCATGTCATAATCACAATATGTGGATAAGCTATTACATATGTTTAGTATGCAAGATTGCAAACCTATGTGCACTCCTATGGAGTCAGGCTTAAAGCTGTCTATGCATGATGGTGAAGAGATGTCTGATGTTGCAATTTACAGCCAGGCTGTTGGCTGTCTTATTTATCTTTGCAACACACGCCCTGACATTCAGGTCGAGGTATCTCAGGTGAGCAGGTATATGCATAGCCCACGGACCATACATTGGCAAGCTGTTAAGCGGATCTTTAGATATTTGTAAGGTACTCAATCACATGCATTATTATTTCCTAGGGGGAAAGACTTGCACTTACAGGTTTACTGTGATTCAGATTGGCCTGGTCATGCAAACACTAGGAAGACCACTAGTGGACATTGTTTCTTTCTAGGCCGTTGATGCATTTCATGGCTAAGCAAGAAACAACCTACAGTGGCTACCCCGTCTTGTGAGGCTGAGTACAGGGCTGCCCTCACGGCAACAGTGGCATGTGTATGGTTGCACAGATTGTTGGCTGATCTACATTTACCATTGGTGGGTCCTACACCCATTATTTCTGATAGTCACAGTGCTATTGCAGTAGCACGAAATCCTGTGTTTCATGCTCGCATGAAACACATAGAGGTGCATTACCATTATGTCAAAGAGAGATGCTATGCAGGAGAGATCAGCTTGATGTATGTACCCACACAGAAAAATGTTGCAAACATTTTCACCAAGGCACTACCCCGCGAGAAGTTTGAGGCTTTTCGAAAGTCCTTAAACTTGTTACCCTTTGGTGATTGAACATCCGTGTACTTCATCACATTGGTACTACAGGGGGATGTTAGAATTTGCCGATTCTATGGGCAATGCCCAATGTAATTTATGTCGTGTGGACACTTATTAAAGTGTCAATGTAAGGTGTGTACATCTAGTGTCTTAGAAACTTAAAGTAGTGACACTAGGCTCTAGAGTAAAATAAACCTAACTCTAGTTAGCGGGTGGAAGGCTAGTTAGGTCAACCCTTGACCTAAATATAAGTTGTACTATCACTCTATCTTTCACTATAGCAAGTACACTCTTCTCTTTTTGCTTCAGCTCACTCCCTTGTTGTCATTGTCTCTCCTCTCTCTCTCCATAGTTGGCTGCCATTTTTCAACATCTACGTCATGTGATAGTCTAAGAAACTCCAGCTCACAAATATCCTCTATCTATGGAAAAAAAGTATCTCGGGTGTCAATGAACTATATGATGGGTCTGCATATCAGTGAACTCGAAATCAATGGTGAATGAGAGATAGGCGTGATCCATTGCAACTCCGATAAGGCATGGTGATCCTGAGAGGTCCTAGATATGAGATATCAACATCAGTGGAGTAGGTACATAGTCTACTATGTTGGCACCATATCGATGAGGATAGTATGCAAAGGCCTCCAATAGGAGGTATCTAGCCAAGCCATTGAGGATAGCAATCCCGTGTGTTGTGCCCATCTCCATAAGGTATCTCCCATATTCTGTGACTTTCCCCATATCTTGGAATGTCCTCTCCAACTATAACTCTGACAGATCCTACTTATAGCATCACCTTAGATAATCAAAGAAAGACACCTGGTGACACGCCGTCCTCGCATTAAAGTCTCCTAGTAAGATTACATCTCCCTCCTTTGAGAACTCCTAAATATCCTCGTCCAAAGCCACATATCATGATTGCCCCTTCAATGGGGCATACATGGACATCATAGGGGGGAAGTAGCATATGGTGACATACAAGCTGCGCTCCTCAACATACTGTTAGAAGTCAAGCTCAATAGATACGTCTTTATGTGTGACCGACATCTGTGACAGCTAGGTGTGTGCTATCTCCATGTGACTACATTAAATAAGTCGGGTTTGTGTTAGTAGGTGACCTGACTAGAGTTAGTCAATCTAGTCAACACTAAGACTAGGTTACTTTACATTGTATTGTGTGCTTCTCAGTTAGTGTGGAATAATGAAGAAAGTTATGGGAACCTGAAGGTTCATGGAGATTGAGTTTCCCTGTCTCTCTCTCTCTCATCTTTGAACATGGTATCAGAGCGTTGTCAGGTTGAGCTCTCTGGAGCAGGAGGAAGTCAAGAAGACTTGCAGGAGTGGAAGATCAAGGGTTCTCAAAGATCAAACAAGTTGTCATTGTGATGGAAGGTAGGCATTGTGTGATTGCTTACTCTATGGTTCAAGCTACTGTCTGTGGCTTGTTTAGAGCCTTGTGAAGGGGGTATTAAGCACTAGTGTGTGCTTCATCATCATCACCATCATCAAATCAAGCTGCTGCAGCAGAGGACAGATCTGCGCAAATTGCGCCTGTATTCTGCAGACATCTTCGTGGCTGAAAAACATCATATGCAAGTGATATGAAGTGGCTAAATGCCTGACAGAGACTAATGGAAGGTACTTGAAGAGTACAAGGTGTAAATGCTTATGTGAGAGCTCACCTATGAGCTGAGAACAGAGACTGTAGGTCTGCAACAAACAGTGGCCTGCTGTATACAGGCATTACAAAGCATGTATGCATTTATGACATGAATCTGGAGCCCTCAAACATACCCAAAAGCATCGATGGAGCAAAGGTATATGCCAGGAGGACATATGTACTTGATGAAATGCATTTGAGCTGAAGTTACTCACTGAAATCATTCAGATCTGAAATATGTTAATGGCTGAAAACTGTCATACACAGTGAATGACAAGCATTGTATCTTGCTGAAGCAATACATGTCACTTTGGAGTTTCTATCACCTATATGAACTAACATATGCATGCTGAATGTATGGAGGATTGAGGAAAGCGTTGGATGCTGCTGAATATCCAAATCTGAACCTGAAATAAGTCCCTTGACAGTGCTTAGGCTGGTTGTGAATAGTCATCGTTATGAACAGTCATGTACTCTTTGACAGTGATTAATGAAGACAGGTTGTCTATACCTACTCAAATGCTCATGTATTGAACTTGCCACTACAAAGTAAATGTATGACATGTCTTGAGGACTTTTGAAGCTGAAATACATCTTGGTTGCCAGAATATTAGTTGTTAGTGATCTGTAAGCAAATTTATGTCACTTATACTTGCTGATTATGCACTGTTTTATGCCTCTGTACTTATGTCTTGACTGCCAAATGTACTAGCAGCTATCTGGGAAGTTTTGGGACATGTATGACATGAATACCACTCAGTTTTGACCTTGGAATTGCTGCTGGTTACTCACAGTTTACAGTTTTCAGACCACTTGTTTGTGGGCTATTTTGGGTTATCAGTGGGCTAAAATACCCTGCTTTTTACTGCAATTAATTGCAGAAAACTGTCATAAACTGTTGTGGACTGAACTTGGTCAGTGATACTTATCGACTTGCAAGGAGTCAGGCATTGACAGACAATCTATTGCATCATGGCTAATGCACATGGGACTGACAATATCACTCAGATAGTTGGAGAAAAGTTAGACAACAAGAACTTTGCATTATGGAAGTTCAGAATGAAATACTTTTTGGTTGGCAGAGGTCATTGGGATCTATGTACAGGAGATGAGGCTGCTCCTGAGTTGCCTGCAACGAATCCAACTAATGAACAGAAAAAAACTTATAGGCTATGGAATGAGAGAGCATGCAAGGTGCTGCATTGGTTTTCTCTATGTATATCTGATGCTATGGTAATTCAAATCACTGGATGTGAGACTCCGAAGGATGCTTGGGACATACTGTTGAAAAATTATGGAACCATGACACATGCACGAAAGATCCAGTTGAAACAGCAGTTCAACAACATGTCTAGGAATGGCAGGAGCATCGAGGTGTATACCACGGAGATTAAGACCATAGCTGATCAACTTGCTACCATTGGCTCAAGTGTATCAGAAGATGATATAATTGTTGTTGCCTTGAATGGATTAGGGAAAGAGTACAAAGCTTTTGACACATCCATCTCTGTTAGAGAAGAGCCCCATACCTGGGAAGAGCTAGTTGCTTTGTTGTTGCATGAGGAGGTCAAACTTGGTTTGAATACAGGTTCTAGTGCATCTCAGAGTAGAGACACTGTGTTATACTCTAGCCAGCGTGGCAGAGGATTTACAGGTCATGGTTCATTTCGAGGTCGTGGTGACACTCGTAATGCTTATGGACAGCAGCAGGGTAATTGGCATGGTGCAAATACACAAGGGCCAGCGTGGATCTGGCGGATTTAGAGGCAGGGGGAGATCACCCCGAGGTGAAGGTGGTGGATCTGGTTCATGACAGTCTTCTGATCAGTCCAACAAGGACAAAGATTGCCATTATTGTGGCAGGTATGGGCACATTGCAAAGGATTGCTACAAAAAGCAAGGAGATATGAAGGCAAAGGGCAGACAGCATGAACACTATGCATCTTCCAGTGGTGCTCATGATGAGCAAGTTGATAGACTCTTTGCCATGCAGCATGTATCCAAAAATGCATCGAGACATGATAGAGATGATAGATGGTACATTGACTCTGGAGCGTCAAACCACATGACACCGCATGGAGAGTGGTTTGATGAGATGGTTGAAGGTACACATGGTCATGTATATACTGGGGATGACACCCAACATGACATAAAGCATAAAGCAATTGTTCCTCTTATGATGCCTGATGGCAAGAAGAAAGGCCTGCATGATGTATTACATGTACCGACTATAATAAAGAATCTTTTGTTTGTGGGTCAAAGGGCAGAACAGAATCTGCAAGTGAGATTTAACAAAGATGGATGCTTCATTGAGGAGTATGAAAATGGTTGCAAGTTAATTGCCAAGGGCAGAAGGGATGGCAGGATGTTTACATTGGATATGACCATTCCGGGACTTAAGGCAGCCATGTTTGCTCATGATGAGAGTGCCATTCGGGATGTAGAGATTTGGCACAAGCGGATTGGACATGTCAATGTACAAAAGCTGAAATCTATGCAACAGAAGGAAGTAGTACTTAGATTACCTAAATTCAAGTATAACGACTTTGGTCATGTATGCCCTGCATGTCAGTTTGGGAAGCAGGCACGGTTTCCTTTCATGAAACATGTAAAAAACAGCACTAGGCCTTTACAGTTGGTGCACTCTGATGTCTGGGGTCCTTCACATAACGCTTCTTTTGGAGGTGCATGGTATTATGTCTCATTTATTGATGATTTCAGTGGTACACTTGGCTTTATGTTTTGAAGCATAAAGATGATGTGTTTGATGCATTCAAAGACTTCAAGAAGCATGCTGAAAATGAGTTGGGCTGCTACATATCCTGTTTGAGATCAGATGGAGGAGGTGAATATGTCTCTAATTACTTTGACAGGTATCTTGCTAAATATGGGATCAGAAGACAGATCACATGTAGCTATACACCGCAGCAAAACGGTATTGCAGAGAGAAAAAACAGGGTCCTGATGGAATCAGCTAGAGCTATGCTGAATGAGAAATGTCTGCCAAACGGTTATTGGGCTGAAGCAGTGATGACTGCTATCTATGTGCTGAATCGAACCCCTACAGCAGGGATTCATGATGTCACTCCATATGAGAGGCTGTATGGTCATAAACCTGATATTTTGCACTTGAAGGTATTTGGCAGCATTGCATATGTGCATATACCGGATGAGAAGAGGAAGAAATTGGATCCTAAGGCAGTAAAGAGTGTGTTTGTGGGATATGCACAGGAACGGAAAGCTTATAAGTGTTATGTACATTCTACGCATGAAACACTCATAAGCAGAGATGTGGTATTTGATGAGTTAGCATCCTGGTATGGGAATCTTGTTGCAGTGCCTACTGATGGCTCACCCAGTATGAGTCATGCTGAAAATACTCCTGCAGAGAGTACTTCCATGAGTGGTCAAACAGGTGATGTATCATCTACAGTGAGTCCTTGGACAGGACGATTGCGCAGTTACACTACTGCATCCACTGACATGGATATGTCAGTGAGGGGAAGAACAGATAAGGGAAAAGAAAAGGTTTTTGAAGATGTAACAGGTCCACTCACTCCAGGCTATGATTCATCTAGCAGTGACAGCTTAAACAGTGAATTGGGGATTCCGTCTGTTATGACGCCAAGTGCTAGGCAGAGTCGTTATGTGCCGCCTCATGAGAGGCAAGCTCACAATGAGCCATAGCTCAGGAGATCAGAGAGGGTCAGACAACCTGTTGATAGATATACTTACACTGGATATTCAGCCCGTCATTATGCTTATATGACGAAAGTAACAGGTTTTAGAGAACCAAGTAAGTTTGATGAGGCAGTTGCAGATGAGGATTGGCGTGCTGCTATGGATGAGGAATATTCAGCTTTGGCTGAAAATGGCACATGGGATTTGGTACAGTTGCCTGAAGGCAAAACACCTATTGGCTACAAGTGGGTCTATAAGGTAAAATGTAAATCAGATGGATCATTGGAAAGATACAAGGCCAAGCTGGTTGCAAAAGGATATGCGCAGCAGTATGGTCTTGATTATGAGGAGACTTTCGGCCCTGTAGCAAAGATGGCTACAGTTAGAATTGTGATTGCTTTGGCAGCAGCTAGAGGCTGGAAACTATGGCAGATGCACGTAAAGAATGCCTTTCTGAATGGAGAGTTACAGGAAGAAGTTTACATGGAACAGCTTGAAGGCTATGTGCATCCAGAATTTCCAGCACATGTATGCCGGCTGAAAAAGGCATTATATGGGCTAAAACAGGCACCAGACCATGGAATGCTCGCATCAGCAGTTATTTGCAGCAACATGGTTTCCGATTGGGTGATGCTAATCATAGTTTGTTTGTGAAGAAGACAGATCGTGGCTATGTATTTCTAGTGGTCTATGTTGATGACTTAATCATTACAGGAGATGATGAAAGCGGGATTGCTGAAGTAAAGACATGTTTACAGGCTGAGTTTAAGGTCAAGGACCTAGGAGAGCTGAAATATTTTTTGGGGATTGAGATTGTCTCTACACCTCAAGGCATATGGCTGCTACAGAAGCAGTATGCTCAGGATATGTTACAGAAATATGGTATGGCTGATTGCAAGCCTATGGATACGCCTTTAGAGCAGAATGTCAAGCTGCAGATTGATGTTGGGACAGAGATTGAGAATGTTACCATGTACAGACAGATGGTAGGCAGCTTGATCTATCTCACGATCACTAGACCTGACTTGAGTTATGCTGTGGGGCTGATCAGTCAATTCATGCAGAAGCCTTACAAACCACACTTGGATGCAGTCAGGAGAATTCTGAGATATGTAAAGAGTACCACAGATCATGGGCTGTTTTATGCATATGGGAAACCCCTTGACTTGATGGGGTATACTGATGCTGACTGGGCTGGTTGCACGTATGACAGGAGGTCAACCAGTGGTTATGCATTTGGATTGGGTAGTAGCATGATCAGTTGGCAAAGTAAGAAACAACCTACAGTTGCACTGTCCAGTATGGAAGCGGAGTATCGTGGTGTAGCCTTAGCGGCCTGTGAAGCTATGTGGTTACAGAAATTGTTGAATGACTTGGCGGTACACTTGGACAGCAAAGTCAGGCTGTACTGTGACAATTTGAGCAGTGTCATGTTAGCAAGCAATCCTGTTTATCATGGAAGATCGAAACACATTGAGGTTCACTACCATTTCATCAGGAAAATGGTTTTAGCAGATCAAATTGACTTGGACCATGTGAAGACTGAAGACCAGGCAGCAGACATCTTTACCAAATCACTTGGTAAAGATAAGTTCATTCACTTTAGACAGCTACTTGGAGTGATGCAGATGACTTGAGTTTTGTTTTTGAGCTTGAGGGGGAGTGTTAGAAGTCAAGCTCAATAGGTACGTCTTTATGTGTGACCAACATCTGTGACAGCTAGGTGTGTGCTGTCTCCATGTGACTACATTGAATAAGTCGGATTTGTGTTAGTAGGTGACCTAACTAGAGTTAGTCAATCTAGTCAACACTAAGACTAGGTTACTTTACATTGTATTGTGTGCTTCTCAGTTAGTGTGGAATAATGAAGAAAGCTATGGAAACCTGAAGATTCATGGAGATTGAGTTTCCCTGTCTCTCTCTCTCTCATCTTTGAACACATACACACTAGCCCACATGTATCTAGTTTGCTCATCTCTGTGGACTACCTTGATCATCTGTTGTAGCTCCTCCTTGAATAACATTGCTAATCCTTCTAACCCTTGATTATTGTGGTCTTTGCAAGCTGACTCCTGTCACGCGTGGGATATAGTGTATGATTCCTAATGTGTCTTTGAGTAGAACGCACTGTCTCTCCCTTTGAATGTCTCCTCAAAGGCTCCCATATCTTGCCGGAGGGCTCTGTTACAATTTCAAACTACCACTGCAAGGCTGGTCCCACAGCTCTCACACTATTATTTGGTGTGTCTCTCCATGACTACCACTATCCATAGTTGTCAGGTATGAAAGGTACCATATGGTACAGTACGATAAAATATGGTACTAAATGGTACCTTAAGATTTTATAAGGTAAGGTACGATATTAGTACCAAAAAAATAACTTGATTATTTGGGACTAAAGATAATAGAATAGATATTTCAAGTCTAAATAGCAATGCTATTAGAGTATATAAGATGAGTATTTTACGGTAATATGTCAAAACCTAATGCTACATGCAGAACATGCACTACTACCTACAACTTATAACTAAATAGATGGGACTGGATACATCATACATGCATGATCATACAAATAAGAGAAGTGTGGGCTTGAGAGAGAGAAGGTTAAGAGAAATTGTTTGAATCTCAAATAACCTAATCTTATGGGAGAATCATATTAATATAAGGAGCAATTACCTCATCCCAAAGTGCAGTTCGAATAGGAAAGATGTATCCATCAAGTTGGTACCTTATGGTACTAATACGTAAGGTACAGTATCTGAAGTATGGTATAGTATCAAACCTTTCGAACATGGTACTAGTGCAACTATGGTTGAGAGAAAGGAAGAGGCTAGAGAGAGAGAGAGACAGACAGAGACAGAGACAGAGACAGAGAGAGGAGAGGAGAGGAGAGGCTTGAGAGGAAAAAAAGGCTGTGAGAAGCTTGGGGGAGAAAAAGAGAGAGAGACAGAGACAGAGACAAAGAGAGAGTTTACGAAAAAAAAAAAGAGAGACTGAGAGAGAGGCTTGGGATGTCATCATACATCCCAAATCTAGAGTAGGCTTGGAAATCATAGATCCACTGAGTCAAAGCATAGCCTTATTGGCTAAGCTCATCGTTAAGGATCTCCCAAGCGAGGAGCCTTGAAAGAAGCCTTTGATGGGAAGACTTCAAGAACAATGCCAGCCCAACATTCCGTGAATTTTTTCGGAGACTACGACCGGAGACTTAGGGAGACGCTTTAAGGTTAGATTTGCAGCTACTATGATCAGAGCATGGGACCACTTTCATCTCACTTACATCAGCCACCACCAACTGAAATCAAAGAGCAAAGGAGTCAGCCTCTTCTCTTCAATCACTATTTAAGATCAAAGTTGGCAGGCTACACTCTTTGGATAGATCACTTACCTACCTTGGGGGAGATTCTCTATACAAGTTGTTGCCTGAATGGGAGACTAGTTCACATTTCAAGAGATACTATAAGAAGTTCATATGCGAAGACTAAGGTCCATTCTCTAATGGGAACATCCTTCAAGAAGTCATTATGACTAGCGAAGAAGAGATTTTCACTTTTATGGTTCAAACGGATGAGTGCCTCTGACAAGAGGTCTTGGACCGAACAAAGTTCATATGATGCTCCAAATCTAGAGACGTTGCAACCAAATTTGGGCCCCAATCCTTGTTGAGAAAGCCCCAAATTTTGGGGCAAGTGCCAACAACTGATCCAATATGCCCCAAATTTGGGGGAGATTGCAACCTAAATCATAGATGCTTTAAATTGGAGCAAATCCCTGCTGAATCACCCCTAAATTTGGGGCAAAGGCTGATCTGAAGTGCGCACGAGAGAGAGAGAGAGAGAGAGAGAATCCTCAGTCCGAACAATGAGAGAGAGAGAGAGGTGTGGGCAGCCTGCAGGTGATGGTTGACCTGCAGCACGCTAAGGGCAGCATTGGCAATGGAGTCATATGTGGACAGGGAGATCGTGGGTGACAAGGGCGGACAACAAGGGGGGAGATGCGACAGATCGCAGGCAGAAGAGGACACGGCGCACACAGACGACAGACAGGAGATGCACAACGGCAGGAAACGGGACGTTTTTACCTTTTCTTTTTTTACATTGTCCGCTAGAACAGCCGTTTCAAACAGGGAACAGATCGGAACGGGCGGAAGCAGGGCAAGGAGTGGGATGGAATGTTTTGCCAGCATTTCCTCGGCTCAGACCTCCCGGAATGCGTTAATCTGTTCCTAAGTACCGGAATGGCCGTTCCCTGTCTCCATGATTTTGTCTCATCATATGATGCTTCATGTACAGGCAAGAGAGCTGACAATCTTGACCTAATGTATGAGGCTCAATGTTTTCTTTTTTTTAGCTCCTACTAAAAATATGTTCAAAGATTTGGCCATTAAAGCTCATTTATCATCTAAACTTGTCACCTTAGGCAAGAGATACATATGTATATAGAATGTAGATATGCATACATACTCACATACTCGATATATTCTCCTTGTCTAAATTATGCACAATTGAGAGACTTAAGGAGCTACCATCCAGAGAAACAGTAGGCCATTCAGCAATCTTAGTTATCACATGATGAAATGCATATCACTCCAAGCTATGCCTCTAGTGATCACTTACCTCCTTGTCATTCTCATGTCCATAATCTGCAAACTCTCAGTCCAAGATATCTGCTGATGTATCCAAAGATGACCACTCAGTCCCTGACCCTATCATGAGATATACAGAGACCAATAACCTTCCAACTTACCTATCACTCATTTGATAGAATGGACACACAGGAGGCAAGTTTATCACAAGGGGCTATTTGTGGGGAGGACTTTGGATCTAATAGCCTTAACTTCAGGGATTGGCATATCATATTGGAAGCTAAGTTGTAGGTTCTAAACAAGTTCCTTGTCTAGAGCATCTGTCTAGCAGCTAGCTCATACAACCATGACCTCCCAAAGAGTAAGAGCAATTACAATGTGCAAAAGGCCAGTAATTTCGTCTTCATGAGTGCAAAGTTTCTGCACGCTTTGCAAGGGTGCAACTGGAACACAGATCCTCTCAAAAATTGGGAGATGGAATCAAAGGATCAAGAGATAAGAGGACTTGTCTGATGCCTGCAGTTGACAACTGCACCTTGTCAGTCTCCAAGACTCACCTTCCTTTGATATCAGATGTATTGTGTCTAATGTAGCCACTGGTCTTCTAACGTTTAAGCTTTGTCATTGTCTGGTTGGCATATGCTTTAACATTTAGAGGTCATGACACATGCTCTTTACGTAGTTTTCATATTTACTGCAAGCTCAGCCTGCGGTTTACTGTATTTAGCTCTTTTTAATGCTTATTATCTATGTGCAGCTGAACAGTCAGGTGGGTCTGCATTGCTTGCCTATATGGCTATTCTTTTACCTGTTGAGCTTGCACAAAAATAAAACCAGCTGCAACCAGTTTCTGAAAAAAGCTGCATTGGAATACAACTAGCAGCACATAACATGAGCTCTCTGCTGCTATTACAGTATTGAAGGCAGCCATGCCTCTATTGATGAAAGCTAGCAACATGACATATACCAACAAATGTGTTTTTAAGTGCTTGTTCATCTTCCTTTTACATGACATTGCACAGCAGCAATCTCATTTTCAGTGTCGTAACTAGACAGCAGAATCTTCAAAAAAATCAATAAGCTTATCCAAATTAAAGTTTTCTACTGCAGCTCAAGAAGTTATCAACATCTTGCAGATGTGCAACCAAACAACAATCATCTAAGACTCTTTGTCTCCTTGAACAAAAGGTGCATAGAGGCTTGAGGCCAAATGATGACTGAGCTGTCACAAGATGAGGCCCTATATGTTTGCTTTGATAAGTGTCTCTAAAGCTGATAATGCCGTCCTGATTAATTTTAGGAAAGGCCTGAATCCTCCCCTGACTAAATATTTTGACTTGACACCATAGCATAGCCATTTCAAAGCCTTTTTCCCCTAATTTGAAAACTAAATTCAAAATGCAATGTTTTCTGATCACCACTACTTCAACAAGTTATCAAATGTCACGGAACATGTGAACTAAGATAAATGTCAACCAACCTTCATGCGTGTAAACTCTGCATGTATGGCAGGATCCAGTAGCAGCCTTCGAGCCTTCACACAGACAAGAGGTGTCAGATTACAAAATCATGTGAAATGCACAACAAACATATTTATCTGACAGCAGAATGTTATCCTTAAATCAGACGTATCAACCCTATTCTGCTCCATGGTATTTAAAAGAGTGTCAACAACAAAAACAGACATTTACCCTAATTGTAACAAACAGAACGGCCATTCTAAGGCATAACAGCACCTAGGTGCATTTTTACATTCACCTGGGCAAGAATGAACCAAATGTATTTCCAGACACTCCCAGTCCCATTCTTGGCCCATACTGCTCATTCTACTATGTCCCATGTCAAGAGCCCGTTCCCTGTTAACAAACACAGTTGGCAGCTGAAAATCACAAACTTAATAGTTTGCTGCAGAAATTCCTGCATTCAGCTTCGTTCCTGCTCACATAGCAGTGCTGCTCTCAAGTAACAAGTCTCCTCTCACTCTAAGCTGTCTTGCTTGTGAATCTACTCTTATACTTGCCATCTTTGTTCATTTCCTCATCCTCTACAATGGCTCCTACTCTCTACTACACACCATCCCAGTTCTTGTCCTCATCTTCTCCACAAGAATTTGTACTCCTCTCGAGGACATTTCTTGCCAAAGCTACAAGAGCCAATCACAATGCCATGAAACAGGCAGGTCCGCCAGCATAATGAGGTCACGCCTAACCAGGTCAGCCAGCAACAAAAGATGCTGTCCATGCCTGAAAATTTGTCACTTAGACAGCCCAATGTTGCACCCAGCCACAAAGTGTACATAGCCAACACCCTCCATCAGATCATGATTGATCAATGCAATGAAGATACAATGATGACAAGACCATAGTACATACCACCACAACAAAAAATAGGTGCGTCATGAGGACATTTTAACTTAACACTCTTTCGATACCTAAGTTGTGACACTTTTTTTTTCAAGAGAAAAGTAAAGCTTCTATCAACACACCTCAGAACAAAGTGCCCAAGGCAAAAAATCAAGTATAGAGCAGCCCTGTAAGGGACTTCCATATCAAGAATTATATAAAAAGGGGAACTCTATTACAAAGCTTGAGGGAATAGCCACTCAGGAGGTCTATAATGCCAAACCATGAGGGTCGGGAAGAGGAAAAAGGTGCTAAGATCCCATGTCCTAAGAAAAGCATCTCTCCTCTCAAAGGAATGTCTAGAGAGATTGCTAACACCATTGCAGTGAAGCAAGGATCACCTACTTTATTTGGCCTGATGATCGATGAGACGACGGACTACATTACCAAAGGAGGCAGAGTCAGTTTCAACTTGGCAGGTATTCATATCCACATTCTGTTTTATGCTGATGACATTGTAATGTCCCCGCTCCCGCATGGGAACCCCCCCCCCCCCCCCCCCCCCAAAATTATTAAAAATTAATTCGAATTTTTTTTACCTTCTCCACCCCCCATCGTCGCCAATAGGTGGCGGGGGGGAAAGAGGAGGAAGATGGCACAATGACAAGTCGACGGGGAGCAAGAAGTAGACAACGGCGCCAACGCTAATGACGTGGAGGAGATAACGACGGCACCAACAAGGTAGAGGACCACATCCACGACGAAGGAGAAGAAGTCGACGGAGATGACAATAGGGGGGGAGGGGCACATGTGTGCCACCTCACTCCCCCCCACCCACTACCTCATTCACCCCAATAATAACCACCTTCCACCCCTATAAACATCCCCTCCCCCCCCCCCCCCCCCCCCCCCTCATCGCAAGGGGATAGGAGGCCTTGAAGGGCTCGACATGATAAGCAACACGCTAAAGAGAGAGAGAGAGAGAGAGAGAGAGAGAGAGAGAGAGAGGGAGAGAAAGAGAGAGGGAGAGAGAGAGCAGAAGAAGAAGAAAAAGAAGAGGAAGAAGAAAGAGAAGTGAGAAGAAGGAAGAAGAGAGAGAGAGAGAGAGAGGGAGAGAGAGAGACTTTCTGAAGAATCTTCTCCCCTTCCCCTCCTTAGAGGGTGTCCACATGCATTCGTTCTTTCCCCATCGCCCATGAACCTATACCCTTTCCCGCAGGATTATCCTCCGCCCGCAAGCTTGGATCTCTACCCAATTGGCCCCCTGCCAATCAAGTACAAGGCACGGAAGTCTAGTGCGATTCGTATCTAAGGGAGACTAGATCGAGAATGGCCCCAGGCAGAAAAGGTCGAACACGGATGGCAACCCCACAACGAGCAACGAAGCCTCTGCCAATCCAACTACAATACCGGTCGTAAGTAATGTATTTCCAAATTAATAGATGTGAGGCGGACTCGGAAAACCCTAGGTGACAAACCCCGAAACATTCCATGGGAGTGTCGGGCAACGACACTTAGATTCGTTTCTCGATGCACCGCTAAAACGTACTTGGACAGCCGATAGGCGAGCACGTTACAAACATTGTCTTGGTTTTGAAAATACAAGAGAGGGCTTCAGAGGCATCTGAAGCCCTCCACATCTTTTGCCTACACATAGGATTGTCAATGAACCTTGGGAAAACCAAGGTCCTCATTTTCCACACATCAGCCTACGTCTCCGGAAGATCATCTTTCACTTTGGATGGGTAGCCAATGGAGGTGGTGAACTCGTATGTTTACTTAGGAGTCACTTTTATTGCCACATCATGCTACTTTTTCATGGTGTAGGTGGCATGAGATCATCCCACTGGGGAACATGCATCATCAGCAGTTTTAGGAAGAGAGTGCCACCAAACATACCTGCAAGAGCCATATGCCAAGCAGTGGCTATTTGACACCATGGTCACCCCATCTCTTATCTATTTAGCAGTTGTTTGGGCCCCAAAACTAGCCACATCAGTTCGGATACAAAGCGGCTCCAAATCATTCTATTGTCACATTGATATGTAACAAACCCTCAATGCCCCATGAGATTCTTAGGGCAGAGTTTTCTGCAACACCCATGGAGATAGAGGCCCTTTCCCAAATCATCACTTTTATACAGCAAGTACAAGACATGACATCCCATAGCTTACCATAGTGACATGTTATATTAACGTCTACAAAAGGCCAAATCCGCCAATGAGACCAAAATGTTGCTATAGTGACATCTGATAGGATTAAATCTCCCCCAAAACACGACAGATACAACATTGCATCACATGTCGCTATGTCCCAAATCATCCCATGTCACTATGGCCCTCACCCTACGCCATCCTGACTTGCCTTGCCCTAACCTAGCTTGTCCTTGTCATCGCCCTGGCCTGATCTGAACTGACTTGTCCTGCCCTCACCTGACCTACCCTTAGCTGCCTTATGCTTTATAAAACCCTACTAAAGATAATCCCACAACAGGTTACCATGGAGGGCATCACATGTCCCTATGGCCCTCAACCCAAGACATCTGATAGGATGAAACCCCCCCGAGCCAGACATGTACAATATTGCACCAAAATTAAAGGGGGACTTTATCCTTGAAACACATGTATGGAAGGAACAGTTAAATAAAGCAAATCCCATTTGTGAATTTGGGAGAGCCCATTGGTATAATACCCAAAGGCACACAAGCAAGAGTAATGTATATCAAGAACATAGCAATTATAAAGCAAATAAAGTCTCTCCAAAGGACAAAGGTATGGGGTAGTAGATGGGCTCACTCCAGCAAGAAAAAATGGCAAGTTAGCAGTGTACAAGAAGGAAAAGCAATCATTAGAGACTTCCGTGTGTGGAAAATACCCTAACACAGACACAAATAATACCATATGACAAAGCATAGACTGATAGAAGAACACAGTTAAGGTTAGGGTAACTCAAAGACAATAAACACAGAGAATAAATGAAGTTATATCACTACTGAATATGCAATGCTCATATAGCAAACACACTATATAGTGAATGAATACTGCAGTTCCAACTCTTGTATCTCAAGGATCAGAGCAACAAAACAGATCTCGAATCGCAGCAAGGCAGCCTCTAGATGCCAAACACCAGCAAACGCAACCAAAGAAGGCTAAATCTGATGATGCAGATGGTAGTGAAGAAGAGAGAAAGACTAAAAACGCAAGTGAGGAGAGAGAGAGAGAGAGAGAGAGAGAAAGAGACTGAAAATGCAAGTGAGGAAATAGAAAGACTAAAAACGCTCGTTGCAAGAGAGAAAACAATAAACACAGGCTACAGGAGAGAGAAAGACTCAAAAAGCAAGAAAAATCAGCAACAGCAGTCAACATGCTTAAATCAGCTCCAAACAGTAACTGGTAGACTGGAAACATGGGCCAAACTGTTGTAGACAGCAATGGCCAGCTTGGACCACAATGTCCTCCGCGTCCAAGGTGTGAGCAGCAAGCTGAAATACCTAAAATCTGCAAAAACGAGATTAAGGCTGAATGGAGTGCAGCATACGTATTTATAGAAAGTTTGGGCCCTCCCAAGTGGGTTTGTACTTATGGGATACAAACACTCTCTAAGAACCCATTTCTTTTTAAATAAACAAGGTTTCTTCCTTAATTAAGCATGTTTTGGGGCTATTTAAATGAAGCTAATGCATTTTTAGCTTAACACCCCCTCTCAAGCCCAATAACAATGCCACAAGAAGTAAGCCAACAAAGCTCTTTTTTTATTTCTTTATCTTTTATTCCAAGGTATCCCACTCCAAAGCAGCCAGAGCATTGGACAAAGGGTGCACGTTGGCTGCCTAGTGGCCTACTAAGAGTACAAAGGCGATGGTAATCTTACCAAGGAAGCCCCAATGATCACCCCAGAGAGGCCAAGGCATTGGATAAAGGGTGCACGTTGGCTACCTAGTGGCCTACCAAGTCCTGCAAAGGTGGATGCAATCAACTATGGAACTTTTTTTCTTTAAGCATTTTGTAGTTTTAATAGATTTAACATTAATTAAGGATTTCAAATCAATTATCGTCTTATTGAGTATTCGTGCTCCAAACGGGAGAGTAATAAGGGATGGTGGCCCAAGACCTTCACAATAGAAATATACTATCCCTACCATTATTGGGTGTCGATGAAAAAGGAAAATGGCTAAGGTATGGGTGACACAAATATAGAGTAAAGATGTGAAGCAAGCAAGACAAGCAAAGTAGACTAGGAAAAACTCCTTGGAGATTGCCATGTGCAATGCCACGAATATGATGGATCCAAAGTCGACCACTCCAAAAGATCAAAAAGGGATAAATGCGCACAAATGCATGTTTACATGAAGAGAATGCCAATGCAAGGGGTAATGCACAGGGAGATGCAAGATGCCATGCTCACGCAAAATGGAATGCAACGGTGCCACTTGGACAGTACCCTCGCAAGGGAATTGTTCACTTGCCCAAGTGCCCTTTTACAATCATGTCATCCTAACAGTGCGGATGAAATAACAAATGTCCAAAAATATCATACAAATGAATAAATGAATGAATGAATGTCTAAAAATTGTAAGCATCATCACTGTCACTATCAAGAGAAGTAGCCATCCCCTCTCAAACTCGAAGGCAAAGCAAGGTCAATCTGAAGAAGTAGGAGAGAGTGTACCCAAGCCAATCGTGGATAAAAGATACTGAAGAACCGGCCGGTTGACCGCTTTGGTGAAAATGTCTATAAAATTGCTTAATGAAGGTACAAATTCTAAGCAAATAGACCTAGCTCAACTTGCTCTCTCGAAAAGTGGAAGTGGACTCCCACATGTCGCGTCCATGATGTGATGATCAGATTGCCCGCAAGAACAATGGCACTTTGGTTGTCGCAATAGACAATGGTGGGAGAGTCACAAGGAAAGTGAAGCCCAGCCAGTAAGCTCCTCAGGTAGATGGCCTCGATGGTGCCATCGAAGAGAACCCTATACTTAGCCTCAACCGTGGAAGCTGCCACCGTCTCTTGCTTACGGCTCGGCCAAGAAATGGAAGTTGTGCCCAAGGTAAAGAGGTACCCGCCATGAGCACACTAGGTGTGAAGATCTCCTACACAATCAGAATCAGTGTATCCCTACAAACATAAACCAAAACTATAAGTGAGGCCATAAGAATAAGTTCACCGCAAATAACACAACATACGAAGACATGCAATTAAAAGTGACATCCTAGGTGCTGTGAAATACTGACTGAGAATGCTGATGGAGTAAGCTAAGTCTAGCCTAGTATGAAGTAACCAAAGAAGTTTTTCCTAAAACAAACCTATAAGTATGCATGTGTGTGACACTCGAAGACTCTGAAGTGGGATATAATTGGCCGAGAGCCAAAGAATGCCTCATACGAGGTCTTTTGAGGAAGGGCCGCAATCAGCCAGTTGAGAATATACACCGAAGTATTAGCAACCTCAATCCAAAGGCACTTAGTGAGCTCTACTACAAATAGCATAGAGCTTGCCATTTCCATGACTGTCTGGTTTCGACGCTCTACGACTCCATTCTAGGAGAGAGACTTAGTACAGGTGAGCTAGTGAGAGATGGCATGTTGCTGTAGAAATTCGAAAAACTCGTTGGAGATAAATTCACCACCGCTATCGCTCCTTATTGAATCAACACGAGACACATCTGGTTATGAACCAGCAGCACCCAAGCAAAAATATATGAAAGCATTGGACTTATACTTGAGGAAATATACCCACATGTATCTCGAATAATCATCCAATATCAAAAAGAAGTACAATGCGCCGTTCAAGGCGACAGTGGATGTGGATTCACAAAGATCAACGTAAACCAATCTAAGAGACGCCTCAACTCTATGTGTAGACTGCTAAGGCAATGGGATACGGTGTCGCTTCCTGAGTTGACATGCTCTACAAACATGTCAAGCTAGGTTGAGACAAGGAAGACCCTCAACCATCTCATGGCGAGACAACTCATAAAGAGAGTCATAGCCAAATGCCCTAGGCGGAAATGCCAAAGACGCTCATTGTCCGTAGGCTCTCAAGATGTGGCTAATGCCAGGAAGCTATGAAACACGGAGCCCTCGACCGTCGGCTCGATAAAAAAATGGGTCATGTGGTATAGGCCATTAGATTGTGCCTCACCGCGAGCAATCACTAAACCAATCTGAGTGTGAAGGACCTTAACTGTGGTCGATGTAAAGAAAACTACATGTCCCAACCAGCAAAGCTGCTTAACACATAACAAATTTACCCCAAGCTGAGGGGCATCGTATACATTGTCCAGCGAAGCCAGATCCAAACCCTTGTCAATGCAAAAACTAACGCAACCTTGAGCCTTGATCTTAACCGAGGAGTTGTTTCCTACCCGAACCCACCCAACTGCAAGGGCTCAGTACAGAGATGTCCTCTATAGGAGTCATGTGATGTGTAGCTCCACTATCCACAATCCAAACAGATATTGATGTGCTCGATTGTGACGAGTGGAACTCTGCAGTAACCTCTTTGGGAGGCAACTCACTAATGTGGATAAGACTTGCATCGGATGTCTCTACGAAGACGATCTGGGCCTCTGCACACCAATCAGACAAGCCCTCCAGAGTTGAGAACGTTGCCGTGATTGAGATGGCTGACTAGTGGCAATGTGGATCTGACCTTTTAACTACCCCTTACCATCACCTTGCCTCCCCTAAGGGGGGTTGCCCGACTGAGGAGTGGGAGCCTAGGAATTGGGTTTTGGTGTTGTGTCTCTTGCATTTGATTGAAACTCGTCATCAAAATCACCAGCCTTTTGACAATATTAACAATATCTATTCTTCTTAGGTACATTCTCCCACCCGGGTTTGAGTTGAGATTGGGAGTTTCCTTGTGATTTCCATGCTTGTTTTTTATTTTGATTTTAATTTTGATTTCAAGTTTGATTTGGTTTACCCTTCCCTTGTTGCTGCCCCTTCTAAGAATAAGCAACAAGAGCCCCCTCTAAGGGATTATTCATATGAAACTGATTGAACAATTGTGCATAATGCAATAGCTGACATTCAAATTCATAGAATGTGGGTAGATTAGACAGAGAACCCACTTGCTGCACAAAATTGAAGTATTTATGTAGCAGCTTCTTAAGAAACAATGTGACCTGATCGTTAGAGGACTTAGAAGTCGCTGCACTGGAGAATTCAGCAAGGAGACGTCGATACTCAGTCAACTTGACTCTTTTTTTTTTGCAAATAAAGTGTGGCAAATTATATTACTTCAGAAAAAACCTTGAATACAAAGAAGTGCTCATGCTCAACAGACTAGCTGGAGCTGATGCAAAGTCACAAATATATCAAATATACAGGCCTCCCAGGGCAGTCTAGGGGGATGGGGACAAGAAGCCATGGAAAGGGGGGTGTATCACCATTTGGGGCTGCCTACCTGCATCACGAAAAACAAGTCTTGGCAACCCCAAGTGCGCATGAAGTGAAAACGGAGCTCTTGACGAGCTCGAGACTCGCCCTGCACCTGGTCCCATCGACCGCGAAAGGAGTGGATGATGAAGGTCCAAAGCTCTGCCAAAGTCGCATGTATAGAAAGTCTCTCTCCTCCAAAAACCTCCTGACACCGCACCTTCCAGATGTGCCATCCAGTGAGACTCCCTACTATCTCCCATACCTTGAAGCGGTCTGCTGTGGGCTCCAGTACTTGGCGGATGGGTAGCGCCTCCAAGCCAGCTATTGTGCACGACCCAGCCTCAATAAGAAAGATCATGCCGTGCATCCCAACCTCATACAAAAGGTGACGACCCTGGCTAACTGCCTGCCAACAGAAAGCTCCCCATGAGATACATCCAAGGCTGGGTGCTATGCGGCAGAGGATGCAACATGCTCCTCTCCACACTAGCTATGCCGCCTCACACGACCAAAGGCAATGCCTCCATGTGCCACCAACCATACGAAATACGTTTTTCTCCTCGGTCTCCAACTGACCCATAGTTGGCACCAAAAAGTCCGTCGAAAAGCATCTGTGATGTTGTTCTCTACCCAGTATCTCCTATGCGACGGCGCCCAATCCATGTCCTCCTGCATTAGCACATGTCTGTCAATCCTCGGTGTGTACTCCAGGAACCTCGGTGGCTTCTTGGCGACCGCAGTGGCCAGCCATAGCCACTCTCCTGGATCCCACTCCAACTCATCAAGTGGCCTACCCTCCCAAATCCAGAGGCGCCACTCCCGGAGCTCCTTCGAAAAAACATAGGGGTCTAGACACCATGTCTTCCCCTAAAGGCCAACGACCCAAATCATCCTCCACGAAAGGACAGCTATCCCCTCATCCTACTACCCTCTATCAAGGGCTAGACGCCCCCCCTCTTGTACGGTGAAGAAAGTCGCATGCGGGGTGCCACCCACTCTACCTGTCACCTGTAGAGGAATACCTAACGGTGAAAACTTAGCAGTCCATACCTCCCCAATCTCTACTGGCTCTTGTACCGGGGGGCCAAACTACTCCTGAGATATTATTGCTTCAATCTCCCTTCTCCTCAACTCGACTCCTCTCTAGCAACCCGATGCCCATTGCAACACCTTGTCCACCAACATGTACCCTCCCGCTAGGTCCTGATGGTGCAAGCTGGCCGACCTCCCAACCACCAACCCACTGGATGTGGGGGCGCTCGCCGATCTGTACCCCCTCTTGATCTCTGACCTGGGGACTCCAGATCACTGGCTGGCGGTCTATCTCCTCCTGGCAACCTCGGAGGCTCTGAATTAGGGCCTTACGGAGGCCCTGCCACACACGAAGTACGCTACGTAGGAAGGGGAATCTGGGAAGCGTGATCTAGGCAGTCTAAAGATCCACGTCCAGGACTGTCTCCAATCCTTGCCAAGCCTCGGTCTACACTCCTAAAGACCCTCCTGCAATAGGACCTTCAAGGTCTGCCCTCCTAGTGTGAGACCACGGACTATAAGCTTGCCAAAAAGAGCCATACTCTGATACTCTGGGTCAATGATCCCAAGCCCTCCCTCTGACCGATGCCAGATGATGGTTGCCCACACCACCTTGGCTCGAGAGTCCCTGGAACGGTTTGACCCGGCCCAGAGGAAATTCCGCACTAGGCGGCGAACCTGATCTACATAAGACAGAGGAGAAGCATCAACATGAGGCGATGTACCAAGCCGTCGCTAGGAGAACCTGGTTGACCACCAAAGCTTGGCCCACTAGGGAGAGGCAAGTAGTACTCCAGTAGGTTAGCTTCCTCCGAATAGAGTCGAGGACTGGAAGAAACTGCTGGGCGGGAGTGATGTGGAGTCCCACCTGGAACCCTAGGTAATGGACGATCTGCCCTCTACACACCCATCTAAATCTCAAGGGCATGCCCCACTCTGTGCTAGAGTCTCGGTCGATAAGGAAACCAAACGACTTCCACCAATTGATTTTCGCTCCTGCTGCTACAGTACAGAACACCTCGAGAGCTAGTCTCACTCTCTCCACCATCAACTTATCGTCCTCTACGTAAAGTGTCATATCATCTACATACTCTGGGTCTAACAACTCCGTCTCCTCTCTCACCAGAAGTCGCAGGCCGTGTAACCCGCTCACATATGATCTAAGAAAGTGAGACATCGCCTCTGCAAAGAGTACGAACAAATACGGGGCCAGTGGGCAGCCTTGCCGTACCGATCTCTCCAGCCGAAACTTCTCCCCTCTCATGCCACCTATGAGAACCCTGCTAGTAGCCGATCTGTAAAGGGTAGATACCCCATGGATCCATGCCTGGGGGAAGCCCAACCTCTCCATGGTGCCCTCCAAAAAGTCCCAATCCACCCTGTCATAGGCTTTCTCGAAATCCAGGAGTAATACAGCCAATCCCTAGCCACTGTGCTCGGCCCACTTTGTCACCTCAAAGAAGATAAAGATATTGTCTAGGATGCTCCTATCCTGGACAAAGCCTGTCTGTGTGTCATGAATGATGTTTGGAAGCACGGGGTGGAAATGCCTGCCAATCATCTTTGCCAATGCCTTATAGGCAACTAGCAATAGGATGATCGGTCTCCACTAGGATAACTCCAACCAGTCTCCCCCTTTTGGGAAGGAGACTCATAAGACCTTTCGATAGACTCCCTCGCATCGGACCTAAACTGAAAATCTCTTGGAAGGCCAACAGTAAGGGGTCCTTCACTACCTTCCAGTAGGTGGTGAAGAAGGCCTTAGAGAGGCCATCCTCTCCCAGGCATTTCTGCCCATCCTGTGTGTGGAAAGCCTGCTCTAATTCCTTCTTTGTGAAGGGGTCTAGGAGGGAGCGTCCCATCTCCTCTGTGACAAAGGACGGGATGTGATCCTAGACCTGCTGTCTCCAATGTTGTCCTCCGTTTGAGGTTGTCTCCTACTGGAAAAGGAGTCTCTAGTAGTCGATGGCAATCTCCATCACCTCATCTAGGCTAGGGCGAATTCTCCCATACTGATCTCGAAGGCTACGTATCTGCTCTCCTGAAGCGCGGGGCTAGTGTGCTTGAAAAAACTCCCTGCGCATCATGTCTCCCTTCCGCGCCTAGAAGGCTGCTAGGGTGCGGAATGAGAACTCCGAGCGCCTGTCCTCTAGACCCGTGATGACTGCTCGTACGCACACCTCCTGTGCATGGATGATGGGATCCCCTGATGTCTCTTGTAATAATCTCTGCATGGCTGCTATGTCCTGCTAGAGTGCTCTCTCCTCCTCTAGCTCTGCTACCTGGCCTATAGGGCTGCCTCCTGGCAGATAGTGCTCGACTCGGCTAGGACCTCTACAACTTCTCTACGATCTGGTCCCTCCTGCCCCACTCCCTAGTCCAAATCTGCTCAATTTGTCTCTTCACCTCCTCCCTCCTATAGATCGAGTCAGGGATCCGACAAGATTGCGAACCTAGGGAAGATGCTAGGGGATCAAGTGTCAAGAGGACCGGGCAGTGATCCGAAGAAAGTGGTGCCAGTGAATTGCCCTATCTAGCCTCTGCAAGAGCACCCCCACTCTCCCACATAGAACCTGTCCAACCACTACAGCAAGGCTCCACCTAGCCGCCTGTATCCCCATGAGAAGTCCAAGGACCTTTCCCTCCTATGGAAAGTTGGGTCTCTCAAAGCATCACAAGCTCCTACTGCCAGTAGAAAGACCTCCCATGCCTCCTGCTCCTCCCCAGCCATGCCCTGATAGTTTCTGCCCTGACCTTGCTCGTCCTCTAAAACCTCCAGATTAATAAAGTCTCCTCTAACAATCCATGAGTCCACCTCTAGGAGTCTTGCTGCAATCTCCACCCAGAACCTGTTGTGTGCCCTAACCTCCATGGGGGCATAGACATTAAGGACTTCGAGGCACGAGTCCCCAATATCCAACCTAATCCATAGAACCCTCGCTGCCACAATTTCCCCATGATCCAGTACACAAGCAGTAAGGCTCGATCCAATAGAGGTGCGTACACCTCCACTCCTACCATGGGCATCGATGGCGTACTCCCAATAGGTGTGTGACTTGCCTGGGAGAACCTTCCCTCTACCAGATGGGCTTGGGTGGGGGTGAACTTGTGCTCCTGCAGAAGTAGGATGTCTATTTGTTCGACTACAATTCCTGCTGAAGAATCAGCTTCCTGAAACCACGTGCCCCACTGTAGTGGAGACTTCACATTAGGATGCAAGGTGTAAGCTCATGGGGAAACCTCTAACTGACCGAACCGGCATCTATTCAGTGTGGAAGCTGTCGATGAGGAGGAAGAACTATGGGGCATGCGAGTACACTTTGCCACAGGCCTGGATGGAGAACTACAGTCCCCCATGGTGGCCCTCGAGCGGACCATAGGGGTGATAGATACTCCAAGTGGTACCACCAATGCATCTATCAACCAAACTGAGAGTCGCGACTCTGTACATTGGTAGAAACGGGCTGCCTGTGCCAAGGGCCACTCGATTGCATCCATCGGAGCTCTCCACTGTGGAGGGGCTCGAAAGATAATGCTCAAGTGTGGAACCTCGACACCAGCCCACCAGTTAATGTCCATCATGCAACCGGCCACTGCTGTGCAAACAATGCTAGTCCTTCTTCTCCCATCCACTGGAAGATGTGGTCCGCAACTTGACTCTTCACCTACTCCTCTATCTGTATCGCCATCCAATCCCTTGAGTGAGAGGATTGAAGGAAGAAGGCGTAGTTTAGTCCATCCAGTGGTGCTAGTAAATAGGCCTTACCCCTTCTTGACTTACGTACCACGAAGATCCCCACCTCCAAAGGTAGTGGGAACTCTCTGCGCTCTGTAACTCTCAGGTAGGACCACGAGCCAATACGGAAGAACTCATGCGGTAACAACTACGCATGTCTTAGAAAAGTGCGACGGGGACAGATAAGTTGGTGGCTATGTAGGGAGGGCAAGATTACTAGTGCGAGGAGGATGTAGACGTGTGTGGCTCATCACCTCCTGTGAGAGAAGGGGGGGTGGGCCGAGGGGGAATCACATGTACCGGGTGCGGATCAAGGGGTGTGCTCGGCAAGGGATCTCAAGTGTGAGGGTTGTGGGATCTCAAGTGAGGTAGCCTGTGGCACAGGTGGTAGATGTCGGAGACTCAGTCTTGACGGGTGGAGCGGGCAAAGGGGGCTGCGGAGTGCTTTGCCAGGGGGCTGTCGCTCACCCTCTTGCTCCCTGTTGTTGTGGCTGTGTCTAAGGAGCTAACTGCAGCCCCCCTTGCCGTCTCCCTCTTTGTCATCTCTGGACCTGTGTAAAGCTATTAGCGTCCACCTACGGGCTTGTCAACAAAGCCACCTTGGCTCCGAAACGCATACAATCTACTGCCTGATGCCCAAAGTCATGGTAGTACAAAAACTGCCTTGGTTGCCCAATCACAATGACTTGTTGCCTAAAGAAGTAGCCTCTTGCCTCAATCTCCAGGAACTTTGGTATACTCTTTGTGTCTTTCACGGCCACTCATACCTTTGGGATTCTTGCAGCTGCAACTTCATCCACAAAGAAGGCAATAAGAACTATGCCGAAGAGCCGTCCAAAGTCCTCCACTAACTGGCGATACTCTACCGCCAAATTGGGGAAAAGTAAAGTGACTGGATGTCTGAGAAATCTATTATGGAGCGCAAATGTCTCCACTGTGAAGCCAC